>NC_054479.1:124256760-124580760 GCF_017639515.1 Carcharodon carcharias
AGGTCAGCGTGACCAGGCAACTTGAATGACCGGGCAAACATAACACCAGAGACAATTTAATGACTGGGCCTTACTTACATCTTGAATCCGAGTCTCCCCGCTGAACCAAGCCTGTAGCGCTTGCTGATTGAAGGGAAGCAGTGGGGTGCAGGAGAGAACAGGAACCTGAGGGAATAGTCCCTGGTACTAAGGAATCTTGTTGGGCAGGGGAATCATAGCTTGGAAAAGGTCAGGGGTGGGGTGTTGGCGTTGAGGGTGGGGTGTTGGCTAGCCCATGGTTTCGTTGTGAAACTAGGTGGAGTACTCCTGATCCTCCTGGCCCACAAAGAAACCTTAAGAGAAATTCTGAAAATTTTAAATTGCCTGGGGCCATTCTAGCTGTGACCTTGTCTTCTGCTAGGTGTCACTGGTGGGTCCAGCACTTGGTGCCACCACAATTAGCTGTTAAAATTGTGTCGGGGTCTGAATGTAATTGGAGCTTGGCACTTAAATATTAATGAGACCCCACCAGCCTGAAGCTTTCTCTATGCCTGGATTGACAGGGTTACAATGGCTGCAAATGCATCACACATGCACCTGTAACAGTAGAAACACCTTAATAAAGAAATCTCATAGATTGACAAATATTTGGAATGGCATGCTCAAACAGTACAGTCCTAAGGACAAACTGCACCTTGAGGGTTCTTAGTTACTTATTCATTCACTTGATGTTGCTTCACGCGCAATGCTTATTAATAAGCCCTAAATGTCCTTGAGAAGATGATGGTAAGCCACCATCTTGAAACATTGCAGTCTGTGTTACTCTCAAAATGCTGTCAAGTGAGAGGTTCCAGGATTTTGATGCAGTATCGATCTTCGAGGCACAAGGTGGACATTCAAGCACTGGAGGAAGTTCAGGTTGGAATCACCGCGCTGATTCCTGCCGCCTAAGGAGTTTAATTATGTGGAAAGGCTCAAAAGGGTTGGGTTCTTCTGCCTTTAAAGCAGGTTGCTGAGAGGTTGCAGAGATGTATAAAATTGTAAGCATGATTTAGGATAAGTGCAGCATGCTTGGGAGAAGTAGGCAACTTTGGACCTGTTGTTCGCAAAGCTCTCCATCAGTGGGGGTTTTCCTCCCCTCATGTCTGGGTCAGTTGTAGACTCTTTGGCAATTGATTGCTGCTATTAGTCAGCAACTCCATTATCATTGTATCATGTGATTACCAGGATGATAGAATATGATCTAGTTTCTTTAGCTAGCATTTCTCATATTCCTATCTAAGCAGATGGAATAGGTAAATTCAGAACTTTACTTCAAATAATATCGTGACGTGAGGATAAGGTCTAAACCAGTAAAGGACAGGTGTTTAAGAAGTTCTTCCACATGTGAAATTCAATCATTTAAGTAAATGTTGGATGCTGTGATGAGAGGGCTGCTGTGGAATCTTTCTAGGTTAACAGGCTGGGATGGCTGAACAGGTCGCCTCTTCTGTATTTATCATGAAAACAGTGGTGTTGACAACAGCGAGAGAGTTAAAGATGCAATTGAATGTTAGACCATTCAAGTTGGAATAGCAAATCGATGAGCTTCAATGATTCAAACATTCTCAAGAGTTTCCTATGCCGGAAGGCTGCTTGTCTCTGAGGAGGAGGTTCATAGCTTGAAATGCAACAACAGAGACTGGGCAGAAAATTAGCTGTAATTGTAACAGTGCTTTTTTTAAAATAAAGTTTAGAATTAGGTGGCAGCTAAAATGGCTTTCGACCTTTTTAACCAAACAGCTTTGCTGCCAGCAAGTGCATTAATTACTATCTACTGACCTTCGAGACTAATTTTGTTTATTACAGGAAACGAATGTGTAGTTTCATAATCTAAGCTGTTAGTTCCCCAGTTTTATAATTATGGAAGGAGAGTATTTGATAAATTATACAC
This sequence comes from Carcharodon carcharias, assembly GCF_017639515.1. Classification (NCBI taxonomy): domain Eukaryota; kingdom Metazoa; phylum Chordata; class Chondrichthyes; order Lamniformes; family Lamnidae; genus Carcharodon; species Carcharodon carcharias. The sequence goes on from NC_054479.1 coordinate 124,258,673, forward strand.
TCCAAGTGTGTCTCAGTGTATAGTTTATCTTATTAGAAGATTTATTTGTGTTGCAGAATGCAATCTTCAGAGAACACCAGCCATAGATTATTATAAATTAGTCAGAAAAGGCCGGATTCATGAAGTGAAGAGGCACTGAATTGCAATTAAGATAGTGTTCACTTTGTGCTGCTCATATGGTTGAGGGCAGGGGTGGTGGGACATTTCAACTTGTCTACAATTATTGGGAATGAACATGGTCAACTGTAGAGTTGAACACCTTGATGTTGGAGCTAATGAATACACTGATGGAGCTCCTCAATGAAGATGCAGGTGGATCATAGCAACCACGGATGGAACTCTAGGGCTGGATCTTTTGGATGGAACTCCTTATCAATGGTGGCAGTAGGCACAACTTTCCATAGTACAGGATGAATTGTAATTATGCTGTTCGTACAAGAAACCCTTCAATGGTGAAGCTGATGGATAAAGCTTCTTGATGACAGAAGCTGATGAATAATCACACCCACAAGGACAATGATAACTACCCACACCCATGGAAAAAGATCAATAATTACATCCCCAGGAAATAATCAATAAACAGTTACTGGGAATGACGAGTTCTCACAGTGAATGGTTGATAATCACATCTGACAAAAATATTGGCAGAAGTGGAAATGGAATAGGTGATGAAAGGAGTGGCAGGATGTACTGGAAAGGCTAGCTATCCTTTGGAGTAGTTGAGTCACCTGATCCGGATGCATCCCAGGTTGATAAAGGAACTACGAGGGTAGATAGTGGAAGGCCTTGCCAAAATCTTCCAAACTTCCCTAAATACTGGAGATTGCAAAGTGGCAAAGATTAATATCCTTATTCAACAGTGAGTGTCAGGACAGTGCTCATAAGTACAGGGCAGTAAGTTTAACATCAGTAATAATCAGAAACAATAATCAGAGAAAATTATCAACAGGCACTTGGAGAGGTTTGAATTAATTAAGGATAACCACCACAGATTTGTAAAAGGCAGATTGTGCCTGACTAAAATTAATTTTTTTGATGAAGTAACAGAGAAGGTTGATGAAAGGAATGCAGTGGATGGTGTCGAAATGGATTTTAGGAAAGCCTTTGGTATGATATCACGTAAAGGGCTGGTTAATAAAATTGAGGCTCATGGAATAGAAGGGTTAGTGTTAGTGTAAAGGACAGAAAACAGCAATTCATGGCCAATGGTTATTTTTCAGACTGGAGGCTCACAATGGTGTTTCCAGGCTTCAATGCCAGAATCACTGCTTTTCATACATAAATGACTTGAATATTGGAACATAGGGTAAAATTTCACAATTTTCCAGTGATATCAAACTTGGAGTTGTGACAAACTGAGAGAATGGGACAAATTGACTGCAAAAGGATATAGATAGGCTAGCAGAATGGAAAGACAAATGGCTGATGGAATTTAATAGAGAGAACCTTGAGGTGATATGTTTTGGAGGAAGGGATAGGGAGAGGCAAGATAGACTTAATGGCCTAGGGAGTGTGGAGGGACAGAGGGACCTGGGGGCTCATGTGCATAGATCTTTGAATGTGGTAGGACATATGGAGAGGGCAATTAGCAAAGCATGTGGGATCTTGGGCTTCATAAATAGCTGAACACAAATGCAGGGTAATTATACTGAACCTTTATCAAGTTCTGGTTAGGCCACACCCAGAGTTTTGTGTTCAGCTTGGGTCATCACACCTGAGGAAAGCTGTGAGGGTCCTTGAGAGGGTGCAGTAGTTCCAGGGTTGGGGGATTCTAACTACAAGGTTAGGTTGGAAAAGCTGGGTTGTTCTCCTTGGAGCAAAGGAGATTGAGGGGAGATTTGGTGGAAGTGTACAAGATTATGACAGGTATGATATTGCCCATTAGCTGATGGTACAAGGTCTAGGGGACACAGATTTAAGGTTTGTGCTAGTGATGTCGGGGGTGGGGGGGGGAATGAGAGGAATAACTACTTTCACACAGCGACTGGTAATGACCTGGAATTTGCTGCCTCGAGGATGGTGGAAGCGGAGATGATCAGTGATTCCAAAAGCAAATTGGCGGGGCACTGGAGGGAAATAAGCTTGAAGGCTGTGGGGATAGAACAGAGGAATATGACTGACTGAATTCCTCTACAGTGAACTGGCATGGACTTGATGGGCTGAATGGCCTCCATTAGTGCCACTGTGACTCGATGATCTACAAAGATTGATCACAGAGATTAATAATCACATCTGCAGAGATTGATCAGTAATCACAACAACAAGGAATAATCATACTGAATGATCAATTATCACATACACAGAATGGTCAGTAATCATACTCACAACCATAACTGAATGATCAATAATCGTGCCTTTAATAAAGGATCAGTAATCACACCCACACTCTCAGAGAATGATCAGTTACCACACCGACACCTATGCTCAGAGAATGATCAATAATCGCACCCATCGAGAATATTTATTAATCACAGGGTAATGATAGCATTTGGATTATCTTCACCTATTGGTTCTGCTCCTGTCCTCTGAGTGAGGTGTGGGCTGGTATGGTTAATTTTAGTGCTGAGGATTGCTCATGGAACTTTATACTCAAACATTGTTGCAACCACAGACTAACTGATGTAAAAATTCCAGCTTCATGCCTCTTTTTTTAGGATAATGGCATAATACTGTATACCCTTTGATCCATATCCACTTATAGTTGTTGCTAATAGCTGAAAGCTTCCTCACGGTCAGGTCAGGGAGGTCAGAGTTCCCTTCAAATGAATTCAGAATAACTTACCTCCTGGACTCTCCAATCAGTGCTATTTTATTAAGTGAAGCCAGATAACTGATTGTACTTTCTTTTGAAATCATTGGCCATTTGTTGGAGATTGCCACATAACATGGCCAAGTAGGCACTTTGGATTAGTGGAAACAAACGTATTTTGGTTAGTGGGTAATCCAGTGGCCAGGTTCTGTTCTGAAGCAATAAGGGTTTTCTGTCTCTCATGTTTGTTTCCCATTGTGAGTTTGATATTCTTTTTCCTGGTTAAATCCAGCCCAGATACTTCGGGCAAAGGTTTCCTGTCTAATTATTGACTGGGCAGCGCAATGGGCGAGTCATTTTTCTGATCCCTATGAAACCTGTCCCCAGGTCTAAGCTGCAATGTAAGTGATGAAGGTCTCATCTGTTTCTGGTGGGGCAGGCGTTTACGCAGTAACATTTGATTTCTGCAACTTGTGTTTCTTATGTGGTCAGGATCTAGATGGGGGTTTTGGGGTTGTCTATTCTCCCAAAGTACATTGCTCGAGTCTAGTTCCTTAAAACCATTACAGCAAATATTTACACATTTGGACCGCTACATGAGATTGGAGCTTCTCCTCCTTCTAGATCTCTTTCACTTTTCAGTCATGTGATCTGACATCATTTCCTCAGCATCATGCATACTTTTGATGATAACCCTTTACTCTACATCTCCCGCCAAGTCTAGATCCCAATTATATTTACATCTCCCCCCAAAGTCTCAGACCTCACAGGGTTAGTCTCTGTGGCCTCTTGACCAACCCCCGATCTCACTCTGATCTCCTTTTGAGGTTGAGGATATTCCGTGCTCTCCTTTCTGTCAATGTGAATGTTCTTCACCTTCGTGGCTGTTGAGTGTGTAGTAAGTCTTTCTTCTTCTTCCTCAGGATCTGAGTACTAAGCCCAAGTTTCTATTGACTTTCTCTCTAAGGATATTAAGGTGCTGTGGTTTCTCCTTATAAAGCGCTGGTCTGTCTCAATCCTGCACAGTCTTGGTTGTGGAGTTTTTCCAATGATTGTGCCTTCCCTCTGTTGGTCTCAGAGCCATACTCTCTCCCTGGGCTTCAACACTGGCAATTCCCATGCTCTGTGTCTAGGATTAAATTTCCGAGCCTGGTTGCTCCTCTGTTTGTCCTCATACTGTTTTACCCTCTTGTGGTTGTTCAGAGTGATATTGGTTTTGAGTTTTTCTAAAGGTGGAAACTGTGTTCTTAATCTCTTGTCCATTAGTAACTCTGATGGTGAGAAGCCATTTTGTTGTGGTGGGGTTCAATAATTCAGAAGAGCTAGAGTAAGGTCTTTGTTTTTCTTCAGTAAATCCTCGATGGTTCGTACCCCTCTCTCAGCTTTTCCATTCACTTCAGGATAACGAAGTGTACTGGTTACGCAAACTAAGCCATATTTGTTTGCAAGATTGTGGAATAGCTCATTAGCAAATTGCAGCCCATTGTTAGGCACCACGATGTCTGGGACACCATGTGTTGCATAAATTATTTTGAGGGATTGGATAACTACTCTTGCTCTCTGCAATCTGTTTATTTCGAACCACTGTGAATAGCAATTAGTGACAATAAGGAAGGTTTTCTTCCTAAATTCAAATAATTCCATTCCCAGGTGCTCCCACAGCCTTGGTGGAAAAGTAGAAGATAATATTGGTTCTTTTTGTTCTTGGCTGTTTATGGCACAAGTAAGACAGTCAGAAATCATCTCTTCTAAAGAGCGACTAATGCCTGCAGGGCCACCGAGCTGATTGCTGTGCTCCTGCACGACATTTTGCTATTCCTAAATGATCTTGGTGAAGTTTTTGAAGAACATCAAGCTGAAGTGTACTCGGTATGACTATTTTCTCATTGAAGACTAATAGGTCGTCAATCACAGTGAGGTGCTTGTGCTGTTTAAAGTACTGCTGCAGTATTGGATTAGTGGGGATGTAATCTGGCCATCCTTTCAGACAATATTCTTGGATTTAGAGACATTCTTCATCTCGTTGCTGGGCTTGTTTTATTTCCTGCAATATTTTTGCAGTAGTTGGTAAGTGCTCAGTGATTAAAGATGTATATTGTCAGGAAGATATAATAATTTTCATAATGTTATTGGAATTTATTGTAGAGTAATAGTGGGGTCTGTGTCTATATCTGTGTGTGTGTTGACTTAATTGAATTAAAGGCAGCTGGTCTGCAGGCTTTGTTGTATCAGAAGATAAGCTAGGTTTGAAATGTTAAGTAGTTAACCATGGGGGAAGTTTTAGGGTGTAATGTGTAAAGGGAACAACTGCATTTTTAAATAAACCAGGCTAGATTAAATTCAAAAGAGGGAGTTAAATATTACACCTAGTCAGGAGAAGTTAAGAAACAGTGTGTTTATTTTTCCCATAAATTACTGGTAAAATTGGTACTATGATAGATTTTATTATTAGAGAGATAAAAGTCCAAAGACATGGTGAAGCAATGGGAATTTGCATTCAAAGGGGAAAACATGTGTAAAGGAGAGAAGGCTGTGCATAAGGGAAGGAATTCTAAGATCTAACAAGTGTGAAAAGCCTTCAGCATCTAAGCCTCAAGCTGCTGTCTATAAGGAACTGAAGCTAAGGAACTTCACTTTGAATTTGACTGTTCAGGGTATTGTGTGTTACTTTGCCTGGGTCTTTTAAAATCTATATGCCTCACTGTTACCTTAACAAAAGTGTAACTGGGAGTTAGATTAATTAGGGGATTTAGAAGTTATCATAGTTGTAATTTGTAGATCCATATATGAGCTTAAAATCATTTCTTCTATTAATTTAGTTTTATAAGAAACCTTAAGACTTTGGAGTCTTTTTACTGAATTCAAAGCCCGCATCACAAAAAAAATTGCAAAAATAGTTGTGGCAGCTGCTCCAAGTTTCCCTCTGGGATTTGGGAAGCTTGGCATCTACCATCTGCCTGCCGTAACAATATGCTTCAATCTGCGTAATAAGGTGTAAATCTTTTTGTTTAGCTCCTTCTGATGGTATTCATGACAGTGTGCTGACATTGTTTGATACTTCCTTTGTTCATACTCTGTGATGGAATCATATCTCATCAATCTTAGTCGGAACTGTTGGACTCTGGGTGGCATCTTCATAATTCCCTTCATATTTAGACGGGTGACTAATGGCTTATGGTCTGTTTCAATTTCGAATCCCATAGCATAGTCTGAAAATTTTTCGCATGTCCATGTTGATGCTAATGATTTTTTTATAGTGGCTTATTGTTGTTAGTGACCTAGGGGCATAGTAGACTCACCCAAGCTTGTCGTCTCTCTGTACTTGAAATAAAACTGTCCCGAGACCTGTAGACGATGCATCTGCTGCTACCATGGTCGGTAATTCTGGATTGTATTGTGCCAAGATTTCAGAAGAGATTAAAAGTTGTTTAATCCCTTTTGAAAGCATTTTGCTGGTCTATATCCCCATCACTGTTGACTCTGTCTCAAGGACTCATTGACCTCTGCTAAATTTAGTTGGAATTTACCAACTTGGTTGACTATCCCAAAGAATCTCTGAAGCTCATTTATGTTCCTGAGTCATGGAAGTTCTCTAATTACTTGCATTTTTGTGGATCAACTGTGATTCCAGTAGCTTGTACTATGTGACCTAGAAGTTTGATCATAGGTTTGGCGAACTCACATTTTTCATTCAATGTTAGACCTGCATCCTGTAAGACTCTCAGGGCTGCCCTGACTCTGCGATCATGCTGTTCTGTCATGCAGCCATGTATAATTGTGTCACTCATATAACATATTGTTGCTTCTATGTCTTGTAGAGTGTGAGAGTGAAAAATTTCTGGAGCAGGCTTTATTCCAAAGGGCAATCTATTGGAACAATAATGACTCAATGACATTATAAAAGTGGTCAGCAATCTGGATTCTTTGACCAGAGGCAACTGACAAAACCCCCTGTTCGCATCTAATTTGGTAAATAAAGTGCTCTTGGCTAGTTTGGCAAGGCTCTCATTCACTAAGGCCATCAGGTGAATCTCACATTCCACTGATTTGTTTAGTTGAGAAATCCATGTAAATTTCTTAGAGCATTTGGGCTTTGAGACTGTAACCATTCCTGAACACCATTTTGTTGGCATGGTGACTGGTCAAATAACCCCTTGCTGCTCATCTTTTCAGTTTCATCCTTGACTTCGTCCAAGAGTGGGTGAGAGACTTCCCTCAGCGTAAAGAGGCAAATTGGTTTAGCATCAGCTCGTAGGGTGATATGGTACTCGGCCTTCAGCTCAAGCAATTTTGGAATTTCATTTCGAAGTGTACTGTTCTGATCAGCAACTCAATCCATGTTATAAATATATTTTAGTTTACTTTCTGATTAGGAGACAGCACTCTTGATTTTGAATGACATAGAGAGGTTCAAGGATATTTCGAGGTTTATAATTCAGCTTTGCCATTGGTTGGCGATTCACTTTTAAAGTTGTCCCATCAGGATCTTGCAATTTGATAGATGAGAGTTGCAATGTAATCTGTTTGAGCCATTTGACTGCATCTGATAAAACAGAAATCCCTGCTCTTGTGTCTACTTCAACCTCTGTGGGGTGTCCATCACTTTGAGTTTAATATAACAATACTTGTTTTCAGAATCATTTACCTCCCCCAGGAAGTTTGGTTCCTTTGCTTCTGTGACTCTGTTTTAAAATTTTCTCCTTTTTACAGGTGGTCAGCATTTTCGAGCGACAAACAGTTTTGAAGTAGCCTACTTTTCCACAGTTGAGACAATCTGCCCCCCCACCCCACCCTACCCTCCAACCTTGCTGGACGTTCTTCTCGCTTCTGCATTTTCTTTTTGTTACACCAAAGATATTTCAAAATAGTGGTTACCACACTTTTCCCCATTTTGGCAGTCTTAGGCTTTAGCGTGCTTTCTCTTTATAGCCTCCAAACCGAATGGTCTCACTCAATCTTCTCCATGGGGCCACTTCTTCCATGCGATCAAATGCCCAATTCTGTTTGCCTTGCAATCTGCACTAATTTGCTAGTGTTAAATCCTCTCTTGTCTGTAAGAAATCTGATAATTCTTCATCTAGGACTCCAACTACAATGCTGTGGCAAATCAACTCATCCCCTAAGATTCCATAATCGCAGTTCCCTGCCAATCAAAAGAGATCATTGATGAATGAATCCATGCTTTCGTCTGGTCTTTTCTTTACTTAAATTTAGCCCTCTCCATTATTAAATTGTAATGGATGCTGAAGGAAGAGTCAAAAATTTGCAGGACTTCTTCATAAGAAGTTGAAGTCTCATCAACCCCCGCCTTGCTATCATGTCACCAGTGATAGATACTACTGCATAAAGCAGTGTGCTGACCTGGGTCTTTTTGATCTTTTTTGTGTAATCCTGAAGCAGTTTCGTACCTTGTGAACCTTTTTCCCCTAGTTGTCCCAGTTCTGGGCCTGTTGTGAGCCTTCTGCACTCTGAAATAGTTCTGAGTGTGGATTCCATGCTTCTGCTGAGCCCCTGGAGTTGTTCTTGCTTCTGTGCTGCTGCTGCTTGCTGCTTCAGGCCTGCACTCACTGCTGTCCGGTCTCTGGGTCTGTGTCTCAATTTGTATCTGTCGCTCATGCGATGTTCCAACATCTTGGTGAATCTTATTGTTCTTCCTTAAGGGAGCTGTTTGCTTGCCATATAAAGTTTGCTGGGTATTTTTGCTCGCTGCCATCATGTTGTGTGGTTAGGGTCTAGACAGTGGTTTTGGGGGTCGTCTATTGTCCCAAAGCATGCTGCTTAAGTCCGCAGTTTCTTAAAACCATTATGCTTTACTTACAGCAAGTGTTTACACATTTGGACCTCTACGCAAGGTTGGAGCTTCTCCTCCTTCCAGATCCCTTTTACTTTAGTCATGTGATCTGACATCATTATTACATCAGCATCATGTATACTTTTGATATTAACCCTTTGTAGCTTGAGTTTAGATCCATTTGAGATCAAGTGTGCTATTCTTTGACAGGGGTCTGGATGGTTCAGTGGGTCAGACATTGACCTTTCAGCTCTGGGTCCAGGCCTCAAATACAGCACCATCAGAGTGAATGAAGATGTCATTTTTCAGATGGCTTTAAAATGAATTAAGTTTTAGAGTAGGGTGGATGGACGTTACCTGAAAAAGCTTTACTTTGCCAGCCTTAGATTACACATTAGTTACCCAGTCAAAGTGAAGGCAATAAAATGTGGCATTCGATGCAGTAGAATGGACCATCTTTGCCGGAAAGGAACCTGACAAGTTGAGTGGCATGCCTACTTCAGGCCTGGCCCATTTACTTGCTGAACCCTCCACATTCTGCTGAGCAGGATTTTATCCACAACATCTCTGCCTCACCTCTGATCCTGTTTCTGTCATTCCATCACTTTGAACACAGACATGCAAAATGAAAGATGCAGAGCTTTTGAAAACCTTGTTATGTTGCACATTTACAATATGCTAAGAAGCACAAATAAGAAAGGATGAAGGAGCTGAAAGTCACGTGGGCGAACACCCAATGCATTTGCAATGCAATACTTCCCACAGACTGTGTGTCTTGTGACAACCCTTGTGCCCTGAAATTTATGCCAAGAGTGGGTTGGTTTCATGAAAAAAAAGATTATGTAACGTTTCCATGGTTTCTTTTTCAGCAATGCTTGTGTGAATACAGACAGTCTGTGTTAGCAATGTAGTATGACAGTATTTTATCTGGGGAAGGAGCCTGACCTTTTTTGGAGACTTAGGGCAACAGGTATGACTGTCCTGCATTCTTATCTTCAGTGTGCGTGTGTGTGTGTGTGTGTGTGTGTGTGTGCTCTCAATTGAAGTGTATCTAAATGTTTTTATCTATTTATATAAAATCTAGGTGTGGTGACATTAACCCACATTGTATCATCAAGAGTGCAAACTCATCAAATATTCAACTTTCATCAAAATACTAACATTTAAGTAAATATTTTTCCATCTGCAATCTCAAATGAAGTCATTGTAAAAAAAAAATAGAAACTCCACATGGTACACTGGCGTGCAGGTTGTGCCCCCCACCCCCCCCCCCCCCCCCTCCCCCCCGACCTCTCCTTGTGTGTTGCTTGTCTTATAGATAACCTCTCAATGTCTAATTGCAAAAGGTGGCTTTCTGTCTGACTTTCCTCAGAGGTGACCTTAGAGCACTAGCCCATGGACAGACTAGTGAAAGAGACTCTTTAGTGTGCATGTGTGTCCTTCTTTGGGTACTTGGTGGGGTGCAGCAAAAGTGAAGTTGTCTGTTGGAATTTTTGTTGAAACATGAAGGGACAGGTTGAAAATCCCTCGGTCTTGCCATCTATGCCCAGCGCAAAAGTTTTCTGAGGAAAAGGGATAGCATTTTCACTTATAAAATCATAATTTTCACTTTGAGGGTTGATTAACAATGCTCTTAATGGTGCCTTCTGTTGAAACATAAGTTAAAGTGGCCATTTTGAGTAAGGAATTGCCAATATTTACGTCTGTTATTCAGAATGGTTTCATTCATTCTCAGGATGAGGGCATCATTGATAAAGGTAGCGTTTATTTCCCATCTCAAGGGAACACCTAAACCACACCAACTGCAAGGGTTCAAGAAGAAGGCTAAAAGGATGTTTCCCCTTGTGGGAGAGACTAGGACCAGGGTGACACAGTTTAAAAATAAGAGGTCTTCCATTTAAGACAGAGGTGTGAAGAATTTCTTTTCTCGGAGGGTCGCGAGTCTTTGGAACACTGTTCCCCAGGGAGTGGCAGAGGCAGAGTCATTGAATATTTTTAAGACAGAGATAGATCCTTGACTAACAAGGGAGTGTTATGAATACCTAGTTCATGGTTCATAGTAATATTTTAAGAGGTAATTTTCAGTTCTGGGAAGATTAAAGTTTAACTATAGAAAATGGGATAAATGCAACTAAAGCAGTTTGAAGGCTATTACACTTAAAAGGTTGAGGCCATGTTGACCTAAGGTGTTAAGGTACGATCATAAAACAGCAGGTGGGCTTTCTTAGCTGAAGAGTTGGAGACAAGGTGTCTACACTGCTTGCAAAGAAATGCAGCCCAGAGAGTTGTTTTGTTTTGGGAGTTAAAGTTACAATTAATTTAAAAGCATTCAGTGAGCCCTGGAAGGCTCCGTGATAATGGGTGGAGCTTAAGAAAGTTCTAGAGTTTCAATTTATCTGTGTTTGCTGGAGGTTTGAGTGTTCTGCAACAGGAGGAAAAGGCCATCCCAAAATGGTGCTGCTGTTAGCAGGCTCCAGGTGGCAAAAGTGTTGCTGTTAGCTGGCTCTGTATAGTTGGGGCTCAAGAGAAATCCCAGGAGTCATTTAATAGCTCTGTGGTGTTAGGGTTCATGAGAACTCCTAGGGAGCTGAGAAGGTGGCAGAGGGTCACTGGCTCTGTGCTGGAAAGAATTAGGGCTCAGAAGATGCCCTGGGAGCCTTTTAAAACTTGGTGCAGCTGAGTAGACTGGAGCTTGGTGAAATCCAAGAGCCGTGCCAGCCCAGTGAAGCTAGCTGGCTATTCAAGGGCTAAAGTTGTGCCAGTACTTAGAAGCTAAAGTACACATTTGGAAATCCAGAGAAGTGGAGTCTCATGAGACGAGATGGACACCCTGGGAGTTGAGCAGTTATTGAGGCAGTCTGAGTTGGAGCAGTTTTGAGGGAATTCAGAGGCTTGATCTTCAAAAGTGAAAAGTTTGGAGTCCCTCATGAGGGAGATGGAGTTTCAACGAGACTGGTTGAATCACAGTCTGAGTGGGTTGAGTGATAAGCAAGAGCTCAAGATTTTCAATTGAGCTTTAAGCTCATCTTTGAATCAAACTCAACCCAATGCCTACTCCCCAATTCCTCAATCCAACACTTATATATTTTACATTTGTCACAAAGGTTTATTTATCATTGATAAATGGAAAATGTCTCCATTATTAGAAATGACCTTGGAGGGAGTAGAGTGTAGGTGCACCAGGATGATACCAGGAATAGGAAATTATAGTTAAATGGAGAAACTTGAGATACTGGAACTATTTTTAGCTGAGAGGAGATTTAATAGAGGTTTTTAAAATATTGAATGAGTAGGGGAAGAGTATTTCATCTGATTGTGGAGTCAGCAGTGATCATTAATTGAAAATTGTCACCAAGGGAAGAGATGAGGATAAATCTCTTTACACAACGTGTTTTTGGAGCACAGAAAGCTTTGCCAATAGGATTAGTTGTGGCCATCACAATTTTTGAATGTAGACTGGATACATATTGAAAATAGAGGAAGGTGCAGGGCTTTAGAGAAAAACACAAAACATGGCTGCATGTTTTATGCCTGTAGAAAGGGCAGTCAGCAGGTCTGGTTCAGGCACACCTTTGCTGCATATTGATGCCCCTTTCAGGCAATGTGCAATATTCAGACAGGCATGAAAAGGGGAAGCAGGCTATCCTGAATTAGGCATAACGCTGGTTAAGTATTCAAATTGGGGTCCCAGATTACACTTTTCAGAATTTGCCCAGCTGTAACAGGCCCCAAAATGGCCCTGAAAAAAGGCAGGTGAAAAATTAAGGCCTAGAAATTCCTTGGTTATGTTTCTGATCTACCTATTTGTCTTGGATAGAATTGTGGCAGAAAGACAGACTATGCACACAAACAAGGTTTCTGCTGCAATCCAGCAAAGTAACACTGGCCCAACAAGAGTACCATTGAGGAACAACTTGGCCAAGTTGTGACGGCACAGATGTTTGCCATCCTGGTCTCCCTTCCTCTACAATCAGTTCCCGCCCCAGCTCTGGACCTACCTTCCTTTTGACCAGATCAGTTTCTTGGCCACCCAATATTGTGTCACCCTGGGCATCAGTGGGAATCCCATGCGGTTCAGGCCTCACTCCTGCACCAATGGGTGAAGGTCCGGCCACACTACCCGCTTTACACCTGGTTAAGGCAGAAATTGAATTTCTAACCCATGCGTTGTGGGAGTCGGGTTTTTGAGATGTCTTGTGTCTTTTGAGATCTGTTTTGGTTAATTCTGAATTCTGGATACAAAAGAGAGGACAAGCATATTAACTTGCCTCATGACCTTTGATCCGAGTGTTTTCATTCTTTACTGTTAAAGATTTGTTGGTGGTTTGGATACACAGAAAAACTGTAATCAAGAACACGTTGCTCTAGAAATGGAAAAGAACTGATATGATATAGGTTCTATAGTTTCCTTTGCATAAGTAAGGTGAGCTGAGATATTAGAATGTGGATATATCTGATGCTCTATTTATTTCTTTCTCATAGTATATCTTAATAATTAGGATTTTCTAATTTTAGTTCTGAGTTCACAGTCTTTCAGTGTTGTGTTTCCCGTCAGTTAAATATATCAAGAGTATATGTTGGTACCCCTTCCTATTGCACATCTCACTGGTAAGATGGCTCATTGCTCTATGCTAGATACTTTGCATGTAACTTCCAATTTTGGTTTTTATGGAGCATGCGTTTGCTAGTCTTTGGCATTAAACAAGTCAAAATCCACCCACTAACGTCCAGGCCTTTCAAAACCATGCACCTTCTTCAGCAGGTTTTCTGTAAAGTCGTCCTCGGTGTCAATGGCTGCTAACCTTTCAGTAAGCTAAATGTTTTCAGTGGTGATACCGAAGAGTTTGAATAGTCCTATGATCCATTGGTTGGATTAAGCCCTGATAAATGAAGAGATAAAAACATCTGCGTAATAGCTTCTAGACTGTTGATTTGAGGCAGGACAAAGCAGTTATTAACTACTTCACCATATTCTGACCAACTGTTACCATATTTCGATTGGGTTCTTTTTTATAGTAAAAATACCAAATGTCGTTGGGCTTTGTCAATGGCCTCACAATCCCCTGGTAGATGGTTCACGTTTTTTAAAGCTGTTACCTTTGATCTCAACTTTGTGCCATCCCTAAGATCTTCTATTTCCACCTTTATAAGATCACCTGACTTTCCCACCATCACTGCTGCCCACACCACCCGCTCCCCACCACCCCCCACCCCCCCCAACGCCCCCAACCACAGCTCATCTGCTCATTCATGCCTTTGTTATCTCTAGATTTGACAATTCCAATGCATTCCTGGCTGCTCACCTACATTCCACTCTCCGTAAACTTGAAGTCATCCAAAATTCTGCAGCCCTTGTCGTAACTCGCAACAAGTCCCTTTCCCTTATCAGCCCTCTGCTTGCTGATCTACATTGGCTCCTAATTCTGATTCTTGTTTTCAAATCCCTCTATGGCTTCACCCCTCTATCTAATCTCCTCCCCTACCTGGCCTGTCCACCCCGGCACCCCACAACCCCTACCCCCTAGCCTGCTGTGCTGAAATCCTCCCCATCTGGCCCTAATGAAGATCTCCATTGGAAATTGGGTGCAGTCCAAGCAGTGGCTGTTGCTGATGGTGACGTTGCTGGGACCAGAGCACTGCCGGCCACTTAATTGACCTGCAACTCTCGAAGGTAGGGCCACTTCTGTGGATGTGGGTGGAAGTCTTGTCCTGAGCCAATTAATATCCTGCCAAGTGTTAAATGGCTGCGAGGTAATCCACCAGAGCAGGGGCTGGCTCACCTCCATAATTTACTTTGGAGGAAGCAGCTGCCCCAGAGCAATGTAAAATTCTGCCTGTTGTCTCTTTATTCCTCCTACCAAAATGCACCTCCTCATATTTAACTATATTGAAATGAATTTTCCAGTTACATGCCCCTTCTTCTCCCTTGTTAGTGTCTTGTGTACTTTTGCCGTCCTCCTCAGTATTATCCATTTGATGTCATCTGCAAATTTTGATTTTCCCCAAGTCCAAATTATTTACAGCAAATAGTGAAGGACAGAGGCCCCAGCACCGATCCCTCTTAAACACCACTTCCCATCTTCTTCCAATCTGAGCCTTTAACTCTGTTTTGTAGCTGGTTTGCTATCCGTTCTGCTATTTGTCCTGAGTCCACATGATCTAACAGTCCTTAGTCATGTGCATACTATGTGATACCCTAACAAAGACCTTTGAAAGTTTGTGTACATTACATCTACTGCATTACGCTCATCTGCTTTTTATGTTACTTTTTCAAAGAATTTAGTAAGGTTGGTCAAGCAAGACTTCCCCTTTTGAAATCTGTTTACAGTTACCGGATGTCTTTCTATTGTATCTTTGAGTAAAGATTCCAATATCTTTCCTACCACTGACACTGTTAACTGGTGTAGCCTTCCCTGTGTTTGTTCTACCTCCCTTTTTGAATATAGGAATAGCATTTTCTCTCTGCTTGTCCTTTAGCACTATATAAAATCTTCTTAGCTTAGACCACTGAAAACAAATGTTTGGGCACCTCTGGCATTGACGCATATCCATAAGATTGGTCCATAAGATCCAAAAAGTAATTGGCACTGCAATGAACAATTAGCTGAGTGGAATTCTCCCCCTCAACTTGCAAAACATAAATAACAAGAAAGAACAAACAAGAGTTTGTAGTAACAGGAAAAAAATAGTCAGACTCAGTGAGCTTTGCACACATCAAGACATATCTTGAGAGCTTGAGAACAGTATTTATAATATATACATGGTTCTGTGTCCCACTATATTTATAATTACACATGGTGCTGCATTTCAGTATTTATAACATACACATGGTTCTGCATTTATGTGTAATGCACATAAATGCTGTATCCCACTGTGTTTACATGATATACATGGAGCCTACCCTGCAAAGTTCAGACTATATATATGGTGTAATTTCCTTGTATTTATAATCTTTGCATAGTCCTGAGATTTTTTTTGAAATACGTGAAACTTAACTATTTTTTCCTCTCAAGGAGAGCTGTGCGAGGGTCCTTTTATTTCGAGGAGCGAACAAAGAAGTTAAGAATTACAACAGCCAGTCTGCATTCCAGGTAAGGATGTATCAGATGTGCACAATAACTGCATCTATTGTGGTAATGGCTGTGACTCTCGGGTTCTTTTTTAAAATGTGCTTTTGTTCCAACTTTATTCCACATTATCTGTATTAAACAGTACAGGGCTGTAATAGTTATTACAGCTCAAGATTCTTCATGTGAGTCTATGCAGGAGTTTCTGGTTAGTTATAGCTTTCTTATATCAGGGCTAGCCAATACAGGAGCATAAAGTTCCCCACAGCTTGATATTTTCTGTGTCATTACAGTATAGGAGAGTATCATTCACTACTACAAAACACAAAAATGAAGGCTGACACTCGGGGGCAGTACCAAGGGAGTGCTGCAGTATAGGAAGTGCTGTCTTTGGAGAAGATGATAAAATGTGGCCCCATGTAAGAATCTACAGGCAGGGGAATCATTCCTGCTGTCCTAGCCAATATTTATCCCTCAAGTAACATTAAAAAAAGATAATCTGCCCGTTATCACATGCTGTACTCATTTGGCTGCTCCATGTTCTGCATTACA
The DNA here is from genome assembly GCF_017639515.1 of Carcharodon carcharias. Taxonomy (NCBI): domain Eukaryota; kingdom Metazoa; phylum Chordata; class Chondrichthyes; order Lamniformes; family Lamnidae; genus Carcharodon; species Carcharodon carcharias. The sequence continues at coordinate 124,274,832 of NC_054479.1, forward strand.
ACAGTGACTACAGCTCAAAAGTACTTCATTGGCTGTAAAGCACTTTATAACATTCGGTAGTTGTGAAAGTTGCTATATAAATGCAAGTCCATCTTTTCTTTCTCTCTGTGTAATACAACATACACTATTCTTCACCTCAGTATTATCTATTTAATACAGTGTAGGAGATTAATACTTTATGCAACTTGATATTCTTTGTATAATAGACTACAGGAGAGTAATAATTACAGTTTGTTATTTTTTAACATTTTTACTCATTCATAGGATGTGGGCATCGCTGGTACTGTCAACATTTATTGTCCATACCCAACTGTGTTCAAGAAAGTGGTGGTGCGCATTCATTTAAAGAGGGAGAAAGGGACTGACCGCAGAATTACAGGCCAGTCTTAACCTTGGTAGTGGGAAATTATTGGGAAAAGTTCTGAAGGACAAGATAAATCTTCACCTAGAAAGGCATGGATTCACCAAAGACAGCACAGATTTGTTATGGAAAGATTATGTCTGACTAACATGATTGAATTTTCTGAGGCAGTTATAAGGAAGGTCAATGAGGGCTGTGCTTTTAACAATATGGGTTTTAGCAAGACTTCTGATATTGTCCCACATGCAGACTGGTCACAAAACTAAAATCCCATTGGACCCAAGGCAGAGTAGCAAGTTGGATCTAAAATTGGCTCAGAGGCAGGAAGTAATGGTGGATGGATGTTTCCAGTGGGGTTCCAGAGGGCCCATTACTAGGTTCCTTGCATTTTGTGGTATATAACAATTAGTTAAATGTAGGGCTATGATTAGGAAGTTTGGTGTCACATTTTATCTCGAGATGTTGTATGTTGGTTGTGATTGACTAAAAAACGATAGCTGAGACATAGGTGTCTGGTTTATTAGAAAAACAACTATATACAGATGTACATGACTAGGTATTACGCAGTCTAAACCATGAGCCTTCTCCCTCTTAACTCTTGATCATGTGCTTCTCACATCATCATGTGGGTAGTACTGTTTCTCCAATCCCACCCTTTCAACCATAACACCCAAATACTACCTCTCCAAGTCTTCATCCAAATTTATTCTACATTTTTATTTACATACTACCCCATGTCCCCCAAGCCTCTGACTTCTTAACTTCAATTGGTCTGGAGGTTTCATGACTCTCCCTGATTGTGTTCTGGTCAGACTTGGAAGATTGGTAGTTTCCCTTTAACTTGTTTGGTCTTCAGTAAGAGTTACAGTATCTGGTATATTGTCAGTTTTTTGATCATCATTTTCCTCTCCTTGCTGTTGTCACTCTCGATCTAATTTTCTCTCTCATGATTGGACTTTTGGGAACATATCACACACTCTGTGATATCCTTGTCTGGTGAATTGATCCTGGTTCTTTTTGATGGTTTTGTCCGTCTTTCTTTACTTCTGGAGTGATGACTCCTTGTAAACTCTTGTTCATGAACTCTTGGGTGATCCTGGACTGTTGCCTCTGGAAATAATAGTTTAGGCAGGATAGGAAGCTATGAGGAAGGCACTTGGTCAACATCTTGTTTCCCTTCAAATTCCAGTAACCTGGTGTAGCCATAAGGTCAGTGTCTTTCAGGATGGAAGAGGTGGACATTGTCTGGTTTGGTTCTGTCTCTAGTTCCAGACTTGTTTGACTGCTTGCATCCTTGACTACCACTTTTGGTGGATGAATAGGTGTGGATGCACTTACAAAGGGTCACCACAGTCGGGTGAATACTGGTGTATTCTATCGCTACAGTTTCATTTTCCACCTTCTCTGCAGATGTGCACTGTGATGATCATGGTCATACTGAAGTGCTCATTGGTCTAATTTAGCTCATTACCTCTTCAGTGAGGACAAGTTTACTCATTTCTCTTGGACATCTTCCTGGAAAACGGCTGGATTATCAGCCTCTCTGAAGAGTGTCAAGAAATCAGTGTTGAAGTTCCAATCCAGATCTTCAGTGCATTTGGACAGTTTGAGGGGCTCAGATTTGGTATCATGATGACTGTCTGTCTGTTGAGTGGCATCTGGATGAGGTTGAGGTCTACACAGTTGTTTCAGCTCAGAAGAGAAAATTTTTGATTGCGAAGAACGTGTAATGTTTCTTGTACCTATTGGCTTCACTACTGGAGCATTGTCTGTAATATGCCTATGACTTGTAATCTTGGACCATGTAATTGGGTTTCAGTTGCCCTCAGCCATTGTGTCATGAGTCACGATTAATTGTTGGAAAAGAATGTCACGCTTGTTCATGCAAATTAGTGATATGTCCATTGATACAAATATTTGCATGCCAGAATCTGTATCTGGAGTCTTTAATCTCAGCCTGGAAACATTTTTGTTCTTTTTCATTTTGAGATTGCTCAGTTTCATTGCTGGCCTTGTTTGAGAGGATTCTCTCGTTATCCTTTTGTGTATCTAGAGATTTTAGTTCTGCACATCTTTCCAAACTGTCCAAACCTTTTTCAGTGAAAGTATTCTGCAGTGCTCGCAGGACACTGTTTGGGCCATGGGGATTGTTGGCACTGCAGTGCTGGCATGGTTTGATGGCATCTTGAACTTTTGTTCAATAAAGTGCCTTCTTCCCTGGAATATCTTTGACATTATTTTGATCAATAAATTGTACCATCATTGGGAGTTTTCTGAGCGAAGGCTTTTCTTTTCCTCTTCGTATGGCTCTATTTTGTTTCCAGACCTCTGTTTGCCTCACCAACTGTATTGCCTTCTCCAAAGTTAAGTCTTCTTTGGATTGCATTAACTCAGGGTATCATCAGTAACACCAACTACAACGTGGTCTCATGGTCAGCTTCGTTTTAAGATCACCATAACGGCACCCACTGGTTCACCTGGTTTCTGGACATTTTTGTTAAACATGGCCCATTCTAATATCTTGTTACTCCATAAATTAAAACATTTATAAAAGGCTTCTTCGAATTTGTTTGATGTTTCATTAATGCCTCATCTTGCTAAAACATCATCCGCAATTTCTCCAATAGAGTACAATAATGTATTGACTTGTTCAGCCTCGAGATTTAATTGTCCAATCTGGAAGCAGTACAGAATCTTAAAAATCCCTTCCTCTATGCTGCCCAATTCAGTGTTTGATCTGGTCCTTCCATGTGTCCACATCGGTCTGGCGATGTGAATTTGGAACCCATAGCTGCTTTAAGCTTTTTGGCAGGTTTGCCTTGATTTTTTAAGATCCTGTTGCAGTAATGGAGTTTTCCTGCACTGACCAGCCTTTCACTCATACCTGCTTCGGTCGCTGACCCTTTTTGGTAATCATTCCTCAACTTCGCAGAGTTTTTAAACTAACCGCTGGAAGTTATAATTTAGCTCTGTTCACTGTTTTCGTCTCACTAGGGAATCGTGTTTAAGCAGCTGAATATTTTTTCCCTGATTTTGACTCATGGTCGTCCTGTGTAATGGTGCCGACCTCAAACACAGACTACGTGATGTATCAAAACCCGCGCTCACTATAAAGGAATTTGCCCAGTGTTGCCTGTTTATTGTGCCTTTAAATTGAAGATTTTGAGCCTTTTTCAAGGTTTGCTTACCCTTCCTCAATTGTCACTTGGTTCTTTGACTCTGTTGCTGGATTGGAATTTCTTGCGGACCTCCATGTGCTATGATGCAGTCCTTAGCAAGCTGAACAGTTGATATCTTTCCCTGTCTCTCTGCTTCCACCTCTTCTATGGAGCTCTTTTGGAGATTTTCAACTGTCTTACCAAAGTCTTGAGTTTTGATGCCTTTTTTCAGGCCAGATTTGCAAACTTTTTGAAAGGTTTTTGAGATTTTGGGGTCCTGCAAGCTGCCTCCTTGTTGTATGTTGGTTGTGACTAGCTAAGGTATGATTGCTGAGACATAGGTATGTCTGAACTATAACAGGTTTATTGGATAAACATAACTATAAATAGATATACAAGGCCAGGTGTTACTCAGTTTAAGCTATGAGCATTCATCCTATTTCACCCCTGTCTCAGCTCATTTGCTGCTGAAACTCTCAATGCCTTTGTTACATTGAGGCTTGTCTATTCCAATACGCTCCTGGCTGGTTTCCTACATTCTACCATCTGTAAAATTGAGGTCATCCAAATCTCTAGTGCCCATGTCTCAAGTCTCTTGTTGGTTGAGAGGGCCATAATCAGGGCATAGATTCAGGGTGAGAGGTAGGAGGTTTAGAGAGGATTTGAGGAGATACTTTTTCACCCAGAGGATGTTGAGAACATAGAACTCACTGTGTGAAAGGGTAGTAGAGGCAGAAACCCTCATAACATTTGAAAAGTAGTTGGATGTGAGCTGAAGTGCCATAATGTTCTAAACTAGGGACCAAGAGCTGGAAATCAGGATTAGGCAAGATGGCTATTTGTCGGCTAGCATGAACATGATGGGCTAAATCGCCTTATTTCATACTATAAATTTCTATGATCCTATGATTCTTGAGCAACTGCAGTCCATGCACTGAAAGTGCTCCCACATTTCCGCTAGGTGGAGAGCTCCAGGAACCTGACCAAGTGATGATAAAGGAACAGAGATATGTTTCCATGTCAGGATGGTATGTGATTTAGAGGGGAGCTTGCAGACATTGGTTTTCCAAATTGCCTGCTTTCTTCATCCTTCTAAGTGGTAGAGGTTGTGGATTTAGGAGTTGTTGGTGAAGAAACCTTGGCCAGTTGCTACAGTTCATCTTGTATGTTATATATATTGCAGCTACGTTGCACCAGTGGTAGGGAAATCACCACTTTAGTGGTGAATGATGTGCCAATACAGCAGGTAGCTTTTCCCTGGATGGTGTTGAATGTCCTGAATGTTGTTGGAGCTGCACTCTTTCAGTCAAGTGGAGAATATTTTGTCACACTTCTGCCTTGTGCCTTGTAGATGGTGGAAAGGCTTTGAGAATTCAGGAGGTGAGTTTTAAACAAATTAGTTGATGGGATGTGAGTGTCACTGGCTGGGCCAGTATTTATTGCCCCCCCAAATTGTGCATGAGAAGATGGTGGTGAGCTGCCTTCTCGAACAGCTGCAGTCCATGTAGTGCAGGTACACCTACAGTACTGTTAGGGAGGGACTTCCTGGATTTTGACCCGGTAATGATGAAAGGATGACAATATAGTTCAAGGTCAGGATGGTATGTGGTTTGGAGGGGAAATTGCAGATGATAACGTTTCCATGCACCTGCTGCCCTTGTCCTTCCAAGCAGTCAAGGTCGTGGGTTTGGAAGATGCTGTCAAAGGAGCAGTGAAGCTTGTAGGTGGTACATACAGCTGCCATGGTGCACTAATGTTGGAGAGAGAGAATGGTTAAGGTGGTGGATGGGGTGCCTGGATGGTTTTGAGCTGCTTGAGTGTTGTTAGAGCTGAACACATCCAGGTAAGTGGATCGCACTCCTGAATTCTGCCTTGTAGATGGGCTGTCTTTGGGAAGTTGAGAGTGAGCTGCTTATCACAACATTCCCAGCCTCTGACCTGCTCTTGTAGCCAGAATTTATTTACCTATAGCTGATCCAACTAAGTATCTGGTCAGTGGTAATCACAAGATGTTGATGGAGGGATTCAGCAATTCATGCACTTGAACATCGAGGGGAGATGGTGAGATTCTCTCTTGTTGGAGATGATCATTGTGTGCACTTGTGTGGCATGATTGCTACTCTCCACTAATCAGCTCAAACCTAAATGTTATCCAAGTCATACTACATATGGAGACGGAGTTTCAAATGGTGCTGAGCAATCGTCAGTGAACATCCCTACCTCTGATGGAGGGAAGGTCACTGATGAAGCATCTGAAGATGGCGGGGCCTAGGAGAGTATCCTGATGAACCACTGCAGAAATGCCTGGGGGCTGAGATGATTGGCCTCCAACAGCCACAACCATCTTCCTTTGTGCTGGTTATGATTTCAACCAGTGGAAAGATTGACTTCAATTTTCCCTCAGGCTCCTTGATGCCACAATCAGCCAAATGCTGCTTTGATGTCATGGGCAGTCACTCTCACCTTTTGCCCATGTTTGGACCAAGGCTGTAATGAGATCCGGAGCCGAGTAGCCATGGTGAAATCCAAACTGAGCATCATTATTCAGGTTATTGCTAGCTTTGTTGCAACACCTTCCGTCATTTTGCCAATGATCAAGAGTAGACTGATGGCCGGTAAGTGGCTAGATTGGATTTGTCTTGCTTTTTGTGGACAGAACATACCTGAGCCATTTTCCACATTGCTGTGTAAATGTCAGTATTGTAACTGTACTGGAACAGCTTGGCTAAGGGCACTGCTGGTTCTGGAGCACAAGTCTTTAGCACTGCCGCCGGGATGTTGTCAGGGCCGTAGCCATTGCTGTATTCAGTGCCTTTAGAAAATCTGATACCATGTGCAGTGAATCAATTTGACTGAAGGCTAGCTTCTATGGTGGCGTGAATTTCAGGAAGAGGCTGAGATGAATCATCTACTCGGCACTTTTGGCTGAAGATGATTGCAAGTGGTTCATTTAATGTTGTTTGCTCTCACTTGCTGGGCTCCACCATCAATGAGGAAAGGGCTGTTCATGGAACCTTCTCCTCCTATTAGTTTTTTACTGTCCACCATCATTCGTGGCACAATGTGATAGGAATGTGGAGCTTTGATCTGATCTGTTGGATGCATATTAAAACTTCAACTAAAAGATGATATTAGAGGATTCTGCATGTGCAAGAATTGATATAAACCATGTTATTTGCTGATGACATTTACCTTCTCAAAGCTGATGATATCACCCCCTGCTCTCAAACACCAACCTTTGGCCCCATTATATTTGCAAACAACCAGCCTCCCTACCCTCCAACTTCAGCACCCTTTTCTCTAGAAAGACCTTGAACTTGTTGCCTCCCAAATCTGTGACCATCTTCCCTGGAACTCCTTGTTTTAACCCTTTCCATCTGGTTCCTGCCCCGTCATAATTCCAAAACGACTCTTATCAAAGTCACAAATGAAATCCTCTGTGAGTGTGACAAAGATAAACTATCCTTCCTTGTCCTGTTGACCTGTCTGCAGATTTTGACATGGTTGACCACGTCATTCGCCTCTAGTGCCTCTCCGGGTGTACTTCACTTGCCTGATTTGTTCCTTATCTCTCTCAACATAGAGAATCACCTGCAATGGCTTCTCTTCCCGTATCCGTATGCACTCTTATTTCTCATCTATACTCTGCCCCTCAGTAACATCATCCGAAAACGCAGCATCAGTTTTCACATGTACACTCGCAATGCCAGCTCTACCTCACCACCACCTGTTTCCAATCCTCCACTGCCACAAAATTATTAGACTGCTTATCCAACATCCAGTACTGGGTGAACAGGAACTTCCTCCAATTAAATATTGGGAAGACAGAAGTCATTTTCTTCAGTCCCCATACAAACTCTATTCGCTGGCTATCAACTGCATCCCTCTCCATGTCAATAATCTGAGGCTGACCTAGACTGTTTGCAACCTTGGTGTTGCATTTGGCCCTGAGATGAGCTTCCAACCATATATCGACACTAATACTAAGTCTGCTGATTTCCACTTCCATAACATCATCCAACTCTCCTCTGTCACCTGACTGAGCAATGCATTGATTTAAATTATCATTCTTGTTTTTAAATGCCTCCAGTGGCCTCACTCCTCCATAGCTCTCTAATTTCCTCCAGCCCCACAAACCTTTGAGGTATGTCTTCCTCTAATTCTGGCTTCTTGAGCATCCCTGATTTTAATTGCCTCATCATTGACAGCCATTCCTTCAGATATCTAGGCCCTTAACTCTGGAATTCCATCTCTTCAACCTCTCTGACTCGCTTTCCTCCTTTAAGACACTTTTTAGAAACCAGCTCCTTGGTCAAACTTTTGGCAAACTTCCCTAATACAGATTTATGTGACTCAGTGTCAGATTTTGCTTTAAAATGCTCCTGTGAAGCGCCTTGGGACATTTTATAATGTTATAGGCACTGAGTGAATACCAGTTGTTATAGCAAGATTTAATACAGGTTCACAGAGGCTTGCTGATAAAGCATACATAGAGAGTAGGAAGTTTGGATTACAGATTAATAAAGAAAGCAAAGTTTAGTCATTTGAAAAGCTCAGAAAAATGTACACATTACAGCTGGAGAGGATGAAGTTAAACAGGTGAGAAGTTTGTATACCTGGTAGTGTTATGTTCTGATTAGGAACCATTAACATTTAAAAAGAAATCAGAATATCTCATTTTAACCAATAGAACCACATCACAAGATTTCACTTTTTAAAACCAACTTCGTTATATATAAAAGAGTTAAACAAACATGCAATATTAACTTAACAATATGGTTTATAACTGTGTTTTACATTCAGTTACTTCCTACTTCCCTGAAGAATTCTCTTATACGACACATCAATCTTAAAGTTATTTACTACTTTAGGGACTACCCATAAATATGCCAAAGTCCTCTGGAGGATTTTCCTCAGCTCCAGCTATTCTCAGAGGTAAAACTTATGTTTACCCTTTCTTGACTATGGAGGCCTCAGCCCCTTGTCCTAGTTATTTTTCAATGCTTCCAACCTAATCTGCTTGTTGCTTTCTTTGACACAAGACTCTGTGTGGGCCACTGTAGATTCTTCCACGAGTTTCAGACTAGTCAATCATCCAGCTCCTGTTCCCTTGCACAATTCAAACTGAAATTAAGTCTCAACCACATTCCATGTGGTCAGTGATGAAGCTAGAGATTTACTCTGCTTGTCCTGTAGGGCGATCTAACTGTTATTTATTTTGGCTAAATTCTCTATGACCTGCAAACCACAAGAGGCCCAAATTGCAATTAAAAGCCTGTCCCAGCAAACACCCAGATAAATTGAAACCAGGGAGCCTTCCTAAGCTCCACCCAACTCCATGATGACATAGCCAGCTCTGCAGTGTCCTCAAATTGACCTTTAGATTAATTATTCCCCATATACAATTTCTTCTTTGATCTGATGAATTAAATGAGTTTTACAACCTTTCAGTGTTCACTGAATGTTTTCAAACTAATTTAGCTCAACCTTCCAAAACAAAAACATCTCTCTGGCCTGACATCTCTCTGGCCTGCCCATGTTGCAAGCATTGCAGACATCACATCTCCAGCTCTTTTGCTAAGTAAGCTCACTTGCTGTTTTATCGCGCTGCTCCTTCTGACTTTATTAAACACAGGGTCAGAGAGTGAGAGTTAGAAGATGACACCAAAGGAAGGATTGTATTTTCCTCTGCTGCTTTTGGAAGATTAAGCAGGATATGAAAAGCTTTGGTTAAAAACAGAAATAAAAGTTTATGAAGCACTGGTTATCTCCATATTATTATGCGGATCTGAGTGCTGCAACATGAGAAAAGTTGGTGAGTAACTGATATCAACAGCAGAGCTCACTGTGGTTGTCCAGGATGGAAAGAATCTAGAATGTTATAATAAGAACGCGGCTTGGATAAGAAACAGCCCTTCTACAGAAGATCCAAGAAGGACAGCTATGTCAGTTTTGACATGTTTCTAGGATGGGAATGGCTGGAATGTCTTTCATGACCCTGCACACCAAGGGATATGGAGCAAGAAGCTGAAGAAGACCATGGGAGCGCTGATAGACAATGTTAAGAATTCAAGAATCACTTGTCACAGAAAGGGACACAGATTACTGAAGAAACCTGGCTAGTTCAGAACCGACAGCATCACCTCATCTTTTCTGCGGAATAGATGGATGAGAATTTAGTAATAGTGTTCACTAGATCCAGGAATATAATACTTAAGGCAACTGTGTATTGTGACACAGGAGTATAATTCTTATTACTTCTCAATATTCTCTGATCCAAAATAAAATCAAGCAAAACTTAGCAATATTAATATATTTCTCACATCTTTAACATTCATATCTAGCTAAGCTCCATAAACAAAATTTGGCCCTATCATCACCACTACCACCCCCACCCCTCTGCCCCCACAGCTGTATATGGCTAAGTATGCCATTCCAGTAAATCAGTAGTAAATTGAAACGCTCAGGGATTTTAACCCAATCATTAAATATCTGATAAAAATCTTGTGATGGCTGTATACATAGTCAGTGCTGGGACACTCAGTCCTGTTATAAACATAATGTGGAGGCAGCTGGCCCTGCTATACACATAGGCAGCATTGAGACAGTCAGTCCTGTTATGCGTAAGAATAGTGCTGGGACTGTCGGTCCTGTTATACATACAGTCAGTGTTATACAGTCAATGTTGTGATACACACAGTCAGTGCCAAGGGGCCATTGACTAGTTATCTACTGGGTTCATACTGAGACAATGAGGGCCATCTTTCTGGGCCAACGGAGCCAGAGGCTCCAAAGCCCAGAGAGTGGCAGTGGGTGCCCCTGCAGCTGCCTTTGGAGGAGCTCCCCCTCGAAACACCAGGGTCTATCTTCTTGGCCCCGGCAGAAAATGGAATTGTCTTCCTCCGTACAAGGGCACCTCAAGATGGGCGCACCCTCTTGTTATCCTTGTTGCCTCAGCAACAGCCACGCCTCTCAAAGGCAAGGCTGAGGCTTCTGAACTACAGGCCCTCTGATTGGGGCAGCAGCATGGCGTGCCCGCCCAGTCCCTTTAATTGGACAGCTGCCCTAGGGATGGGCAGTTAAGAGGCCCTCTCGGGGAAGATTGCCTCTGCAGTCCCGCCCTTGCCGACTCAGAACCTGCATATCGCCCCAATGTCAGGAATACCCTGATCTTAGAAAATCTTAGCCCACAACTCCATCCACCCACCTCCTGACATACCGCTCAAACCCATCCACCCACCTTTTCACATATCCCTCAACGCTACCTATACCCATGTCCTCACCATATTCCTTAATCCCACCTGCTCACCACATTAACATTTCCATCGATGCTTTTTTCTCTCCAGCAACACATTTAATTATTTCTTGACTTAATTTAACTGCTTCCTTCACTGCCCACCCCTATAACTTTTATATTATAACATGATTCCCTTTGCCTTTTCTCCTTACTCCTAACTCCCTAATATTTGTAGACTTGTGTTGCCCACACTAACTGGGATTTGAACCCTCATGGTAGGTGGCAATTTCTTGGACTAACCCTGTGCCAGTTTCCTTCAGAACTTGAAAGCTTCCATTAGATCACTTCAAAGTCTTCTGTCTTTCAAAAGGGAGCTAATATTATTATTGTTCACTTGATCATAGTGCACCTCAAGCCAGAGCTGGGGCTGGATTGTCTCGCTACTGAACATTTAGCATCAGAGACCAATGCTAGCCTCCTGTCAGCCTGCAAACATTACAGCTGCTCAATAATGAAGACAAACTGTCTATTACGTAATCAGTTATTTAGCGTTCACAGTTAATTTACACTAAAAACATCACATTAATACATACAGTTAGTGTCAGAAACAGAGCAGGGGAGGGGACTCGGCTGCAAAATACTAACACTTGATTCTGACTCGATTAGGCTTCTCTTGTACTTGACTATCTCTCCAGTTTATTGCTGCAAATTCTGATGCTAATTAATTGTTAGATCACAGTTTTATTTAGTAAACGCACCTTCATGACCACAAACTTTCCAGGCTGCTTCTCCTGGCTGTGGTTCATATTTGTCGAATACCAGAGCAGCAGATGAGAAGAGGTTTAACATTTTTGATTAAAACAAGAACACAAAATCTGGCATTCCAGAGCATCTTGCTGTGTGAAACATTTCAGGCAATGATTTACAACTGTGGCACTATTGTAGAAACATAGGCGAGTGTTACTGTTCAGAGGTGGGTCTCGGCCTGTTTGAGTACCTGCATTGTGCTGACTGCCATGCTGCTGGTGGGTGGTCACATTATCCTTGTGTGGAATTGAGGTCTTGCATTGCCCTGATGATCCAAAGTGAGCAATTTTATCTGAGATGCAATATGGTGTTGGTTTCTCTCGTGCCTTCACCATACAAAGGCAGTTAAGAACAGCTTTGTTCACAGAAAATCTGCTTTAGTTTATGTGGACGTAGGTTGCAATTCCTGATGTTGGCTTGGCTGGTGTTTGAGACAGAGGTCAAACAAATCACTTCAAATAGAAGCATTCCCTTACATTTTGTTCAATTATATGTTTTAGATAGGCAGCTGTTTTGAAGTTTGACAGTTCCTTAGATTTGTTTGATGCTGCTCATTGTTGGGAAGTATTTCTCAACCTGTCTAGTCAAATTTCTATCTGAAGGCTTTGGAGAAAGGTTGCCAGGCCATATCGCTTCTGTGGATGAGCAGAAACAAAGATCCAGCGCATAGGAATACGTAATAGTTTTATGTGGCAGTTAGGTTTAGTAACTACTGTAAAATCTATTTAAGTTATTGCAATATTTATTTGTTTTTTTTTACTGTTTAATGGATCTCTTGCCAGTTTGAGACTAAATCGCAGCCTGGTATAATTTACTGTGCAACCTCCTAAAGACAAGGAGAGTAAGTGATCAGCTGAATCAAAAGTGGTGGGTTCTCTGTTCAAATTAATTGTTAGATTGCAGACAGTTTTATTTTATGTTTCTACAACAGTGCTGCAGCTGTAAATCATTATCTGTTATATTTCACACAGCAAGATGCTGGACACACTACAATTTTAGCTCGATGTCAAAGTGAGGAAAAGCACTCCCTAGAACATAGGAAGCAAGAGCTCATCTGCAGCAGGGGTCTGAATTTATGAATGCAATGAAGGTCTAGAGAGTCAACAAAAAGTAAGCCAGTAATGAGAGGATATCAATTTAAAATCGTTGCCAGAAGAACAGAGGGAGAGAGTAAGGGAAATTCTTTATGGTGAGAGCTATTGGGACATAATATTGGGATTAATCAAGAGACTGACAGCTCTGCAACAGTTAACATAGAGATTACTAGTCCCGCAACAGCTGAAGTAAAGAACAGTAACCCATCAGGCATTAATCTGGAAAGCAGTAACTCAACAAGGGTTAAAATGGAGAGCCCTTGCGTAGGAAGGGTGATACTAACACTAACTCAGCAAAGATTAAACAACAGAGCATCGAGCAAGCAAGGGTTAAAATAGAGATCGACTGAGTGAGGGTTAAACAAGGGAGCACCAAGCAAGGTTTAAACTAGATAACAGCAACCTATCAAGGATTAAACTAGGGAGCACCAACCTTGCACTAATGACATTACAGAGTGCTGATCCAGAAAAGTATGACAATCCAGAGAGGATTCATATAGAGAATGCTAATCCAGTGAAAGCACCACCCAAGTGAGGGTGAAACTAAAGAGCACCAACCCTGCAAGGATTAAACTAGAGAGCAGTTGCCTAATGAGGTTTAAACTGGACAACATTAACCTAGCAAGCATTAGGCTGGAGGGCAGTAGCATGGTGAGGGCTAAATTAGAGAACACTAGCCCAGCCATAGTTAAAATAAAGGGCATGAACCTATTGAGGGTTAAAATAGAGCAAGAACCCATCAAGAGTTACACTAGAGAGCAATAACCCAGCAAGGGTTAAACTAGAGAACACCAACAAAGCAATGATTAAACTATTGAAAGCTAATTTAACAAGGTCTAAGTGAGAAAGCACCAACCAGTGAGCGATAAACTTAATAAAAGCCAAAATAGAAGCAGTTAAACTTTAGAGTTCCAAATCTCTAGTTTAGCATGAGCTAAACTAGAGAGCAGCAACTCAGTGAGGATGATACGAGAGAGCACCAGCCCAGTTAGGGTTCAAGTAGAGGACACCAGCCCAGCGAGAGTTAAATAGTGAATGGTAACCCAGCAAGGAATAAAGTAGAGAGCACCAGTCCAGCAAAAGGGTTAAACTAGAGAATGGTAACCCAGTAAGTGTCACATTAGAGAACATCAGCCAGTGAGATTCGAGGTAAGTGCTAACCTTACAGGTTATAAGCTAGAATGCTCTAACCCAACAAGGATTAAGATAGAGAACTAATGCAGGTTAAACAAGGGTGCACCAACCTTACAACAGTCATAGTACAGAACATGAATACTGTGAAGGTTAAACTAAAGAGTGAAAACTCAACAACAGTAAACCTGAACAACATTAACTCCACAAAGGTTAAGATAAAATACTCTAATCCAGTGAGGATTCAAATTAAGAGCAGCAACCAAAAGAGGAAATTGGAGCACCTGTCGAACAAAAGTTATCTTCCTTTCCTCCCCAAAGTCCGTGAACGTATTGTCATCTCTCAAATCTGTGTCCATCTTTCCCAAAACTCCATGTTTGAATCCCTCCAATCAGATTTCCACACCTGCCATAACACTGAAACTGCTGTTATCAAAGTCACAAATAAAATCCTATGTGACTGTGACAAAAGTAAACTTTCTGTCCTCATTCTTCTTGACCTCTCTGCTGCCTTTGACACATCTGACCAACCATCCTCCTCCAATGCTTCTCTACTGGCGTTCAGTTGGCTGGGACTCCTCTCTCATCTGGTTCCTTTCCTGTCTATATAATCATAGCCAGAGTATCACTTGCAATATCTTCCCTTCCTGCTCTCATACTATTACCTCTGGTGTCCCCCAAGAATCCAGCCTCAGCCCCTTCCTATTTCTCATCTACATGCTGTCCCTCAATGACATCATCCAGAAGTACAACATCCGTTTTTACAATACTCTGACAATACCCAGCTCTATCTCACCACCGTCTTTCTCGACTCCTCCACTATTTCCAAATTATTAGACTGCTTATCTGACTTCCAGTACATGATAAGCACAACTTTCCTGCAATTAAGTATTGGGCAGATTAAAGCCATGATCTTCAGCCCATGCTACAAACTCCATTCCCTGCTACAAACTCCATTCCCCAGCTACTGACTCTATTCATCTCCCTGGAAATAGTTTGAGACTAAACCATTATGTATGCAACTTTGGTGTCACGTTTGACCCTGAAATGAGCTTCTGAACCCACATTGTTAAGACCACCAATTTCCATTTCCGTAACATTGCCCAACTTCACTCCATCTCAGCTGCTGAAACCCTCATTCATGCCTTTGTTACCTCTGGACTTGATTATTCCGAAGCATACCTGGCTGCTCTCCCACATTCTACCTTCCATAAACTTGACATCGACAACTCTGTTCCCTGTGTCTTAACTTACAGCAAGTTCCATGCACCTATCAACCCTGTATTTGCCTCTATTGGCTCTTGGTTAAGCAATGTCTTGATATTAAGTTTCTCATCCTCGCTTTCAACTTATTCCATGACCTTGCCCCTCCTTATCTCTGTAATCTCCTCTAGTCCCACAACACTCCAAGATACCTGTGCTCATATAATACTGACCTCTTTTGCATTCCCCTTTATAATTGCTCCACCATTGGTGGTCATGCCTTCAGTTGCCTAGGCTTTAAGCTTTGAAATTCCTTCCCTACACCTCTGTCTCTCTCTCTCACTTTTCTCCTTTAAAATACACTTTTTAACTGACCTCATTCACCAACCCTTTGATAATCTGACCTAATAACCCTTTACTTGGCTCAGTATCATAATTTGTTTTTAATGGTCCTGTGAAGCGCCCAGGAGTGTTCTATTAAAGGCGTTATATAAATATAATCCTTTGTTGATAGAATTGGGTTGCAGTGGAATGCTGGATCCCAGTAAGTCAGGCTTAGTGGCAGCGCACATGCCTTTGAGTGTGAAGGCTGAGGGTTCAATTCCCATTCCAGAGACTTGAGCACAAAAATCTATACTGACACTCCCAGTGCAGCACTGAGGGGATGCTGTAGTGTTGAATGTGACACCTGTCAGCTGATGCATTAGTCGATGCTCTGTCTTCCTGTCAGGTGAATGTAAAAAATACCATGACACTATTCAAAGTTCCGGCCAATATTTACCCATCCATCAACACCACAAAAAACAAATTATCTAGTCGGTATCACGTTGCTGTATATGGGAGCTTGCTGTGTGTAAATATGCTGCTGTAGACTTTACGTTATAACAATGACTACATTTCAGAAAAAAACTATTTCATTAAAAAAAAAGCTCTTTGAGATGTTGTGAGGTTATGAAAAGTGTTATATAAATGCAAGTCTTTCTTTCCAAAAGAGTAATTGTGGCGTGCTGGACCCCAGAGAGGGTAACTATGTGGCGTGCTGGACCCCAGAGAGGGTAACTATGTGGCGTGCTGGACCCCAGAGAGGGTAACTATGTGGCGTGCTGGACCCCAGAGAGGGTAACTATGTGGCGTGCTGGACCCCAGAGAGGGTAACTATGTGGCGTGCTGGATCCCCTCCTGGAGAGATTAACAATATTTATGAAATATGATGGGGAAGGTGATGGGGAAATATCAGTTGTGCATTGTGAGCATATTCTCTGATCACCAGCCTTGATCTGTCAGCAATGATGAGGTTGCACAAGGCCCTTCATTGTTGTCACGGAAACCATAAATTGTATTAAATGTTCATTGTGTTCGACCTCCTCTCAGATTCTTCACAATGGGAGCAATACATTATGTATATATGTAATTAAATAATTTACCTTATTAAAAAAACAATCTTTTTGTCATATTTCTCAATGAGCATTTGATCCTTTATTGAGTGTTTCACTCTCCTCTGTGTAGCTCTGGTTTTCATGGGCATAGCTCCAGATAATTGTGCAGCCATTGCTGAATAAGCTGACAGAGATTCAGGGTTCCTCCCACTCATCGGTCTTGCACTATGCATGCTGACAGTGGCTGATGCTGAAATCTTAGCAACTGCAGGGTTGAGCGATGGTTGATAGTTTGCCAGGATTTCCTCACTTCGAAAGGGACTAAAGGAAATCCCAAACATTACTGAGAGAAGTTATCTCACTGTGTGGGCTGTGCAGTCCCATGTCAGGGGAGAGATTGCTCTGTGGCAATCCTAGATACTCTTAGATGGCAAATTTGTTTTGGCAGTTTGTTTAGACATTGGACTCTTAGAACTGAACTTTTTCATTGAAAGGGGATTCAACTTTGGAAAACAAGGCAAATAAACAAATATTATAATTGTTACCATTCCCTTTGCCTTTTGTTCCATGCTATCTTTGTCATCTAATCTCTCCCACGCTCTACCCTATCCCAGACCTTCTGTTCCCTCCTTCCAATTCCTCCTCCTTTCAACAGCATAAAACCCAGCATATTTCTACTTTCCTTCAGTTCTGAAGAAGTCATATTCAACTTGAAGTTAACTTTCTCTCTCCACAGATGCTGCCAGACCAGCTGAGTTTATCCAACACTTTGTTTTTATTTCAGATTTCCAGCATTTACAGTATTTTGCTTTTATTATATAAGAACTCATGGTGTTGAGGGAGGTGATGGCATAGTGGTATTGTCACTGGACTAGCATTTCAGAGACCCGGGGTAATGCTCTGGGGACCTAAGTTCAAATCCCACCATGGCAGATGGCGAAATTTGAATTCAATAAAAACCTGGAATTAAAAGTCTGATGATGACCACAAAACCATTGTCGATTGTTGTAAAAACCCATCTGGTTCACTAATGTCTATTAGGGAGGAAAATCTGCTGTTCTTACCTGGTCTGGCCTACATGTGACTCCAGACCCACAGCAATGTGGTTGACTCTTAAATGCTCCCTGAGCAAGGACAATTAAGGATGGGCAATTAACGCTGGCCTAGCCACATCCCATGAACGAATAAAAAAAAAATATTAGCATGGATGGAAATAGAGTTGTGATAAATGGAACATTTTGGTTGGCAAACTAGTGGGATGCCACATGATCAGTGCTATAATCAATATTAATGGTTTAGGGGCTAAGTGTATTGTAGCTAAATCTGCTGATGACACAAAAATAGGTGAGAAAGCAAGTTGTGAAGAGGCCATAAACAGTCTGCAAAGGGATGTAGATAGGTTAAGTAGGTGGGCACAAATTTGGCAGATGGAGTGTAATGCAGGAAACTGAGGTTTTCCAGTATGGAAGAATAGAAAAGCAGAATATTATTTAAATAGAAAGAGACTACAGAATACTGCAGTACAGAGGGATCTGGGTGTCATGAATCACAAAAAGGTGGCATTCAGATACAGCAAGTAATTAGGAAGACAAATGGAATGTTGGTCTTTTTTGCAAGAAAGATGGAGCATAAAAGTAGGGAAGTCTTGCTGCAACTGTACAGGGCATTGGTGAGACCACACCTAGAGTATTGTGTATAGTTTTGGTTTCCATATTTAAGGAAGGATGTATTTGCATTGGAGCAGTACAGAGCAGGCTCATTAGTTTGATTCCTGGGATGACAGGGTTGTCTGATGAGGAAGGGTGGAATCATCCCAGAATTGCACTAAGTGCAGTAATGGGTGTAAAAAACGAAGTTTTACTCGCTGGCTGCAGTGGAGGGTTTTCGCGCTTTATCGTCTGCTTCACACCTCATTAATTATGCAGCCACAGGAAACATGCTATCTTGCTGGCGGGTGGCCTCTGAGTCATCTGTCATGCCGTTACCTCACTGTTTCCTCACTCAAGGTGCCATATCTAGACTGCAGCTGCGCACACAGTTCTCAATGCTTGCAGCCAAGGACAGCTAAAGTGAAGACATGGCCCTGAAAGTGAAGAAGAGTTCAGTGACCCATATTTTGGAGGCCTGCCATGATGTCCTCCACCTCTGCTCGGGCTGCAGGAGGTCCAGCAACCTCACCACTCTGGCTCGTGAGGTGGTGGCAGTGGTGGTCAGTGCCAATGCTGCACAGAATTATCTCATCTATGCCGCCAGGGTAAGGCAACCATCTCATCTAAACTCAGACACTTACAAACCCATCACACATTCACTGACATCTCACTCACTGCCAGCTCAAGAGACATCACCAGTCACTCTCTCACACACACCAGCACATCTTCATCTGGCCTCATCTCCTCTGGAGACTACCTCCTTAGCCCTTACCATCTTGAGGCCAATTGCACATGTCAACATGTGCCCCCACACACATCCTGGAATACCCTCCTTCCCCAGTACCGCCCTCACCCTGCAGCCTCTTCCCTTGCCTGAGGCCATTCCTTCCCCAAGCAAGCACTAGACCTGCAGCTATTGAAAAATCAACCCCGGCCTACGGCTGGTCTGGTAGGTAGAGACCTGCCAGGAAGCCGCCTAAAAGTGATGTGCTGTCTGCGAAGCCTGGCGCTGATGACTGCGAGTGCTGCGCGAAGCAAGGTAGGCAAACAAACCTCGAAGTCCCGAGAAAAGTGCAGCTTGCCAGGTGCATGTCACTTATGTGCAGTTGTGAAACACATTGGCGGGAAACGCGGCCTGCCATTGACAAGTGGAGCGGACGATCGAAAACTGATTTCACGATGCCGTAAAACACATTTTTGGCCTTCTTGCCATATTGTCTGCTTATGCCGCCAAACATGCCCGCTGTCTACGGAGATGGAAAATTCCCCCTGAAAGGTTGAGCAGGTTGGGCCTATACTTGTTGGACTTTAGAAGAATGAGAGGGAAGCTTATTGAAACATATAAGATCCTGAGGGAGGCTTGACAGATCAGATGCTGAGAGGATGTTTGCCCTGCGGAACGCAGTTTCAGAATAAGAAGTCTTCTATTTTTAAGATGGAGAAGTCAAGGAATTTCTTCCCTCAGCGTTATTAATCTTTGCGATTCTCTATCTCAGAGAGCATTGGAGGCCGGGTCATCAAACATATTCAAGGCTGAGTTAGGCAGATTTTTGATCTACAAGTGAAACAAGGGTAGGGGTTAGGCAGGAAAGTGGAGTTGTGGTCACAATCAGATCAGCCATGATATTGAATGGTGGGGTAGGCTCAAGGAGGGTGGATGGTCCACTCCTCTTAGTTTTTATGTTCTTATAGGGAATAACTGCCCCTATGTACTTTATAGGGAATAGACTAACAGGGAGTAGCAGCTCATGTACTTACTGTAATGAATAGCATGCCCTGTGTATATTATGTGGAATAACAGCTTCTGTGTATTTTGTGGGAAATAACTGCCCCTGTGCATATTCTAAGAAACAGCAGCCTTTCGATACATTATAGGGAATAATATCCCCATGCGCGCTCACACTCTCTCTCTCTCTCTCTCTCTCTCTCTCTCTCAATATATAATATGGTATTATATATATTGTATATGATAGGGAATGGCAGCAGCTGAGTATGCCATGGGAATAGCATGCTTGTGTATATTATAGGGAATAGCAGCACCAGTGGATGCTGCAGGAATAGCAGGCCTGAGTATATTATAGGTAAAGGAGCCCTGGTGTATATTATAAGGTATTCCTGAATGCTTGTTATAGGAGAGGGTAATGTCTGTAACCAGAATAATGGGGGCTGGCTTTCTCTACCTGTGATGTTAGTGGTGGGGGGAGCGGGAATAAAGCTTCTGCAACAAGGCCTTGTTGCTCATCTGCTCTTGCTACAGCATAAGGAGTTTTCACAGTCCTGTATCAGGCAGAAAATAACAGTTATGGGGGATCTCTGTAATAAGCTGTTCTCTACATTACACGGATGACACATTGAAAGCCAGGCATTTAGATTAACAATTCGATATTGAACCTGGTGATTGAGTTTGGCCTTTAGAAAGGGGTCTATATGTTGTAAACAGAAGTATACACGTTTTATGAGGTTTTATATAGCTTTGTGATGCACGTCTATGACTGAAATGACTGGCTCATTGCTGCTGAAGCTGGTCTGACTGCAGATTCCCATATGGACACCTTGGAGAATTTCAATGACTTGTATAATGGAGATTGCATAGGCAAGTTACACAGCACAGATTGTGTGACTATAATTGTTATAAATCTCTTGGATATTTTTAGGCGCTTGTGTCAGCAGCAGTTTGTGGAGCATGTTGCTCAGAATATTGAAACTCCCCAAATGATAAATCACTTGTTTCATATATATCTGTGCGTGGTTGGCCAAGATTGCAATGACAGTCTACCCTTCAGAGAACGAGTAATGAGACAGAAAAAGAAATGGGAAGAAAGCCACAAAGTGAGACACCTACACTACAAGAAAGCAACAGAATGACAGAGAGAGCACGACTCCCACATACAACTGGAAGGAAAGCTAGGAAGATAGCAGGAGATAGAGACACACACAGGTCAAAATGGGAAGAAAATCAGAAGGTGAAATACATCCACACAAACACAGAGGCTGGAAGTTTATGGAGCCTTTGGGGAGGGCTTGGAGGGGGAAGGCTGTCAAAATAGGTTGGCATGATGTGCCTGACCCTTTCCCGCCAGCATGCCGTTTTGCCAGTGTCCAGTAAGGTGGAAGCCAGCCTGCCTTCCTGGAGCCCAGTTGAGCCATTTAGGGGAAGACAGTGGTGTAACTCTTTCGAGTACAAACACGTTTCCATCTGTTCCTATTCAGATGAAGTTACATTGTTTCATAGTTTGCCATGGTGAGATTTGAACTCTTGATCTTGGGGTTACTAGCCCAGTACCATAACCACTTGGCTATTTAGGCCAAGCCAAGACAGTGGTGTAGTGGTAATGCCACTGGATTAGTAATCCAGAGACCCAGGCTAATGGTCCAGGAACACAGGTGGAATTCAATTAATAAAATCTAGAATTAAACAGCTAGTCTCAGTAATAGTGACCATGAAGCTTGTCAAATGTCATAAAAACCCATCTGGTTCACCAATGTCCTTTAGAGAAGGAAATCTACTGTCCTTACAAGGTCTGGCCTACATGTGACTCCAGATCTACAGCAATGTAGTGAGGTCGTGTGCTGCTATAGTGAGTTATTGGGTTGGCACAGTGACTTCACAAATTGGTATAATAAGCGTATGGGTTGGCACAGTGAATTTGTGGGTTAATATAGTGAGTTTGTGGATTGGTATAATGAGTATAGAACACCTCACAAACCTGTAATCTCTATCACCTAGAAGACCAAGAGGTGTATGCAAATGTCATCACATGAAAGTTGCACTCCAAGTCATGCACCATCTGGCCTCTCAGCAGGGCTGCCTCCTTTTACACATTGTGATCCATAAAGGGGCCCCTGGCAGCAATCACCATTCCTCTGCCCTCTCCAGTTCGCAACCCCACCCCCCCACCCCCCACCCCCCAAGGCCTGCCTAACTGGTCCCAGTGCCTCCAGACCCCACGTACCTGGTTGTGAGGGCGCACACACATCAATATGCCCCCTTCCTCCAGGTGCAGCTCCCACAGTGGCCACTGCTCCCAATAGCTCTGCTGAGGCTGATGAGTTTCCAGCCCTCTGATTGGGTAGGCTGTTGACCTTAATAGGGTGTCAGGCCACTTAATTGATTGCCGCCTGTAAAATCCAGCCCCAGATCCCATCATCTGCTAAAACGGAGTGCCCCTAGCCCCATACCCCACCAATTTCAGTGGGACCCCCCACAGAGATGTGATATTTGATATGGGCATCACTGGTTGGGCCCAGCCCTCAGAGGGCACATTGTGGGACAGATGTAGGCCAGACCAGATAAGGACAGCAGCTTTCCTTCATTAGTGAACCAGATGGGTTTTTACAACAATGGTTTTATCATCGTTAATTCCAGATTTTATTGAATTAAAATTCTACCATCGGCTGTGGCAGGATTCGAGCCCAGGTCCCTAGAGCATTACGCTGGGTCTCTGAATTATCACCCCGGTGACAGTACCATTACACCACCATTTCCCACATGCACACAAATGCACAGATAATCAGAGATGGTTTTTTAAAAACAGGTGCTAAGAAAATTGAAAATCAAAGATAGCTATGAAAACAGATCATAGAGGGAAAGAGAGAATAGAAAAGCAAAAAAGTGGAGAGGGAGAGTAGCCAATTAGACAAATGAACAGGCAGATATTCACAAGATTGGTTTTGATGAAGAATGTGTTTCAGGCATTTGATTTGCATTTGATCTCATCCTATAAGAATACCAATAAGCCCTGAGTTTATTTTACCAACCCATAAACGACCAAGACATGAGCATTGATAAAAACTCATTCTTGAGATGTAGGCATCACTATCAAGACTGGCATTTATTGCTCATTCCCAGTTGCCCCTGCTAAGGTAGGGTTGGCTGTTTTCTTGAAACTCTGCAGTCCTAATTGTTAAGGTACTCCCACAGTGCTGTTAGGTCAGGAGTTCCAGGACTTTGACCCAGCGAGGAAGAAATAGTGATACATGTCTAAGTCTGGATGAGAATGGGGGCTTCAGGGTGGATGAGCAACCTGACCATGGGCACCATGGTTGGAAGCTATCCAAGTTAGGGGTGGTTGCGGGGGGAACAAAAGGAATGTAGCGGTAGTAGGAGACAGTATAGTGAGGGGATTGACACTGTTCTCTGCAGCAAAGAGTCAGAATCCAGGCGGCCAGTGTTCGGGACATCTGCTCAGGGGTGGAGAGGAACTTGCAGTAGGTGGGGAGGATCCAGTGGTCGTGGCCCATGTAGGTGCCAACAACACAGGCAGGATGAGGAAGGAGGCTCTGCATAGGCACCAAATTAAGAAGCGGAACCTCAAAGGTAATAATTTCTGGATTATTACCTGAGCCACTTGCAAATTAGCACAGGACCAATAAGATTAGAGAAATGAATGCGTGGCTCAAAGACTGGTGTGGGAGAAGTGGGTTCTGATTTGTGGGGCACTGGCACTAGTATTGGGGATAGTGGGATCTGTACCACTGGAACAGTCTATACCTGAACAGTACTGGGGCTGGTGTCCTCGCGAGCCACCGAACAAGGGAAGTAGAGAGAGTTTTAAACTGAACACTGGGGGCAAGGGATCAAATTTGGAAAGATATGGTAAACCAAAGAGTAGAAACAAGGCAAGAGGGGCAGGTATTAATATGGGAAATGTTAAACCATGACAGGAAGGAACAGAGAGTACAAATCTAAGTGTAAATCAGCAGACAAGGCTAGATACTACAAAAATAATATAAGGACAAAACTAAAGGCTTTATCTAAATGCACATAGCATTCGAAACAAAGATGTATTGGTAGCGCAAATAGAAATAAGTATGATCTGATAGCCATTACAGAGACATAGCAACAGAATGACATAGATTGGGATCTGAATATTGAGGGTATGTGACATTTAGGAAGGGCAGAAAATTAGGTAAAGGTGGAGGGGTGGCCCTGTTAATTAATGGTGGTACTAGTACATTAGAGAAGGATGACCTAAGTTCAGGAAACCAGGATGCAGAAGTGGTTTTGGTTGAGATGAGGAATGATAAAGGCAAGAAGTCATTTGTGGGAGTGGTGTACAGACCCTCTAATTGTAACTACACAGTAGGACAGAATATAAAAGAAGAGATAATGGGAGCTTGCCAGAGAGGTACAGCAATAATCATGGGGGATTTTAATCTACATATGGACTGGAAAAATCAGATGGGTAAAGGTGGCATAGCTGAGGAGTTCATAGTATGTTTTTGGGATAGTTTCTTAGTACAGCACCTTCTGGAGTCAACCAGCGAGCAGGCTATACTAGATCTGGTGTTGAGCAACAAGATAGGATTGATTGATGACCTCCTGGTAAAGGCACCCCTAGGTAGCAGTGATCATAACATGATTGAATTTTGCATTCATTTTGAGGGAGAAACGAATGCAACCAAGACTAGTATTTTAAACTTAAATAAGGGCAAGTATGAAGGCATGAAAGCAGAGTTAGCTAAAGTGAACTGGCAAATGGGGTTAAGGGATATGTCGATAGAAGTTCAGTGACAGACATTTAAAGGCCTATTTTAAAATACACAGAATATATACATTCCAATGAAAACAATTCCAAGGGGAGGGCCCACCATCCATGGTTAACTAAAAATAGTTAGAGACAGTATCAAACTTAAAGAAAAAGCATATAATTACAGGTGGCAGGTCAGAAGATTTGGAAAAAATATAAAGGACAGCAAAGAATGACAAAAAGATTAATAAGGAAGAAAAAAATTAGAGTATGAGAGGAAGCTAGCTGGTAATATAAAGACAGATAGTAAGCATTTCTATAGATATTTAAATAAAAGAAGAGTTAACAAAATGTGTGTTGGCCCTATAGAAAGTGCACTTGGGGTGTTGATAATGGAAAGTAGGGAGGTGGCAGATAAATTAATAAGGTATTTTGCTTCGGTCTTCACTATAGAGGACACAAGTAACATCCTGGAAATAGCTGTAAATCAGGAAATGGAAGGGAGGGAGGAACTTGGGAAAATTACAGTCACCAGGGAAGTGGTATTGAGCAAATTTTTGGGGCTGTGGGGCTGACAAATCCCCAGGTCCGATAGGCTTCACCCTAAGGTCTTGAAAGAAGTGGCTAGTAAGATAGTTATGTACTGGTTTTAAATTTTCTAAAATTCCCTAAATTCAGGGAAGGTTCCATTAGATTTGAAAAAAGCCAATATGACTCCTTAATTCAAAAAGTGAGGGAGACAGAAAGCAGGAGACTATAGGCCAGTTAGCCTAATGTCTGTCATTGGGAAAATATTAGGAAATAAAGGTGTTATAGCAGTGCACTTAGAAAAATTCAAGGCAATGAGGCAGAATCAACATGGTTTTATAAAAGGCAAATCATGTTTAACCAATTTATTGGAGTTCTATGAAGGAGTCAGATGTGCTGTGGGTAAAAGAGAGCCAGTGGATGTACTATTCTTCGATTTCCAGAAGGCATTTGATAATGTGCCACATCAAAGATTATTGCAGAAAATAAAAGCTCATGGTGTAGGGGGTAACATATTGGCATGGATAGAAGATTGGCTAGCTAACTGGAAGCAGATTTGTCATAAATGGTTCTTTCTCAGGTTGGCAAGATGTGACGAGTGGTCTGCCATAGGGCTCAGTGCTGGCGCTTCAACATTTTACGATTTAAATATGATTTGGACAAAGGAACCGAAGGAATGGTTACTAAATTTGCTGACGATATAAAGATAGGTAAGAAAGTAAATTGTGAGAGGACAGAAGGAGGCTACAAAGTGATATGGTAAGGTTAAGTGAGTGGGCAAAGATCTGTCAAATGGTGTATAATATGGGCAAATGTGAAATCATTCATTTTGGCAGGAAGAATGAAAAAGAAGCTTATTATCTAAATGGTGAGAGATTGAAGAGCTCTGAGATACAGAAGGATCTGGGTGTTCTGGTGCATGAATCACAAAAGGTTAGTATGCAGGTGCAGGAGGTAATTTGGAAAGCTCATAGAATGTTATCATTTATTGTGATGGGAATTGATTACTAAAGTAGGGAGGTTTTGCTTCAGTTGTACAGGGCATTGGTGAGACCACATCTGGAGTATTGTGTATTTAAGGAAAGATATAAATGCATTACAAGCATTTCAGAGAAGGCTTACTAGATTAATACCAGGAATGGGCGGGTTGTCTTATGAAGCAAGGCTGGACAGGTTAAGCTTGTATCCGCTGGAATTTAGAGTAAGAAGTGACTTAATTTAAACCCTTCTGATCCTGAGGGGTCTTGACAGGGTGGATGTGGAGAGGACATTTCCTCTTGTAGGAGAATCTAGAACCAGGGGTCACTGTTTAAAAATAAGGTGTCATTTAGGACAGAGATGAAGAGATTTTTTTTCTCTGAGGGTTGTGAGTCTTTGGAATTCTCTTCCTCAAATGGTGGTGGAAGCAGAGCCTTTGACTATTTTTAAGGCAGAGCTAGATAGATTATTGATCAACAAAGGGTGAAAGGCTATCGGGGATAGGCAGGAATGTGGGGTTGAGATTACATTCAGATAAGCCGTGGTTTTATTGAATGGCAGAGCAGGCTCGAGGGGCCGAGTGGCCTACTCCTGCTCCTATTTTGTATGTACGTAGTATGTTGAGATGGTGCATGACTTGGAGTGGAACTTTCATGTGATGACATTTCCATATCCTGCTGCTCTTGTTCTGCTAGGTAATAGAGATTATGGATTTGTGATGTGTCCTATATTCGTAATACCTATCCACAAACTTGCTATATTAACCCACAAATTCATTGTGCCAACCCACAAGCTCACTATACCAACTTGTGAAGTCACTTTGCCAACCCAATAACCCACTATAGTAACCCATGAACTCACTATACTAAACCCATAAGCTCAATATACAAACCTATAAACAATTATTTGGTTTTGGGTTATTAAAGTTCTTTCAAAAACTTTCTGCCTCCATATGGAAGACCACCTTGGGGAAGGAAGAAAACTGTGGTAGTGGCACATACAGCCCACTCCATCATTGGCTCCATCGTGTGCAGTCTACTTTTATCATTGGCTCCATCATGTGCAGCCCACTCCATCATTGGCTCCATCATGTGCAGCCCACTCCATCATTGGCTCCATCATGTGCAGCCCACTCCATCATTGGCTCCATCATGTGCAGCCCACTCCATCATTGGCTCCATCACGTGCAGTCTACTTTTATCATTGGCTCCATCACGTGCAGTCCACTCCATCATTGGCTCCATCATGTGCAGTCCACTCCATCATTGGCTCCATCATGTGCAGTCCACTCCATCATGTGCAGTCTACTTTTATCATTGGCTCCACCATGTGCAGTCCACTCCATCATTGTCTCCACCATGTTCAGTCCACTCCATCATTGTCTCCACCATGTTCAGTCCACTCCATCATTGTCTCCACCATGTTCAGTCCACTCCATCATTGGCTCCACCATGAGCAGTCCACTCCATCATTGGCTCCACCATGTTCAGTCCACTCCATCATTGGCTCCACCATGTGCAGTCCACTCCATCATTGGCTCCACCATGTGCAGTCCACTCCATCATTGGCTCCACCATGTGTAGTCCACTCCACCATTGGCTCCACCATGTGTAGTCCACTCCACCATTGGCTCCACCATGTGTAGTCCACTCCACCATTGGCTCCACCATGTGCAGTCCACTCCACCATTGGCTCCACCATGTGCAGTCCACTCCATCACTGGCTCCACCATGTGCAGTCCACTCCATCACTGGCTCCACCTTGTGCAGTCCACTCTCATTGCTTCCATGCCCGTCCTTCTTTGTTCATAGTTTCTTAGATTTCACATATTGACTGAAATGTTATATTTCTTTACATAAATCATTTCAGTTGAATGAGACTATTTGACCCTTCTAGCTCATCCCTCATTGAAACCTATGCTATCCCTCCCTATGACAGTGTTTTGCTGAATTTTTGCATTTAGCACTATATGGCAGCACCATTGCTTCTGAGTCAGAAGGCTCAAACCCTACTTCAGAGACTTGAGCACATAATCAAGCCTGACATTTTAACATAGTACCAAAGGAATGATGCACAGTCAGAGATGTCGTCTTTCAGATGAGACAATAAGCCTAGGCCCCATCTGCTCGCTCGAGTGCTTGTAATATAGATCCCAGTGTTATTCAAAGATGATCACAGCAGTTTCACTGGTGTTCCGATCAATATTTATCCTTCATTGAGCACCACTAAAACAGATTATCTGGTTATTTATCTCATTGGTATTTGTGGGATCTTGCTGTGCAAAGAATGGCTGCTTTGTTTCCTACATTACATCGGCCATTACAATTCAAAAGTACTGCATTGGCTGTGAAGCCATTCGATCTGTCCTGAGATCCTGAAAGGTTCTACATAAATGCAAGTTGACATATTTGGATGGAGATTGCTGGGCGTTGGAAAGTCATCTTTCCATTGCTCAAGTATAGATCCTGTATTTAATAACTAGCTTGTCTGATTATGCTGTTATGGTCTGTTGTTCCAGCTCTGATTTCCTCATCGGGAGGTACAAACTGACAAGCTCCCAACTGTGAACTGGAGGCTCTCATCCCATCCAAACATTGCAGAAGATAAAAATAACTTTTTATTTTACCTTTTCGAATGTGACCACTGTGAGGGGACTAAGACTGGATATATTTACTAAACATAATATATAGATAACCTCATGGCTGTTTCTAAAATTTTAACAGCTGGATAGAAGATCTTTTAAAATGGCTGAAGCTATATTTGTCTGTGACCCTTGAGTCATTAAGTATATTCAAGGCTGAGATAGAAAGAGTTTTAATGGGGAAAGTAGGAAAAGTGGAGTTGAGGATTATCAGATCAGCCATGATCTCATTGGATGGCGGAGCAGACTCGATGGGCCGAATAGCCTACTTCTGCTCCTATGTTTTATGGTCTAAAGTGAGCTACCATGGCAGCGTCACAGAAACTTGCACCTTGTTATCTCTGAAGAGACACTAACTGGGCTGCAGAGACCATATTCAGAGAGCTACCTGCATTTCATAAACCAGGCTGGCCGACTGGAGACTATTCATCTGCTAGGATAAAGGGCCTGGCAACCTTCCTTTCAAGTCTTAATGGGTGGAACATTTAACAACCTCAGGGACCCAGACAAAAGGATACCTACCCTTTGTTGAAGCCAGAGTGGAGAGGTGGGAGCCATGTGACATGGACCTAGCTTGTGGTACCACTAATATTGCCTTGTGGAACTGTAAAGCTCAGCCTGTCATTTTACCATCTACCAGCAGCCTCACAGAAAAAAAGGTGCTGCCCAGTTTGAATACTTGGCCCCATCTACACTCTTTCTAATGGAAATTCTGTACTATCACCTACCAGACTGATTCATCTCTGTGTGCTGATCTCATTGTGTGAAGCCAACTCCACTGGAAAAGTGAATTACACAGCGCTAACAAAACTCTCCCTCAAGACAACAAAAGTTCACGAGATATATAATACAGTTTTAAATCCTTTTTTAATCACAGGTTTTAGCTCCTTTAATATGACAATTCAATGTGAGTCTGTGCCCATCCATCAGCTATTGGGCAGGCTGGGATCAGCCGGCTTGCGCCAGTCCATCTGGTACAGTTCAATCTCTTGTCTTTTTTCATATAGGCATTCAAAGCATGATCAAATTTCACAGAAATCTGATTTAATCTAGACGCTAAATGATTGGATGTAATCTCAGACAGGAGATTATTCCAGCACTCAAATAGATGGGAGCAGAAATTTAATTTCACCACAGAGCTGCTGTTCAATGGACTGAGGAGATCAGAATTTGCACTTGTGTAGCTCATTTGGGACATTTTAAACCCTGAGTTCAGACTGAGTGCATATCTTCATAAACTGCCAAACTCCTTCATTTGCTTTCCTTCTCTCCGTATTCTTCCCCTCTTGTACCTCAAACTCTTTGTTTCTGCTACAATTTTACAGATTCTGTCCTGGGTATGTGATTGGGTCCAAACAAGTTGATTGGTTGAGTCACCCTCACTAAGTCAGAGATGTAAAGGCCAATTATAGTTCCATTGCTATCTCAGCCAGGAAAAGGTTGGGGATCTTGTGTGGGAATTAACCTGGTCTGTGTGGCTCTGTAATGCACAACAAAATATCCTTCCATGTTAAAATCTTTAAAATACCCATAACTGTACTGAGCTACTGTTTATTCAGAGTAAGAGTTACTGTATAACTATAGCATCACTCTTTAATCAGCAGAGACAGGGGAATTTACTGTGTACCTGCAGAATGTTATGGCATAGCGGGTGGAAAATGCTGAGCTGCTCAAACCCCAGAGGGGAACTTGAAACGGCTGCCACAACTGTTTTGCAATTAGTATTTTTATTTCGAGATGCGTGCCTTGAATTCAGTAGTAGTAAGTCCACCGAGTTTTTACAAAACTATATTAAACATTTATTAGTAGAAGAAAAGATTGTGAGCGCATACATAGGTCTACAAATTACTACTATAATAGCTCCTAACTCTCCTAATTAACCTAGCTCCCAATTACACCTCCGATAAGGCAACAGTAAAACGAAATAGATTTCAACAGACCCAGAGAAAGTACACAATACCCTGGAGAGTGATATTCAAAATTAGTTTTCTTAGCTTTGGATCCTATTGACAGAAACTTGATGCACAGAGGCTGGAGGCTTTTCACAGCTGTTAGATCTTAGAATTCCTTCCGTCTTACACACAACCTCATCTCCTTTATACATGTTTCACCCTTTATAATGTAAATTCCATTGTTCCAATATGTCTTTGCAACTTTACTTTTTCCATAATATAAAACTTTCATAGTACACATATTATCAGTAACCTTTGGGGAAAATAAACACATTGTTTGGCTCAGCCTCTTATGACTAGGTGTAACACCTCATCATCTCTTTGAAATTCACTACTCTGGTTTATCTAAAAATGCAAACGTACCTCACATTCAAACTTTAGCCATGTATACATAGTTTCCCTTTTGATAACTCAAAAGCTCCAGATCAGCTGTCTACAATTCAATTAAATCCCCCCCACACACACATCCACACAGAGAAACTAATCCAAACCCCACTATTAACCTACCTTTACAAGAAATCACGATATTATGAAAATTATTATATTTTCATGGCAAGAGTTACTCTTTACTCAGCAGCATAAACGTGTACAGTCACTGTTTATTCAGCAGGATAATGGTTGCACACTGAGACTCTGTTTAGTCAGTAGGGTAAGGGTTGCTCACTGTGCAACTGTACATAACCACTATTCATTTTAAAGATTAATCACTAACTCTGCAGAGCAACTCTTCATTCAGCAGG
The DNA here is from genome assembly GCF_017639515.1 of Carcharodon carcharias. NCBI lineage: Eukaryota > Metazoa > Chordata > Chondrichthyes > Lamniformes > Lamnidae > Carcharodon > Carcharodon carcharias. The sequence continues at coordinate 124,306,157 of NC_054479.1, forward strand.
GTAAGGGTCATTCACTGTGTAACTGTGGCATTTTATTTAGGTTGAGGCTGATGTACAGTATTGTAGCCATGACTGCTTAACCCATGTTCACTGAATGTGCAGCCCCTCTGTTGGGAGCACGGGTTTGTCCCTGTGATGTCCACTGTGCTTTTTTATTGTTCTGTAGTGACTCAAATTTGGACTCTTGCAGCCTGGACCACCGTTCCAGTGACGTTTTGGCCCACATGCACCATATGGAATAAAAACAAAGTGCAGAATATAGTCAGCAGGTCTGATAGCTTCAGTGGAAAGAGAAAGTTAATGTTTTGAGTCGAATATGACTACTTCTCAACTGAAAGGAAGTCAAAATATGATGGGTTTTATGCTGTTGAAAATGGGGAGGGAGAAGAAGAACAAAAGAGAAGGCCTGGGATAGAGTAGAAGGCAAGAGAGATTTAATAACCAAGATTCAGGGAACAAAAGGCAAAGGGCGTGATAATGATTTGTAGTAAAGAAACAAAGCATTAGTCCAGAGTGAGTGTTAATGGCAGAATAATGAACAACGCTGTCTGAGAGGTAAAACATAAAAGCAAGATACAGTCTCGCACTTGGCACAAAAAAAGACAAGCAAATCAAAATGGAGGTCAGAATTCATGGGCTGAAGTTGTTGAACTCGATGTTGAGTCCAGAAGGCTGTTAAGTGCCAAATTGGAAGATGAGGCGCTGTTCCTCAAGCTTGTGTTGAGTTTCACCGGAACATTGTAGCAGGCCAAGGACAGAAATGTGAGAGTGAGAGCTAGTTGATTACTTAAAATTGCAAGCAACCTGAAGACTGGGGGCTCATGCTTGCGGACTGAGTGAAGGTGTTCTGTAAAGTGGTCACCCAGTCTGCGTTTAGTCTCCCCAACATAGAAGAGACCACATTGTGAGCATTGAATACAGTATACTAAATTCAAAGGAGTACAAGTAAAATGCTGCTTCACCTAGGAGGAGTGTTTGGGGCCTTGGCTGGTGAAGAAAGAGGAGGTAAAAAGGCAGGTGTCACACCTCCCACGATTACATGGGAAGGTGCTGTGGGAAGGGGTCGAGATGTTGGAGTGAACCAGAATGTCTCCAATTGGATTGGCCAGAAGCTCTCCAAGATGGCACTTCCTCCCCAGTTGGGGGTGAAAGTCTAGACCTTAGGCAATTAGCCTTGTGGAGCGCTAAATGGCTGCAGGGCAGCTGAGATCAGCAGGGATGCATTTATTGTCGACTCTTTGGTGGCAAGGTGGGAAACCCCATCATCTGAAAAATCCTGCCTTATGTTATTTCCAGAGAGATGCAGTTGTAAATCAGGGAAATTATGCTAATTGAACCTTGGTTGGACCACACTTAAGAGTACTGCGTACAGTTCTGGTTGCCATATTATTAAAAGGAAGTGGGGAGGCACTGGAGGGGGTGCAGAGAAGATTTACAAGGATGATACCAGAAATGCATGAGTCTATGTATCAGGAAAGGATTGACAGACTCTCTTTTCTCTTGAAAAAAGGTTGAGGGATGACCTAATAGAGGAGCAGAAGACCATTCAGTCCATTGAGCCTGTTCTGCCATTCAGCTGGCTGATCATCTACCTCAATGCCATTTCCCGCACTATCCCTGTATCCCTTGATGTCAGTGGTATCTAGAAATCTGTCGATCTCTGTCATGGATATACTCAGTGACTGAGTTTCCACAGCCCCCTGGGTTAGTGAATTCCAAAGGTTCACTACCTCCTGAATGAAGAAATTCCTCCTCATCTCAGTTCTAAATGGCTTTCCCCTTATTCTGAGATTGTGTCCCCTGGTTCTCAACTGCTTAGCCAGTGGAAACACCCTTTCTGCATCTACCTTGTCTAGCCTTGTAAGAATTTTGTAAGTTTTAATGAGGTCACCTCTCATTCTTGTAAGAATATATGCCCAGTCTCAATCTCTCCTCAAAGGACAGTCCCGCTTTCACAGGAATTAGTCTGGTGAACCTCTGCTGCACTCCCTCTATGGCAATTATATCCTTCCTTGGATAAAGGGACCAAAACTATATACCAGGTGCGGTCTCACCAAGGGTTTGTATAATTGAAGCAAGAAGGTCTTTATTCCTGTTCTCAAATGCTCTTGCAATAAAGACCAACACACCATTTGCCTTTGTAATTGTTTGCTGCACCTGCATGTTAGCTTTCAGTGACTCATGAACAAGGATACCCACATCCATTTGGATATCATCACTTCCCAATCTTTCACCATTTAAGAGATGCTCTGCTACCTGAGTTCCTCCTACCAAAGTGGATAACCTCACACTTATCCAAATTATATACCATCTGCCATATTCTTTCCCACTCACTAAGCCTGTCAAATCCCCTTGAAGCCTCTTTGCATCCTTCTCACAACTCACATTCCCACCTAATTTAGTGTCATCAGAAAACTTGGAAATAATATACTTGATCCCACATCCAAACCATTAATATAGATTGTGAACAGCTGGAGACCAAGTACTGATCCTTGCAGTACCTCACTAGTCACAGCCTGCCAACCTGATAATGACCTGTTTGTTCCCACTCTGTTTTCTGTCCGTTAATCAATCCTCAACCCATGCCAGTACATTACCCCCAATCCCATATGTCCTAATTTTGTTTACTAACCTCCTTATTGAAAATCTCCCCCTGAAAACCTCCTTCTGAAAATCCAAAAACACATCTTCTGGTTGCCACTTATCTATTCTGCTGGTTACATTCTCAAAAAACTCCAATAAGTTTGTCAAACATTTCCCTTTCATTAATCCATCTTGACTCTGCCCAATTATATCATTATTTTCCAAGTGTCCAGTTATCACATCCTTTATAATATATTCTTATATTTTCTCTACTACAGACATCAGGCTAACTGGTCTGTAGTTCCCCATTTTCTCTCTCCCTCCTTTCTTAAACAGTGGAGTTACATTTGCAACCTTCCAATCTGCAGGCACCATTCCAGAATTGAAAGATGAACACCAATGTATTCACTATCTCTATAGCTACCTGTTTCAACACTGGGATGGAGATCATCGGGTCCCGGGGATTTATCAACTTTCCTGTTAATTTCTTCAATGCTACTTTTTTATTAATACTAATTTCCTTCAGTTCCTCATTCTCACTAGTCCCTTGGTTTGCTATTATTTCTGAGAGATTTTTTGTATCTTCCTCTGTGAAGACAGACACAAAATAATTATTTAGCTTCTCTGCCATTTCCCTATCCCCCATTGTAAATTTTCCTGTCTCTGCTTGTAATTGACCCAATTTGTCTTTGCAACTCTTTTCCATTTTTACATACCTAATAGAAGCTTCTAACAGTTCATTTTTATGTTTCTCACTGGTTTACATCTATATTCTATTCTCCATTTCTTTATCAGTTTCTTGGTGCTCCTTTGCTAAATTCTAAAATGCTCCCAATCCTCAGGCTTACTACTTTTTTTGAAACTTTATAAGCCTCTTCCTTTGATCTAATGCAATCTTTAACTCTTTTATTAGCCACGGTTGACTCACTCTGCCTGTTGTGGTTTTTTTTGCCTTAAAGCAATGTCTATTTGTTGTAAAAGCGTATATATGTTGCAGAGGTCTTCAAAATTAAGAAATGTTTTGCTAGAGTGAATAGAAAGAGAAAAGGCTGGATCTAATGCAGCCATTGTGGTGGGAACCATGGTGAACGGGCGTACTTAATCACGAGAGAGGCCCCACATTAGTCTCCCATCAGCTGGAGAACCTTCCCCTTAAGTCGGAGGGTGGAAGGGGCTGATGTGGGATTCCCAGCCAGTGGTGGAATGTCAATGAAGCTCATTAATAAGCCAGTTGACACCCATTGTCCCTAAGGTCACTGTAATTTAGTAGTACCTCAAGCATTTAATGGGAGCTGCAGGACTTTCCCATGCCCTCAGAAGGCCACCCAGCACTGTCAGGTTTGGTACTGGTCTTCCGGGGGTGGGGTTGGGGGTGGTCCCTTTATAATCAGGCACCCTGTATGGGGGACCCAGCATTAGGAAGGTATGGGAACATGGAAAGCCAATCCCTTGCCCTCTCCTCCCACCTCCCCTTCCCCCTTCTCTGTGACTCCCACCCACCCTGTCCCGCCTTCTCTCACCTTTGACCTGGGATCTCACAACATTTCTGGGCCTCTGGTGGAAGCATTGCCAGCAGCAGCCATTGCTCCCACTGGTGCTGGCGGTAACAAATACCTCTGATCCCCTGATTGGCCAGGAGCTATTGGAGGGCAGGGACCTCGATTCCGAAGGGCACTTGATGCCGTTGGGCCTCCCCCACGGAACTGATGGGTTCCCTGCCCGTTCTCCGACCAGTGGATGAGACGTCCTTCATCCCTACAAAATCCAGCCCAAAGAAAGCTGGAGGGGAAATGCAAGACTAAAGGTCATCAATATAAAATATTCACCAAGAAATCCAATAAGGAATTCAGAAGAAACTTCTTTACCTAAAGACCAGTGAGAATGTGAAACTTGCTGAAGCAAATAGTATAGATGTATTTCAGGGGAATTGAAAAATCATATGAAGGAGAAGGGATGATAGATTTAGAAGAGGAAAGATGGGAGGAGGCTGAGGTGGAGCATATACTCCGGCATGGACTGGTTGGGCCAAATGATCCATTTCTGTGCCGTATATCCTATGTAATTTGCCCTCACCCTGAAATTAAAACCTGCTTGAAGATTTGAAGACAAGCGATGGATTCCTGACTCAGAGAGAACTGAAGTGATGCTGAGCCAACAAAAAACAAGATTTGTTATGAGGGGTCATTGAGTAACGATTGCGGTGTCCTCTCTTTGCTCCAGGTTGCCATTATAGCTGGGAACTTTGAACTGGCCGAAATTATCAAGAATCACAAGGAAGCCGACGTTGGTGAGTTTGAATCTTAATTCTATGTAAAGGGGAAGGAGTCTCACTTTGGGACCCATTTTAAAGGGTGACACATTGGAGAATCATGCACAAATCAATTATAGAATGAAGCATCAGTCAGTAAGGCACACGGTAGCAGCACCTTACTTGCGTGAGGGAAGTCAGTCACAAAGCAACTGGGCTGCACAATAGAGCGGTTAGTTAAACAGTCATCAGGCCACACTGTCAAGGGATGAGTCATACAGTGACAGGGCTAAACTATTGAGAGGTTAGTCACCTAGTGACAGGGCCGCACTGTTGATGGGTCAATTAGCCACAGTGACAGTGTTGCAGATGGTGGGATAACTTTTTCCCTTGGTCCTCCCACTTGGTTGTCCACAAAACAGTGTATATTTTAGAGGGGTGTTTTAAACATTTTTGAGTATTGTCACTTTAACAAATAGACATGAGACAGGTTTTCTGGTAACTGCAAGTCAGAAGAAAAGATAAAGAAGAAAAGATTTTATTCACACACCATCCCAAAATGGAAGCACAATGAAAACATTCACTCCCTCAAAAACACAAACACATACATACACATAAAAAGATGAATTCTACAGATGTAGCATACATTTCTGTTATTATATGAATCACAAAAGCAAATCAAGTGTTTTAAATTAGTCCTTTAAGATGCAAGTATTGCAGGCCTAATGGGCACTCTCTCGTGATTCTTAGAAGATAAATGGAGGTGGGTTTTTTCTCTGCAGTTGCGGCCAAGATTCCATAGAGATAATAACAACAAAAAAACTGCGGATGCTGGAAATCCAAAACAAAAACAGAATTACCTGGGAAATACTCAGCAGGTCTGGCAGCATCGGCGGAGAAGAAAAGAGTTGACGTTTCGAGTCCTCATGACCCTTCGACAGATGGGTCATGAGGACTCGAAACGTCAACTCTTTTCTTCTCCGCCGATGCTGCCAGACCTGCTGAGTTTTTCCAGGTAATTCTGTTTTTGTTTTGTCCATAGAGATAATGTTTGCGAGTGAAGACAAATTAGCCCCCCTCTCATTGCCTGGGAAGACTGTATGTATTAGGCAGGATTTCTTTCTCCTTGTTGGAATATGGTCCCTCTTGTGTCCTGTTGGTCACCAGACTGCACTGCCCCTAGCTGGTCCTCGGAATAATAAAATGTTTTCTCTGAAGTCAGTTTTGATCATGTGACATGATCAATACATCCATTGTCCACAGAAATGATTCGAAATAGAAGCCATTGCTATAACGAGGGTGAATGGTGGTCGTCATATCTGCTTGTGATATATGGTTTCTCCACACCTTTTGTTAAGTTTCTTGTTCACAGATACTGAATCGCAGGGACCATTATATTTGAGTTTCTGTAATTTCCCAGATAATAGGAGCTGTAAATTCACAAGTGATTTTGTATCCAGAACACCTTTTCAAAGGGGGTCTTTGTTCACAGACATTTGTTTTAATACTTTCCAGAGACCTGAGTTAATTCTTGTATGCAGAAGCAGCCAGGTCAGCTGACCTTAGTGGCCATCTTTGTTAGTGGCATATTGTTCATTCTAAAAAGAAAAGTTCATTTCAATAAAGTTTGAATAAAGTTTGTATCTTAAAAGTTATGAATATGACATGCCTTCATTGGGCATGACAACAGTGACCGGGCTGACAGTGTGTGAATAACTAACCTCTTTGATGGTAGTCAGTCAGTGAGTCACACGGGATCTTGGGATTAGACACTAGCATCTTTTCATCTGCTTATCTCAGTGCCACACCAGCAGTGCATTCAAACATGGAACCATCATGGTGTTGAGCTTTTAACATTTTGTATGCTTGCTTTAATTAATAAAATCAACACAGATTGGATTAATGAGTGAGCTGATTCAACTGGAGTCCCTGAAGGCAAGAACATCCTAATGGAATGCACTTTATTTTACTGCTCAAAATAAGTGACTGGACCCTTCACTGTTAATTAATTACATGGTGATGGGGTAGGGCAAGGCTCTTTCAAAATATGTCAGTGCTACATTCAAAGTGAGAGACTTGTATTGGCAATTCAAACATATTCCCCAAAGGATGTTCCTTATTAGTCTCCCCATTATGTCATAATAGCTCCCCCATTATGCCACCCAGTCAGCATCAAAAAGGTCAGCAGGTGTAAAATTGAGGGTAAAGCTCCCTCCACTCTGCCCCATCAGACACTCCTAGGTTAACTACAGCATGACTTAGATGCAGAGTCAAATTCCATCAATTCCATCCTGTCCACTACTAATTGTGAACTTCATATCTCGAACAAATTCATTTGATAAGCACGTTCAACATGTTCCTGTCCCAGTACCAGACAGACCCAGCAGAGGTGGTGGCACAGTGGTATACAGTCGGGAGGGAGTTTTCCTGGGAGCCCTGAACATTGACTTCAGACCCCATGAAGTCTTAGGGCATCAGGTAAAACATGGGCAAAAAACCACCTGCTGATTACCACCTACCCCATCTCCACCCTCAGCTAATGAATCAGTACTCCTCCATAATGAACACCAGTTGGAAGAAGCACTGAGGGTGGCAAGGATGCAGAATGCAGTCTGGGTGGGGTACTTCAATGACCATTACCAAAAGTCACTCGGTAGCACCACTAGTGACCAAGCTGGCTGAGTCCTGAAGGACATAAATGCGACACTGGGTCTGTAGCAGGTGGCAAGAGTACCAACAGGAGGGAAAAACTTACTTGACCTCGTTCTCACCAATCTCCATGGTGCAGATGCATCTGTCCATGACAGAATTGGTAGGAGTGACCACTGCACAATCTTTGAGGAAATGAAGTCCCATCTTTACATTGAAGATACCCTCCTTTGTGTTGTGTGGTACTACCACCGTGCTAAATGGAATAGATTTAGAACAGATCTAGCACTCATAGCTGGGCATACATGAGGTACTGTAGGCCATCAGCAGCAGAATTGCATTCAGCCACAATCTGTAACATCATGGCCGGGCATATCCCCCACTCTACCTTTTACTATCAAGCTGGGTGGATGAACTCTGATTCAATGAAGAGTGCAGGAGGGTATGCCAGGAGCAGCACCAGGCATACCTGAAAATGAGGACTATATGGATCAGATCAAAGCTCTGCAGCCCTGCTACATTCAGCCGTGAACGGTGGTGGACAATTGAACAACTAACCAGATAAGGAGGCAGCTCCACAACTATCCGCATCCTCAGTCATGGGGAAGCATTTGCAACCATCTTCAGCCAGAAGTGCCGAGTGAATGATCCATCTTGGCCTCCTCCTGAGGCTCCCAGAATTACAGATGTGAGCCAATTTGCTTCACTCCATATGATATCCAGTAATAGTAGAAGGAATTAGATTCTGAAAATGGCAATGGGCCCTGACAACATTCTGGTAGTACTGAAGACTTGTGCTGTAGAACATGGCATGCCCCTAGCCAAGCTGTTCCAGTTCAACTACAACACTGGCATCTACCCAGCAATGTGGAAAATTGTCCAGGTATGTCCTATACACAAAAAGTAGGACAAATCCAACCCAACCAATTACCGCCCCTTCAGTCTATTCAATCATCAGCAAAGTGTCAGATGGTGTTGGCGACAGTGCTACCCAGCAGCATTTATACAGCAATAATCTGCTCATTGACGTGCAGTTTGAGTTCTGCCAGGACCACTCAGCTCCTTACCTCATTACAGCTTTGGCCCAAACATGGACAAAAGAGCTGAACTCCAGAGGTGAGGTGAGAGTGACATCAAGTCAGCATTTGACTGACTGTGGCATCAGGAATGCCACAGCAAAACTGAAGTCAATGGAGATCAGTTGGAGTCATACCTAGCACAAGAGATGGTTTTGGTTGTTGGAAGTCAATAATCACAGTCCCAGGACATCACTGTAGTAGCTCCTCAGGGTAGTAATCCATGCCCAACCATCTTCAGCTGCTTCAACAATGACCTTCCCTCCTACATAATGGCAGAAGTAGGGATGTTCACTGATGATTGCACAATGTTGAGTACCATTCACGACTCCTCAGATACTGAAGCAATCCATGTCCATATGCAGCAAGAGCTGGACAGCATTCAGGCTTGAGCTGATAAGTGGTAAGTAACATTCACACCACTTCAACAAGAGGAAATCTAACTGTTTTCCCTTGATATTCAGTGGCATTGCTATTGCTGAACACCCCTGCTATCATCATCCTGGGGGTTACCATTGATCAGAAACTGAACTGGAGTAGCCGTATAACTACTGTGGCTACATGAGCAGGTCAGAGGCTGGAAATTCTGTGGCAGGTAACTTGCTTCCTGACTCCCCAAAGCCTGGTTCACCATATACAAGGCACATGTCAGGAGTATGGTGGAATACCTTCCGCTTGCCTAGATGAACGCAGTTCCAACAACATTCAAGAAGCTCGACAGTATCCATATCAGACGACCATATGGGACAAAGCAACTCACTTGATTGGCACTCCATCCACCATGTTAAATGTTCAGTCCTTCCCCCACCGGTGCACAGTAGCAGCAGTGTATGCCATCTACAAGATGCACTGCAGCATCTCACCACGCCTCCTTCGACAGCACCTTCTAAGCCCACGACCTCTGCACCTAGAAGGACAATAGCTGCAGATGCGCAGGAACACCATCACCTGGAAGTTGCCGTCAAAGTCACCTACCATCCTTACTTTGAACTATATCACCGTTCCTTCGCTGTCACTGGGTCAAAATCCTGGAACTCCCTTCCTAACAGCACTGTGGGTGCAGCTACACCACATGGACTGCAGCAGCTGAAGAAGGTGGCTGACCACCACCTTCTCAAGGGCAATTAGGGATCAAATGCTGACCGAGCCATTGATGCCCACATCCTGGGAATGAATTTTTTAAAATTCCTCCCACAATGACATTCATTTCACAGTTAATATCATTCAGCCCCATCACAAACTCTCTGTACCTTTCCACAACCCATTTGCACTCAACCCTTAAAAGAGCCACTGGTTTAATCTCTTTCCATAGGCCATATACACGATATCCTATCGTGGACCGAACCACCTATTCATTCCCTTCCACAGCTTACCTAAATTCTACTACATAAATATAAAAGCAAAATACTGCGAATGCTGGAAATCTGAAACAAAAACAGAAAATGCTGGAAAAACTCAACAGGTGTAGCAGCATCTGTAGAGAGAGAAACAGAGTTAACGTTTCGAGTCCATATGACCCTTCTTCAGAGCTGAAGTGACAATGTGATGACATTTATACTGTTTAAGGGGGGGATGGGGCAGGTGGGGCTGGATAAAAGGCCAGCGATAGGTGGGGACATTTCCACCTCCACCTGCAAAACCCCCCCCACCAACAGTATAAATTTCATCACATTTCCTCCCCAGCTCTGAGGAAGGGTCATACGGACTCGAAACGTTAACTCGGTTTCTCTCTCCACAGATACTGCTAGACCTGCTGAGTTCTTCCAGCATTTTCTCTTTTTGTTTTACATTCTACTACGTCATGGACTCTACCCATTTAGGAACATGTGAACAGTAAGGGACAGGAAAAGGATCTCTGAACCATCCAGCCTGTCCAACATATACTGCGCATTGCAATATTTGCAGACCCCACCCTATGATCATCTTGGAGAGACAATAACTTGAGCTGATTTGGGAAAAGAAAATCTGGAAAATTCCTTGCCCCCACCCCCTTCGATAATTGAAACAATTCCACGAGATTGCCTTGAATTCCCTACCTTTTGTATAAAGCCATCGCTGCCCCATCCAATAAAAGGTCCAGCTCTACTTTGAAGGAATTCAGCCATTTAGGATTTTCAGTCCGGGGTTGAGAACTCCACGCCCGCGTCATTTCTGGGTCCTGACCCTGTGCCGTGTGCAGACCCACTAATTGGTCTAGAGACCAGCTCGGTGCCAAATTAGTGGTGCCAGGCGATGAGAACTATCTCGAGTGCAATGCTCAAAGGCAGATGGCATCATTACTGGACTTGCCATTGACTTGCAGAATAGCATAGGCAAGAGATTGGAGGGCCAGCAGCTTCAGAGTACAGACAAGTGGCCAAATGGTCACTGAAAAGATACTAGACCCACTCTGTGTAAATAGACTTTTCTTCCTAACAATTTTACTTCATCAGAAACGTTATTGAATGTCTTCCCACATTGCCTCCAACAGCTGTGCACTAACATGCACCAGACTGCTTGCTTTTCCCAATCTGCAATTTGAAAATCACCTTCTGGCCCACTCTAGTCTGTTAACGAGCTCTTTAAGGAGTTTAACAGGCAGTTAATTGGAGGTGAGTGGGCTACTGGCTCTCCCACCCCTGCCCTTGGTTTGAAAATAACAGCACGTTTCAGAGGCATCAGAAGACTGACACGCCATCTCCGAGCACTGTTTTCAAAGCATGCCTGCAGTTAACTGCGCCCCCTACAGGCAATTGAAAATCAAGCCCCTCGTGTCCACTACCTTAGCCAGCAGCCTATTCACTATTCTCTGGGAAAAGGACCATTTCCTGTCATTTAACCTAGATCTGACCTTACACAATTTAAAATTGCGACTGGTGCTCTATATTTTAATTAGAACAAGCTCAGTACTGGAACACAATCTATTCCCTTCATTATCTTAGAAACCACAGTCAGACCAAGACTTCTCCAAAATATAGAGGCTCAGCTGTGAGCCTATCTTGACAACTAAGATGCTTCAAATTGAAAATTAATCTCGTGGTCCTCCTCGGCATCTATTTCAAAGCCTCAAGGTCACCTATCATGTGGGGAGGCCTAAGTTGGACACAGTATTCAAACTGAGGCTCGAGAAGGACAATAAAACATGTAAACTCAGTTATCCCAAAGACTGCCACATATTTAGTCTTCTTTTGCAATCCATGTACACTGCCCCCTATCAGGGACTCCATCCCATGGGCTGTAGGTATACCTAATACTCCGTCATTAGTTATAGATATACCCAACGCTCCATCACTAGTTATAGGTACACCCAATATCCCATCACTAGTTATAGATATACACAACACTCCATCACTAGTTTCAGTTACACCAAACCTGGCACGTGTACAGTGGAAATTGTGTTGGCGCTGTCTGTTGCTAAACTTGGTTTTTAGATTGTTAAAATGTATTGTCACAGACTGTTAAACTCAAGCTTTGGCATCTGATGATAATTTCCTAATTTGCACCCTATTTAGCTGTTTTCAACTTCTGTGATGTCCTTCAAATTACTCCTTCACCTTACACCATTTTTGAATGAGGTGGCATAGCAGTATTGTCACTGACTAGTATTCCAGGGTAATGCTCCGGGAACCAGGGTTCGAATCACACCATGGCAGATGGCAAAATTTGAATTCAATAAATATCTGGAATTAAAAATCTGAAGTTGACCATGAAACCATTGCTTCTTGCTGTGAAAACCCATCTGGTTTACTAATGTCCTTTTAGGGAAGGAAATCATCTGTCCTTACCTGGTCTGGCCTATATGTGACTCTAGCCCCATATCAATGTGGTTGACTCTTAAATGCCCTCTGAAGAGCAATTAGGGATGGGTAATGAATGTGGCTTAGCCAGCGATGCCCACATCCCGTGAATAAATAAATTTTTAAAAATCCCATTCTGAGCCTAACACACTCACACCATAACCACTGTCAGAGATCCACAAACCACTTACCTCTTTGGCAGACATATACAAGAAAATAAGAAAATTGTTACCAGATTTAGCACCAGAAGTGGAGTGGGGGAAGGAGGAGGGGGAGTCTATAATCATATGTCTTGTGATTGGATATATAATAGCAGTTCTCCAGTTCGCTCTTCATCTCACAAGATCAGATGGTGGTCCCAATGTTCTCCTGCTGATTCACTCATTCCTCTAATTGATTTCATCTTTTGAATAGAGAGATGTGGTTCCAGTATATCTTGATAGCCATACAAGTTACATGTATAGCTTCATTGTGATTGTAATGCAATTATTTAAGAAAGGACTCAATAAAATTTCAATTGGTGAATTTTGTTGCTGTCAAGGCATGGGACATTGATGTGGGGGAATGGAAGACTTTCTGTTTCAGCATCAGGCTGTCACAAATACAATTGCTGTGAGATACAGAGTAAAGGTCTCTCCACACTACTTCATCAAATACTTCCACATCGGGCAGAGCATGGGTTAGGTGCAGAGTAGAGATTCCTCTATATTGAACCATCAAACATACAGGACAGGTTCAGCATGGGTTAAGTGCAGACACCTGGATTTTCCGATGAGTGACAATTGTTATTGGATTGCCGCTCTGCTTGAACATCCCCCCCCCCCAACTTGATGCTGCTTCACATTTCTTCTGGGAACCTTCTGAGCCTGGCTTTCCCAAAAATGCAGAGCGCAGCCTTCCTCAGACAGCTCCTTCAAGGCAGAGTAGACTTAAGGGGAAGACAGAATATGGCCCCTTTTTATGATACGGACTGCTTTATGGTAAGTTTAAAGCTCTAGTGTGAATGTTAGTGAATGGATCAGTAAGTGAGCGAGTGGATGAATGAGTGAATGGGTAGAGTGGGTATGTGGGTGAGGTGAGTGAGGTGAATAAGTGGGTAAGTTGGTAGGGGTAGTTGGGTGATGTAGTGGATGGATAGAGTGGCAGGTGGGTGAGGTTGCAGGTGGGTAGGGTGACAAGTGAGGTGGGCAGGTGAGTGGGTGGTAGCCGGGTCGGGCTGGTGGCCGGGAGAGTAGATGGAGTTGCCCCACTAATTATTGCCTGACAAACCATAAAATGTCTTATTTATGCCTACTCCCTGTTTTCTGTTCAGTAATTAATCTTCAATCCATTCTAATAAATTACCCTTGATTCCATGAGTCCCAACTTTATGTAACAACCCCTTGTGTGACATCTCACTGAATGCTTTTTTGCAAAATCCAAATTCCCTACATCTGCTGGAGGTTCCTCATTATCCATTTTTTAGTTCTTCAAAAATTCTGCTTGATTTATCAAACATGATTTCCTTTTCATATATCTGTGCTGACTCTGTTTAATCATATTTTGTTTTTCTAAGTGCCCTGCTATCACATCCCTAATAACTGATTCTAGCATTTTGCCTACTATTGATGGCTAACTGGTCTACAGTTTCTCGTTTTCTTTCTTTGTTCTTTCTTAAATAAGCAGGATTATGTTTGCTACCTTCCAATCCTTGGGAACTGTTCTGGAATGGGGCACATTTACTTTTACTAATCTCTTCCTATTTGTATACATATAGAAACATTTTTAAGCTATTTTTATGTGTCTCGTTAGTCTACTCTCATATTCTCTTTTCTCTTTCCTTATCAATTTCCTGTTCCTCCTTTGCTAAATTCTAAACTCCTCCCAATCCTCAGGCTTACTATTTTTAGCAACATTGTAGGTGTCTTCCTTTGATCTAATTCTATGTTTAATTCCTCTTGTTGGCCTTGGTTGGACCACTTTTCCTGTTTAATTTTTGTATCTGAAAGAAATGTATATTTGGTGCAACTTATGTATTAATTGTTTAAATGCTAGCCATCGCATGTCTACCATCATATCTTTTAATGAAGTTTTCCCATCAACCTTTGCTAACTCGCCCCTGTGTTGTTTGCTTTCTCTAGATTGAAGACCCTATTTCAGACCAAGCAAAATTACTTTCAAACCCCTTGAGAAAGTTCAACAGCAGGCAGCTTGTTTCGTTACAAACAATTACTCTCAAGATTGTAGTGTCTCCCATGTTGCTTTTCTGGCAGTCTCCAGAACTGAAGAAAAGCACAAAGGTTGACATGACTCTGTAAAATTTTGATTGAACAATTTAATATTTCTGAGCAGTACATTAAGCCCAAAAGTGACTGAGCTCAAAGAGCTCATAACCAATAGCTCCAGCTGTATACATTCCAAAGTGCTTCCTTTGCTAACTCCTTTTTCCCGAGAACAATTAAGGACTGGAACAATCTTCCACAAACCTTAATCTCCATGCCCTCCTAAGGATTCATCTAAGGAAAATCTGTTGAACGTTTTGAATTAGTGTGACCATTGACTGCACTCATTGTGCGCCTTCTATGAAAATTCCCTGTTGGAAGACTACAGAGGGAAAACTTACCAAATACCAAGTACCAAACTCAGTATAAAATTCTGTCTATGATCATTCTTCCCTAGAGGCCCCTTCACTATAAGGTTAACTAACCTTTTACTCATTACATAATTCTCGATCCAAATAGCCTGTTCCCTAGTTGGTTCCTCAACATACTGGTCTTGAAAACTATCTTGTATAATTTCATGAAGTAGGCCACCAAATTATAAGCCACCACCTCCTTGGTCACTGTCTGAAACTGAATCAGACTATTTGCAACCTTGGTGCTTTATTTGACACTGAAATGAGCTTCCAACCACATATCCTCTCCGTCACTGAGACCACCTACTTCCATCTTTGTAACAGGTTGCCCATCTCTGTGTCCGCCCCAGCTTATCTGCTGCTGAAACCCTCATCCATGCCATTGTTATATCTAGATTTGACTGTTCCAGTGCACTCCTGGCCAGACTCCCATGATCCATCCTCTGTAAACTTGAATTTATTCAAAACGCTGCTTCTCGTATCCTAACTTGCATCAATCACCTCCTCCATTGCCTCTATTCTTTCTGTCTTACACTGGCTTCAGATCCAGCAATGTCTCAATTTTAAAATTCTCAAATCTCTCCATGATTAATAGATGCATAGAGTACAAGAGCAGGGCGGTTATGCTGAATTTATATAAGATACTCATTAGACCTCAGCTGGAATATTGTGTACAGTTCTGGGCACTACATTATAGGAAGGATGTGAATATATTGGACAAAGTGCAGAAGAGGTTTACAAGAGATTCCAGGGATGAGAAACTTCAGCTATGAGGATAGATTGGAGAGGTTGAAACTTTCTCCTTGGAGAGAAGGCGGCTGAGAGGAGATATGATTGAGATGTCCAAAATCTGGAGGGGGCTGGTCACAGTAGATAGGGAGAAGCTGTTCCCACTTATAAAAGGATCAAGAATGAAGGTGTTTTGCATAAGAAGCAAATGGGATGTGAGAAAAAACTTTTTCACACAACGAGTAGTTTGGGTCTGGAATGCACTGCCTGGAAGTGTGATGGAGGCAGGTCCAATTGAGGCATTCAAGAGGGCATTAGATGATTATTTGAATAGTAACAATGTGCAGGGATACGGGTAAAGGCAGGGCCATGGCACTAGGTCATAATGATCATTTGGAGAGCCGGTGCAGACACAATGGGCCGAATGGCCGCCTCCTGTGCCGTCAAAATTCCGTGATTCTAATTTGGTTTCCCTAGTCTGTTTGAATATTAATGGCCCCCATGATTACTGTATTATCCTTAGTATATGCACCTCTAACCTGATTTATATTTTGCCCTACCTTACAACTACTGTTAGGGGGGGCCTATAAACAACTCCGTCAATATTTTCTGCACCTTGCTGTTTCTTAGCTTCACCCAAACTAATCCTGCTTCTTGATTTTCTGAGCTAAGGTCCTTATTCCCGACTGTCTTAATCCCATACTTCATTGTCAGGGCTACCTCTCCTCCTTTTTCATTTTGCCTATCATTTCCAGAAGTTAAGTATCCCGGGATATTAGTTCTTAACTTTGTTCACCTTCAAACACATTTCCATAATGACTGTTGGATCAAACTTATTCATTTCTGTCTTTGCAATTAATTCATCTAATTTGTTGTGAATGCTTCATGCATTCAGATATAATGTCTTTAGCTTTGACTTTTTTCAAATTTTCCCCGATGCCTCCTTAATCACTAATGCCCTATACCTTTGTTACTCTCACTGTCTCTTCCTGACCCACTCTGTTTCATTATTACACAAAATGCTGCTCCGCTGTAGAGCCTTAACATTTCCCTTGCTGCCTTTGAATTTATCTTTTCCTGCATCCTCCCTCTTGACTTGATGGTAATGGTAGAGTGAGGGGCATGTTGGGTCATGAGTTTATCAATTATGGTGAAGTACAATTCTGCTGCTGCTAATGGCCTGCACTGTCAGAAGGATGCCTACTTATGAGCTGCCAGATCTGTTCTGAATCTATCCTATTTAGCACAGGGGTAGTGCCACACAACACAATAGAGCATGTCCTCATTGTGAAGATGGGAGTTTGTCTCGACGAGGACTGTGCAGTTGTCACTGCTACCATTATCATCCTGGATAGATGCATCTGTGACAGATAGATTAGTGAGGATATCAGGTTGGTTTTTCCTTCATGTTGGTTCTCTCGTCAGCTGCCCAATATGGCAGATTTATCTTTCAGGAATTGGCCAGAAGTGCCTCTGAGCCACTCTTGATGGACATTGAGGTCTTCCTCCAAGAGTACATTCTGTGCCCTTACTATCCTCAGTGGCTTTTCCAAGAGGTGTTCAACTTGGAGGAGTACTGATTCATTCAGTTGAGGGAGGATATTAGGTGGTAATCAGTAGGAGATTTTCTTGTCCATATTTGACCTCAGACCTCAAACAGTCTGGAGTCAATGTTGTGAACTTCCACATGCACTCCTTTCCAGCTGTATACCACTATGCCACCATCTCAGTCTGGGACATTGGTTGTAAGGTACAATTCTGAGAGTATGACAATGTTAGGCTGATGCTTGATTCATCTGGGAACAGCTTTCACAATTTTTGCACAGGTCCCCCCAGATGTAAGTGAGGAGGACTTTGCAGTGTCAACTAGGATGGGTGTATCTTTGTTTTATGTGCTGCCTAGGCCATTGCAAATTGTCTGTCCAGTTTTATTCTTATTAGAAATACAAACTGAAAATGCTGGAAATACTTAAGTTAGGCAGCATCTGTGGAGAGAAACAGAGTTAATGTTTCAGTTCAATGACCATCAAAACTGATGGAGTCATCAACCTGAAACATTAACTCTATTTCTGCCCACAGATGCTGCCTGATCTGCTAAGTATTTCCTGCATTTTCTGTGTTTATTTCAGATTTTCAGTATCTGCAGAATTTAGCAATTTTATTCCCATTTGATTTTTCCTTAGCAGTTTGAGACAGCTGAGTGGCTTGCTAGGCCATTTAAGAGGTAATTGCTGAGATTCTGGAGTCTCATATAGGCCAGACCAGAAAAGGGTGGTAGATGCTTTTCCCTCAAGGACATTAGTGAATAAGATTGGTTTTTACAACAGTCATTGTCACCTTACTGAGACTAGCTTTTTATTCTAGATTTATTTAATTAATTGAATTTAAATTCTCTCTGCCTCCATGTCACAATTTGAACTTGTGTCTTTGGGGCATCAGTCCTGGCCTCTGGATTACTAGTCCAGTAATATTACCACTTTGCTAGCATTCCTTGTTCCTCTTGCACTTCCTGCTCTGGCACCAGTGTTTGCAAGTAGTAGTTCTTGGGTTTCTGAAACAAGAAAGGCATAATGGTGTAGGGTTGTGGTGAGATAAGAGTTTTGCAGGGGGGTGGTGGTGATGCAAAAGGTGTATGCCTGCACCATAGCTGCAGACTGTAAATCAGAAGAGATTGTGGGATGAGGGGGGAGTTGGGATGTGAGAGGGTGGGTTAGATAGAAACATACCATCATTTTCTGTGGTTTTAGCCCTGCTACTGGTTATGGTCTCAGTTGTGGCCAATCCAATGACGGCCAGCACCACCTCCTTCATGGGAGTGAGACATACAGCCAAGCTTATCCCCCTCCTGTTAGATGCTGCCCCTTCCAATTCTGGACCATCTTTTCCTACAAGAGAGAGGAAAGCGTGTCAGTGAATGTGGTGCAATATGTTTGGGCGAGGTACCCGTCATAGCTGATTAGCTTGTAGTTTCTGTGAGATGAGAGTGTGTGAGGCTTGCAGCAGTGCCAAGCTCATGAGGGTGAGCTGAAGGTATAAAGGTCTGTGTCATGCTTAGTAGAAAATGTCAATAATTGAGTGAAGGGAGCAGTGTGTAAGGCTAATAGTCCATTTGTAAGGCTATAGTATTTGAAGATGCAGTCACCGACCTTGACCACTTATGTGACTTTTTGTGGCACTGCATCCAGGTCCTTGGAACATGACTGCTGGCATTAACCCTGCCAGATTTCCGGTCTCTCTGCCTTCATAGTGTCTGTCCAATAGGTCCCCTGAGGCAAGAGGACCTCTCTCCTACTGTCCATCTCCAACACCAAGTGCCTGCAGTGCTGTATCAAACAACACTGGGGGCAAGCTCCTTGGCATGTTATGTCATTTCCACTCTTCTTTCTGGTCAGACACTCTTCTGTAATCAGTAATGGGTTCTGCTGCAGCCAGAATGCATCTCTCCTTCATGAGGCACAAGCTGGCTTTAAATAGGGTATGCTAATGATATGTTAATTTTATTAAGATACACGGGTGAAGGGCATTGTTGAATTAAGTGCTTGGGGCACATATAAATAATGGAGAGCTGGGAAACTGGAGGTATCAGGGGAGAGCTGTGGGACTGAACAAAGTCAATAAACACTCAGTCAGGAACAGCTCGGTGTCTTGGTTTTGACTTCACCAACTGGCTTGGATTTTATTAACTGGGTAGGCTGTCTAAGTGGTGCAAGACACTCACAAACTTGATCCCACTGATGAGGCATTCAGCCCCTCGGCAGCGCATTTATCACTGGGTTGTGCACCACTATCATTTAAATTAGCAAGCAGTACAAATTTTGTGTGCTACCTGCTTTGCCATGAACAGGCACAGATTAACTCCTGCATCCTTTTTCTGGCCTGATCCAATTTTGTGTCCTTTGGGTTCAAGGTGTATGTATGTAGCAGGCATGCATTTTTCAGACTCCCAATCCTGAAAGTTTTTTTTTATTGCTGGGGTATGCAAGCATTGATGGCTCCAACAGAACCATATGCCAATGGCCATTCATTACGTCTGAGCCTAAACATTGATGTCAGCAATTTTCTCAGGTGGGTTTGGAGTAGGGATTGATGCAGGCCCCTTCCATTTGGCATATGTTGTTCAATGGGATAGAGAAAGAATAAAAATGCATCCATTCTTTCGCATCGGCCAATACAGCAAACAAGGAAGTTTGAAAGCCTGACTTATCCCTTCATTCATTTGAACTCTTCTCTCTAACATCAGCAATCACCCTCACTGCACTCCTTTGCCATTTAGGGGGTATTTTTTGTTCAAACGTTTCAACCAATTTTTTGTTGCTAGCAGATAACGTGCAAACAATTTGTATTTGAAAACTATTGTGCAAGTAATAGTCCATTGAGCAAAGGCAAAGTAATCCAAACAGACCTATAAACACTTCAAATTCCCCCTTCTAACCCCTCCAGTGGAAGAGTCCTCACCTCCCCGAGGAAACAGCTCATATTTCACAATTCATTCACTTTAATTTACTGTCCTGAGGCTTGACAACACCTCGTTCATTCTTAAAGTGTGAAAATCTCCTGTTCACTGCAGAAACGATTAAATTATTCCTTTTAATCTTGTGACTGCATTCATAATAAATCACATGCAATTAATATTTAATTTCTATGCTTAGATACAGGCATAGAAACACATTCTGAGCCTTTAGTTAAAGTTCTTTTATCCTTGTGCCAAGAGGAAACATTCAGTGAAAATCAACTGCTCATTACTCTGTTGCTTTATGTCTTCAGTCAGTGATGTTGGAGCCATAATGCTTAAGTCACAGGGACTTTAAATTATAAAGTCTTCATGGAAGTTCATTCCAAGCTATCCAAGGTAAATTCTTTGATAGTGTCCTATTAAGCTGTCATGGTTCAGTGAATAGTACTGTCAGATAGTTATACTTTTAAATCCAACTCCAGCACATAATCCAGGCTGACACTCCCAGAGCAGTGGTGAACTACTGCTGCACTGTTGGAGGTGCTGTCTTTTTGATGAGACATCAAACCAAGACCCCTGACTTCTAACTCAGGGTGAGTGATAGAGAGCAACAGTGTGATGCTGTAGTGATTGATGAAGAGAAACAGTGCAATGCATTACTAAGTGATGCAGCATGACAGTATGGTACAATACTGAGTGATACAGAGTGGCAGTGTGGTGTGGTACTGAGTGATGTAGAGGAACAGTACAGTTTGTCACTAAGCCCTACAGCCAGTCTGTCCTGCCTTTGAACTAGACTGCGGCTGGAGAAACCAGGCTGGAATGTACATCAGTGTGGTCATCCTTTGTGAAGGAGAAGCTTGGATTTAGCTGTGGGTCCATCTTGCCAATGACATCAGACACCCATCCTAGGCTCAAGGATGACCACTCAGCTGAGTAATATGAAAACAACCCATTTAGCTTGGCATATGCTGTAAGAAGTGTCTTTCAGTCAGTGTTTTATGCTCATTGAGATTTCTCTGTTAGAGCCCAACACCCGCTCTTTGGCTCCAGGCAACAGAACTATGAACAGATGTTGGCTAATTATTGTTTACTTTGTATTTCGGTGAAATTTTTGCTTGAATGCCATTCAGTTCCACTCAACCCTGATTTTTTTTGAGTTAATTACTGTGTGCAAAAGCAGCCACAATCTCAATACACTGCAATCAGCCTCACTCACTTAGTTTAACTGTTAAGCCTCATTTCACATAAAAACATATGCTGTCCTATCAAAATACACCTAGGGCAGGTTCAGTACCTGATGCAGGATGAAAAATAAGAGGTGGCCAAGAATAGATTCATGGAGGCCTCCAGAGGTAACGGTGTGGGAATGGGAACAGAAACCATTGCAGGCGATTCTCTGGCTACAACTGGATAGATAAGAATGAAACCAATCGAGGTCAGTCTCACCCAACTGGATGATGGAGGAAAGGTGTCAGAGGAGGAAGGTCTAGTTAACCATGTCAAAGGCTACAGACATGTCGACAAGTATGAAGACAGGGAGTTTACCCTGATCATTGTAACAGGATGTCATTTGTGACTTTGATTAGGGCTATTTCAATACTCTGGCAGGGCAGAAACCCACTTGGAAGATTTCAAACATGGAGTTGCCATGAAGATGGGCACAATTTGGGAAGTGAAAACACTTAGGAAGACTTTGGAGGGGAATAGAATGTTGGGGATGAGATGGAATTTGTGTGATCAGATGGCACAAATGTGGGTTTTGTAAGATGAAACCTGATGACAATTATAATGTTGAGTTTTAAACTCTCAGCTCCAGATTATTAGTCCAGGCCTCTGGATCACTTATTGATTTGATAGAGGTGTACAAGGTTATGACAGGCTTAGATAAGGTATTCAAGGAAAAAAATCTTCCCGTTAACTGATGGTACACAGGGCTAGGGGACAGAGATTTAAGATTTTGGGCAAGAGATGCAGGGGAATGCGAGGAAGAATTATTTTACATGATGAGTGCTAATTACCTGGAACTCATGGCCCACAAGTGTGGTTGAAGTTGAAGTGATCAGTGATTTCAAAAGGATGTTGGATGGGCACTTGAAGTAAATAGCCTTTGACATGGTTAACTAGACCTTCCTCCACTGACATCTTTCCTCCATCATCCAGTTGGATGGGACTGACCTTATGGTGTAACTCAAATAATAGAAAGCTGAATAATGGAGTCACATGTCCAGAGTGTTTTCTTCTGTATGAAATTCCTAATGGTTGGGATTAATGACATCATAACCGTTGCTAGTTTTGTGCTTCTTGGATTTGGAGTATGAGTGAAGATTCATGGTGATTCTATCCTGCAAATCCTGGGATCACGAGCTGGACATTTTCTGAACGTTGGCTATTTCTGTATTGATGCAGGATGCTTCCTTGCACTGCTAGGGTTCATAGAATGTTGTGGTGTTATCAAGGAGAACAAGATACTTTTGATGTTGGTTGCAACTGTATTTCAAGAAGAGGCACTTCAGTTATTAAAAAACAACTACACTGGAAATGGTGACAAAAATTTTGCTAGTTATAGATGGGATTCTGTTATGTCAGCTTTTCACTGCTGTGGGCTAATTAATTACAAAGATTTTATAGGATCATTCTATCAGAAATGAAAAGGACACTTTTATCCGAGGAGCTGTTATCAAGACCCTACTTCTTCTGACGGTGATGGCATAGAAATATCAGATACAGTTAAATATTCAAAGGGCTGTTTTGTTGCTGTAATCTCAATGATCAAAAGGAATAGTGCTGTTATTGGTGGCATTGCTGTTAGGATTGCTGTATTAGAGGTGATAGCTATGGCCATTTCATTGACATTATTCGTCAACCTATTCCAGATTGTATAGATTGGACTCAGAAATCTTAGGTTTCTGTTGGGCTCTACTCGATCTGTTAAATATATATATAAATAAAGCTACCTATCCAGTTGTAGCCAGAGAATCACCTGCACTGGTTTATGTTCCCATTCCCACACCGTTACCTCTGGAGGCCCCCATGAATCTATTTTTGGCCACCTCTCATTTCTCATCCTTCATCCTCTACTGAATCTGCCCTAGGTGTATTTTGATAGGACAGCATATGTTTTTATGTGAAATGAGGCTTAACAGTGAAACTAGGTGAGTGAGGCTTGCAGGGCTACAACGATCAAGCGGAGGAGTGGGAAGGACTGGATTGCACTGTGTGGTGCCGGCATGGACTTAATCGATCAAATGGCCTCCTTCTGTGTTGTAAGTGACTCTATGACTAACACAATCACCATGCTAATAACCTATACACATTTTCGATGTGTCCCATTAAACACTCCCACATGGGTACAGCATTGGTTACTAGAATGTAAAGCTCGCTCCTCACTGTCCCATGAAACATCACAAAATTGGGTGGTGTGCATCTGTTCTTTGTGCAAATCTGTCATATGCCAATTTGGTTAGTTTTCATCAATCCATATGAATATGAAATCTATTATAAACCATGCAAGCCTCCTAACACATATATATTATGTAAATTTTAAATTATCCAACATGAATAATGCAAATTAGACATGTAACTTTCTTTCTGTCACCCCATACAACTATGTAAATCCTCTCCTAATTTGTTTAACTTAGCGAAATTGGATCAAACTCTGAATTGTACAAGTCCCAACTGGCCTCCTGGCTGACCCAGGTATCAGACTGCACCATCTGCCATTGCAAGGGTTGAATGAGATTTTATTCTGGAGACATATTTGAAGAGAGAGAAGCGATGAGGAGCACATGAATCAGCTGTCCTTACTTTGAGTTCAGTAGTGAAAAAAATCAGACTGGGTTATCCTTCATTTGATTGTTATCCAGTAATTCTTGTTAGCAATCAATGGATGGGTGTGGGCCCATCCTCTGGTCTTGTGACCTTTGCAGTGGAACTTGTTGCTGCGATGATCATTCAAGGCGCCCACGTGATAAGCACCCACTATGCGAGAGATCCTGGAAGAATGCTGGTTTCAGTGGGAATATCCAAGTCAGAGAAGTGTGTTTCATTGCTCACCTGATCCCTGGTCTCAATATTCACCCCCTCCGCCAATGGCAGATCTGGCTGTAGTATATGCTATCTAAGGGATGCACTTTAGCTACTCACCAAGTTTACTCCCTGGTGACCACTACTGGATCAGCTGTGGTTCAGTTGGTAACACCCTTTCCTCTGAATCACATGGTTCTGAGATCAGGTCCCCACCCCAGGATTTGAGCATTAAAATCTACGCTGGCACACCAGTACTGTATGAGGGAACATTACAGTGCCTTAGGTACAGTCTTTTGAATTAGATGTAAAAGCAAGGCCCCATCTGCCTGTTTGGGTGACTGTAAAAGATCCCATGGCACTATTTTGAAGAAGAGCAGAGGCCTTATCCCGGGTGTCATATATTTTGTCAGTCAATATCACAAAAAACAGATTATCTGGTTCGTTCCCCCTTTCTCTCTCTCTCTCTCTCTCTCTGTCTGTCTTTCTCCCCCTTTCCCTTTCTCTGTGAGTGGAATGAGAGCAGCACCACTACCCCTCCAAGTCATTAAATTGAACATCTGTCTCCATTCTTTCACCATGTGAATATCCTGCAAATTTCTGCCTAAGCCCATTATAGCAGCACAATCACCACAAGGACAACAGTGTTTCAATGAGGAGGCCCACCATGGGCACTTAGGGATAAATAATGAATGCCACCCTTGCCTACATCATTCACCATCATTGCAAGAACAACAAACAAAAAAATGTTTGTAACAAGATTCAGGGCCTTAGGAGAAGAGAGGGAAAAATAAGGGGAGAAGTTCTTATTGTTGACTGAGTTAGCAGTAGTCCTGGCCAATCACAATGATTGTTCACTCTTGCATCATAATTGAAAATATGTAGTATATCTCTTCCCCTGTTCCTTCATTAAAACATAATTATTTCTGGGAGTGTTGGGTAAACTTTAATTTGATCCTAATTGTTCTTGTATATGATGAGTTTTGATTAGACAAAGGTCTCAGCTTTTAAAAAACAAATTAGTTTTTGAATATGAATGGCTCAAAGCTCTTCACACACAATAATTCTCCGGAGTCTAATTGGTGAATGGATGCTCCATGTATTTCAAACACATAAGTGAAAATTATTAGAATTTGAAAATTTATTTATATCTAATATGTTCATCCGTATTTCGTTGATCAGGCCTTTCGATCAACCAACATCATTATCTAGTCTTTATCTCTTTGCTGTGTGTGGGAGATTGCTATGCACAAATTGGCTGTCACGTTTCCTTCGTTACAACAGTGACTTCACTTCAAAAGTACTTCATTGGCATAAAGCATTTAGGACATGCAGGGTCCTCTTTTTATAGTAGCCAACTCTGGACTGCCCATGTACCCAAATCAGGTAGTAAGCTGAGACCCTGTCTTCCCTCAGAGTGTTGCGAATGATTCTGTGGTACTATTCAAAGAAGAGCTGGGAGTGTTTGATGGGTCAGCACAAAAGGAGCTTAAGTCTATATCTAACACATGTAGCACTTACCATGGGAGTGGTTACTGGGGCTATATAGATGGAGCTTTACTCGCCACCCAACCCATGCTATATCCGATTGGCAGTGTTTTGATGGAACAGTGTGCAGGGAGCTTTACTCTGCATTTAACTCATGCTATATCTACCCTAGGAGTGTTTGATGGGACAGTGTAGCTAGAGTTTTATTCTACACCTAACCCATGCTTTACATGTGCCGGTTATAGTGAGAGCTGTGCTTTGCATCTAACCTGTATCAACCTTACCATGGGAGTGTTTGGAGGGATGATGTAATGGAGTTTTACTCTGCATTTACCCCATGCTGCTTGTGACCTGGGAATATTTGGAGAGTCAATGCAGATTGAGCTTTACTCCATATCTAACCTGTGATGCATCTGCCCTGATAATTTGAGGGTCACAGTGGAATAAGTTTTACCCCTGCTGTACTCAACCTGAGAGTAATTGACAGGATAGTCCAGAGGGAACTTTACTCTGTACCTAACCCATGCTGTACCTGTCCAGAGAGTGTTTGATGGGGAAAATACAGTGGCTGCTTACATCTGTATCTAGCCCTTTCTGTATCAGTACTCTGGATATTAGATGGGGCAGTGTATAGGAAACTTTACTCTGTATCTAACCCATGTTTGCCTGCCTGGCAAGCATTTGATGAGACAACATACAGAGAACATTACTATGTATTTAATCCATGTTGTGCTTGACCTACCAGCAGTTGATGGGATGCTGTAGAGGGACATTTACTCTCTTTCTAACCTGTGTTGCTACTGCTTTTGGCACTGTTCAATGGGACAGTGAAGAGGGAGCTTTACTCTGTATCTAGCCCATCTTGTATCCAAGCTGGGAGTGTTTGATGTGAAAGTGTAGAGGGAGGTTTATTCTTTAACAAACCTTCCTGCTACCTGCTGTTAAGAATGCCTAATAGGACAGCATAGTCGGAACTTTAATCGGTATCTTACCCATGCTGTACCTGCACTGGAAGTACTTAATGGGTCAGTGTGGTGGGATCCTTACTCTTTATCTAACCTGTGCTGTACTTGCCAGGAACTGTTTGATGGGACAGTGTAGAAGAAACTTTAATCTGTATCTAATCTATGCGATACCTGACCTAGGAGTATTTGATGGGGCAGTGTAGTGGGAGCTTAAATCTGCACCTCACTTGAGAATATAAAAACGTATGAAATAAGAGCAGGAGTGGGAAATTTGGACCCATGAGTTTGCTCTGCTATTTAATAAGATCATGGCTGATCTGAACATGGCCTCAACTCCACTTTCCTGACTGCCCCCCATAACCCCTGACTCCTTGTGCTATACCTGACCTGGGTTTGTTGGTGGGGTAAAGGTGAGGCAAATGCAAGGTATCTGTGAGGAAAAGTGCAAAAATGGACATAAATTGAAGTTAGCTCAGTGAGGGCTCCATGTTGCTGTCTCACACAAACGCAGATGGGAGGCAAGATTTCTGTTTAGGATCAGGGTCCCGACATCAGGATTATTTCCCAGTCCTGATTCCACACGGCATGGATGTTGCAAGCCCACCATGATTTTCGATTAACGGCCAGAGGGCATGCTCACCATTAGGAAACCCTCCAGTTCTTAAAGAATGGAATTCTGCCGATAGAGGTAAAAAGGAGGTAACCTCTCAGAACTTTTACAATCTCTGTGAATACAAATGGCCACAGCTGCAGCCCTCCTTTGTGAAGGGGGATCTCCTCCACAAGTTGGCTGCAGGGGTGTTTGCTTAAATAGTGAAATGGAACGCTAGCCTAGCCAGTTTGCTGCCGGGAGGCCGCTGTGTTTAACCTGTTGACTGGAAAATTCTCGCCCCTTGACCCAGTTCCCTTAAAAATGGTCCAGAGTGGGAAATTCCAGACCCGTCCACACACCCCACCCCCCCATACTACCCCTGACAGGCTTCCAAAATTCTGCCCAGATACCCTGATACAGAAACAGACATAACAAAAACGTGTGTTTATATAGCTTTACCATAATTACATGTCCCGAGGTGCATTACTGGAATGTTATCAGACAAAACTTGGCACTGAGCCACCTACCAAAAGCTAGGCCAAGAAGAAGTGTTTTACGTAGAGTGCTAAACGAGAGAGGCACAGAGATGGAGGGGATTTAGGAGAGAATTTCAGAGCTCAGGACCTAGGCAGCTGAAAGCATGACCAACAATGGTAGACTAATGAATTTTTTAAAATTCTTTCATGGGATGTGGGCATCACTGGCTGGGCCAGCATTTATTGCCTATCCCTAATTGCCCTTGAGAATGTGGTGGTGAGCTACCTTCTTGAACCGCTGCAGTCCATGTGGTGTAGGTACACCCACAGTGCTGTTAGGCAGGGAATTCCAGGATTTAGATCCAGTGACAGGGAAGGAACGGTGATATATTTCCAAGCCAGGATGGTGAATGGCTTGGAGAGAAGCTTCCAGATGGTAGAGTTTCCAAATGTCTGCTGCCTTCGTCCTTTTAAATGGCAGAGGTTGTGGGGTTTGGAAGGTGCTATCGAAAGAGCCATGGTTATGGTAGAATGGGGGAATGTGCTGGGCCATGAGGTTACAGATTGTGGTTCTTGCATTTTCTTGGAGCTGTACTCATCCAGGCAAATGGAGAATATCATGTTCCTGACTTGTGCCTTGTGGAAGGTGGACAACCTGCTGATGGCCCACAGCTCCTCATGGTTGCCCAGTTTTAAGTTGTTAGATCTGTTTGAAATCTATCCCGTTTAACACAGTGGTCGTGCTACACAACACGATGGAGGGTATCCTCAATGTGAAGACGAGACTTTGTCACTACAAGGACTGTGCAGTGGTCACTCCTACCAATACTGTCATGAACAGATGCATCTCTGACAGGTAGATTGGTGAGGACGTGGTCAGGTTGGTTTTTCCCTCTTGGTTGCCTTATCGTCTGCCCATTCTGGCAGCTATGTCCTTTAGGACTTGGCAAGCTCAGTCAGTAGTGATAGTACAAAGTCAGACTTGGTAATGGACTTTGAAGTCCCTCACTCAGAGTACATTCTGTGCTCTTGTCACTCTGTGCTTCCTCCAATTGGCATATATTATAGTGGGGGGGGGGCAGTTGGCAGCATGGTAGGTGGTAATGAGCAGGAGGTTTCCTTGCCTATGCTTGACGTGATGCCATGAGACTTCATGGAGTCTGGAGTCACTGTTAAGGACTCCCAGGGAAACTTCCTCCCCACTGTATACCACTGTGCTGCCATCTCTGGTGAGTGTGTTCTGCCGGTGGGCGAGGACATACCCATGGATGAGGATGGTGGTGTCTGGGACATGATTAGTAAGGCGTGATTCAGTGAGTATGACTATGTCCGGCTGTTGCTTGTTTAGTGTGTAGGACAGCTCTCCCAATGTTGGCTCAAGCCCCAAGAGGTTTCTGGTGCCTCGGTTGATGCCGGGTGGTCCGATTGGTTTCATTCCTTTTTGTCTTTGTAGTGGTTTGATGCAACTGAGTGGCTAGCTAGGCCATTTCAGAGGGCATTTAAGAGTCAACCACATTGCTTTGGGTCTGGAGTCACATGTAGACCAGACCAAGTAAGGACAGCAAACTTCCTTCCCTCGGGGGCACTAGTGAACCAGGTTTTTTCAACAATAGTTTCATGATCGCTATTACTGAGACTAGCTTTTAATTTCAAATTTATTAATCGAGTTTAAATTCCACCAGCTGCCATGGTGGGATTTGAAACTTGTCCCCAGAACATTAGTCTGGGCCTCTGGATTACGAGTCCAGTGACATTAGCACTATTCCCCCAACCCTACCTCCCCCTGCACCTGCAACAATTTTTTTTCTCTCTTATCCTCCCCACCCTTCCTTAGATTATCCTTTTACTCTAGTTTAGAAAATACTTTATTGTCCCCTTTTATGTTACACACTAATCCTTTCTCAGACACTCTCTTTGTTGCTGTATTTTCTTCATTAGCTGTCCTTGTTTTCCACAGTCTGCCTCATTCTCACCTGTATTAAGAGGCTGACATTTACCATAAACCTCTGTGATCTAAGTTCATGAGAAGCAGGCGTTTCAGTGAAAAGTGAAAGCTGCCATAATCTTGGAGGTCCGTAGGCTGCTCTCTCATTAGAGAGACATGGCTGGTGGTGAGTTTAACCTGAGGGTCACCACACCTCAGGCGAGAGGTGAGGTTGAAAAGGGTGCGGGAGTACACACTCAGCTAGTACAGGAATTGAACCCATGCTGTTGGTGTCACTCTGCATCACAAACAGTCATCCAGCCAACTGAGCTAACCAAGAAGTTGCAATAATTTTGTGCCAGCAAGGCACTTTCCGATCTTGCTTTACTGTCCTACAATGATCAGTATTCTGCCTGTAGCTCTGTTGCAGTTGAGGGCTGGCTTCCAATGCCTCCACTAGAGGTCCTCAATGAGCTGCATAATGCCACCTTCTGGTGACAGGAGGTGTTGGCTATTATTCTCTTCCACATTGTATAAGTTTGTAGGGGTTAAGTTTGTGCTTTGGGCACAATCAGGAAATTGCACCCAAAATGATCTTGAAATTTAACCGGATAGGTTGCACTTCCAAGTTTGCACTAAAATTCATTTTCACACAATCACAACCATCAAATCTTCCATGAACCAGAACAATCAGGCAGAATAATTCCTCCTTGTATTTAAAAACCTGGTGCAGTTTTATCAATACAGCTGACAATGGGTTTATCATCAATAATAAGTATTTTTATTAAGGGGGGGGGGTCCAGTCCACTAGCTGTTAGTAACCTGAGTTACAGTCACTGGAATGATTTAAAAATAACTGTACTGAACCATTTAATAATTTCATTTGTGTTCTCTAATCAGCTTTTTAACAAATTAAACGTTTCCTGGTACGAGAGAGCTTTTAAAGCATGCTTAAAGCCCGCGTGAAAACAAGTGAAATTTGAAAAAAAAAACTTTGTGAACCAACACGATCATCAGAACCTTGCTTTTTCAGTCTGGAGCTTGGCGGGGCTGGCATTTTGGGGGGTATGGCCTGATTCAGGTGAAATAAACTCTGAACCAGCGTAAACCACAAAAGTGGTTATGGATATAACTCTCCTGTGTTCTGAATTCCCCAATCTTTTGCATCAGTTCAGCGAATTGCACTCAGGTTGCACAAGAATCTGAGCTCAAAACTTGCGAAAACAAGTGAAAAACTCTCCACTCTATTTCTATAAATAATATACACATGTGCTTATGTACCATGTCAGAATGTTTTACACAGTGTAGCGCTTTGAGCAGCAGTTTTGTGGGTAAACATAGCAGTCATTTTGCACTCAGCAATTTTGAACAAACAGCTCTGGTTTGAATAATCAGATATGATGCTTTTTGACAAGTGTTGGTTAATGGAGAAATGTTGGACCCAGGATGCCTGGAAAATTCCCTGTGCTTATTCCAATAGTGCTGTGTAATCTTTAGCATCGCCCTGAGGTGACAAACCTGGTTTAACATCTTATCTGAAGGACAGCACCTCCGACATTACAAAGACATAGGGCTGGATTTTACAGCCCTGCCAGCTGCATGTTTGCAAGCGGGGCCTGTGAAATAGCCTGGGCACCGTGCCCACCAATTATCCAGAGGCTCCTGACCTCAACAGGGTTATACCAGGGTTCACCACCCCCAGATCATTTCCCCCACTCCCTTCCCACCCTGTTGGCCCCACCCCCAGCCCTCATCACATAGCTTTATCTCCAGCTCCAGATCCTCGACGTTGTGAACTGCTGTCCACAACTTCAGTGGCACTGCTGGGACCAGAGAGCTGCTGGCCATTTGATTGGTCAGCAACTCTCTCAGGCAGGACTTCCTACCCAAATGGGGGCGGAGGTCCTGCCTTAAATCAATTAATGCCCCACCAAGCTCTAGATCGCTGCAGGGCAAGCCAACAGAGCGGGGGGGCGATTTCACCGTCAACTTATTCACCAGGGATTCATGGGGACCCCAGTACAGTCCATACTGCCATCGTGGGGATACACATTTAATTACAGAGATACAATGATAAAACTGGATGTAGCCTGTTTGCGAGCATGGGGATTGCAATGTGTGATTATCCCATGCCCAATCAAGGTGATTCAAGGCAGCATAAAAAATTTGTGCTGTCTGCTCATTTCAATGATTGAGACGTGCAGTCCAGCACTAAATACATTGCTGACCAGCTGTACGCTTATCCCAGGGCTCAGGTTTGTGCAAGTGTTACGATCCTGTTCAAGACAATTAACATTTAAAGAGAAATCTGAAAACCCAGTAATTAAATGACACAAGTATGCCACAAGATTTCACATTTTTATACAAAACCAAACTTTAATATATGAAAATAATTATGCAAAGCAAGCACTTTTAATTTAACATTATAGTTTCTAAGTACTGATACTATGAACCCAGTTCTATCTTTTACTCACCCCAAGAATTCCCTTATATATTACAAGAATCTTGAAGATTTATTCACTTCTTTAGGGACTAAGCCACAGCCCTCTGGAATTAACTTTGATTTTTCTTAGTATTTCTGCTATTCCTCGAGATATAATATTTTTGTGGGGATCCTTCCGTTAGCTTTTTGGCTAACCAGCCTGCAGCTTTTGTTTAAGACCTGTTTGTTTAAGCTGGGAAGCCTCATTTCTACAACAACGTGGCATGTTTTGGGATGTTCTCAAACAGAAATATAAATGAATTATTTTACCTTCAACACAACTTTGATTTTGTAACCCATTTGAATAATCTATATTTCTAATGGATGAAATTGTCTTTTCCACTGGGTCCACAAATAAACCCCCATGTTTACAAAGTTACTTTCAGCTTTAATTGAGATAATGATGGACACATTAGCTTCACCAAGAGATCCACAAATGGGTCATCCATTGTACAAGTCCTTTCCCATCTCAGTCTGAGCTAATTAAATTAACACTTTGAACTGTAATTAGCCCATACCTATTTGAATTGCACTTAGTTCAGGGTTGCATATCAGCTTCTCAATCAGATGTTTCCACTTATCAACATTTAAAAGATTTCCAAGCTACACTTTAATTCCTAAAACCACAAGTTATATTCTAAAACATATGAATTATGAACTAGATTTTTGTAACACAAGACAAACAGGAGCTAGAGCTACCCTGCATCTCTTAAAGGACAGGTGCATCCTGGCTGCAGCAAGTGTTGAAACTGTTTCTGAAAATGCCTCTAACAACAAGGAAAGAGTAGCAGGCGAAAGAGAGGGCTCCCAGGTTCTCTGATCCAGTATTGGTAGCTTATTGCAGGATTGTGGACAGGAGCAGGGAGGTCATATTTCCACAGAGGGGGGGGGGAGGTGGCGAGGCGGACATCCAGCCTCACACTTAGACAAGATTGGGAGCAGGTATCTCATGAGCTGTTCCCTCATGAGTGCCAGGTTATGGAAGATGCGGCAGGCCACCACAAATTTGGACACACTCCCTGGTGCATTTGGAGGGCTCCTCCTGAGCCATCCAGGCAGTGGAACCTTTGATTTCAGAATGCTGATGGTTTGCCCCATGACATTCCTGGTGACGGCATGTTTCGCATTATAAGAGCATTGTCCACGTTTGGTCGGTTGGTGGAGGGAAGCCATGAGCTACGTGCCTTGGTGTTGAGCAGCCATTCTCTGGTTCCATGTGGCAGCTTGAAGATGGCAGCAAGGGCTGACTGGCACAGGATATAAGTATCATGGCTGCTAGCAGGAGAGCGAGCATTCACCAGTCTGCGTGTGGTCACACACCAATGGCTCCCTGCGCCATTGGGAAACCCATGACCCTGGCAAAGCCACATGTCTGTCTGTCTCCTGCTTCTCTCTGTTTAGCAAGCAGACAATGAAATCCTCGCTCTTTGTTTACAAGGTCTCAGTGGCACCCCCCCTGATGCAGCGATGCTCAGAAAACACAGAGATGTTGGTGATGTCGCCAGCTGCAACCTGGAAGGATCCTGAGGTGTAGAAATTGAGGGTTATGGTGACTGTGACGGTCACAGGCATAGTTCAGTGACCACCTCCTTGGTGAAATATCGGTGTCTCAGATACTGCTGCTGGCTGAGGTGGGGTTTGGTGGATTAGTCTCTGAAGACTCGGGGTGGGTATGGCTTTTAATTGGGAGCCCTTTGCATGCCACTTCCCCTTTCTGCTGCCTGTGCTCCATCTCTCTCTGTCATGCTGCAGCTCTAGAATGACAGGCCCCCAAGACTAGCAAGCTTTCAGCTTAGAGGCCTTCAGAATCCATTCAGTTTCTTGCACCACTCCTTAACACACACAACATGTATGATCTCCTCCAACAACACAGTGCACAGGAATTTCACCAACTCTGCAGCAGCAAAAGAAAGTCAAAAGCATCTTTATTGAAAAGCCCATGCTGATATCTTCAAATAGCGCTCCTGTGGGAGGGTGGGAGTGGGCCTAGTTTCCATCCTACATGCAAGTTTGAGAGAAGGTGTTAACTTAGACCAACGAGGTATAAAACGGCAGGTCAGCTGTCAGATCAGCATTAGGCATGGATTGACATCACGATCTGTCCACTCTGCATGCTGTTGGCACATGCAAGGCTTGCCTGCACTTTCCTAAGATGGCAATCAGTGCCGGTCGCACTGGAGGTTGTCAGGAGTGGACTCCACACCATTTTTATCACCTCTGTACTCCTGTATTGCCAAAATCAATGGCACTACAGAGCTGAGTTTTGTGGCCCATAATGCCCTTGTGTGATACACTGTAAACAATCCCTGGGTATGTCTTGTTACCCCAACAGGCCAGACCCACTGGAGGTGGTGGCACACTGGCAGAAGGTTGGAAAGGTCTGGGAGTCCTCAGCATTTACTATGGAGCCCATGAGGTGTCATGGAATCAAGTCAGACATGAGCAAGAAAATGTCCTGCCGATTGCCACTTACTGCCCTCTGTCAGCTGATGAAGCGTTACTGCTCCATGTTGAACACTACTTGGATGAAGCACTTAGGATAGTGAAGGCACAGAATGTACTCTGGATGTGGATCTTCAATGTCCAGAATGGCTCGGTACCACCACAACTGACCAAGCTGGAAGAGTCCTGAAACATTAAAGGCTTAACATATGAGGAACATTTGAGGACTCTGGGTCTATACTCGATGGAGTTTAGAAGGATGAGGGGGGATCTGATTGAAACTTACAGAATACTGAAAGGCCTGGATACAGTGGACATGGGGAAGATGTTTCCATTAGTAGGAGAGACTAGGACCCGAGGGCACAGCCTCACAGTAAAGGGAAGACCTTTTAGAACAGAGATGAGGAGAAACTTCTTTAGCCAGAGAGTGGTGAATCTATGGGATTCGTTGCCACAGAAGGCTGTGGAGGCCAGGTCATTGAGTGTATTTAAGACTGAGATAAATAGGTTCCTGATTGGTAAGGGGATCAAAGGTTACGGGGAGAAGGTGGGAGAATGGGGTTGAGAAAATTAACAGCCATGATTGAATGGTGGAGCACACTCGATGGGTCAAATGGCCTAATTTCTGCTCCTATGTCTTATGGCTTATGGACGTAGCTGCCAAACTGGGCTTAGTGAGAGAATCAACATGAGGGAAATACCTATTCAGCCTTGTCCTCACCAATCTGCCTGAGGCAGATGCATCTTGAGGAAGGATGTAGTTGCATTGGAGGCGGCTCAGAGGAGGTTCACTAGATTGATTCCAGAGATGCGGGGCTTGTCTTATGAGATGAGATTGAGCAGTTTTGGGGCTATACTCAAGAGTTTAGAAGGATGAGAGGAGATCTAATTGAGGTATATAAGATGCTAAAGGGGATAGACAAAGTAAACGTGGAGTGGATGTTTCCCCTTGTGAGGCATTCTAGAATGAGAGGCCATAGTTTTAGGCTAAGGAGTGGTAGATTTAAATCAGCGATGAGGAGGAATTACTTTTCTCAAAGGGTCAGTAACGGCTTGAAAGGCTATAGGGAGAGGGCAGGAAATTGGAGTTGAGGCCGAAATGAGATCAGCCATGATTGTATTGAATGGTGGGGCAGGCTCGAGGGGCTGAATTGCCTACTCCTGCTTCCAGTTCTTATATTCTTTATATTATTATCCGTCAAAGGCAAAATTGGTAGGAGTGCCAACCACACAGACCTTC
This sequence comes from Carcharodon carcharias, assembly GCF_017639515.1. Taxonomy (NCBI): domain Eukaryota; kingdom Metazoa; phylum Chordata; class Chondrichthyes; order Lamniformes; family Lamnidae; genus Carcharodon; species Carcharodon carcharias. The sequence goes on from NC_054479.1 coordinate 124,341,920, forward strand.
TAAAGATGAAGTCCTGTCTTTACACTAAGGATACTCTCCATTGTGTTAACTGGCACTGCCACCATGCTAAATACATTAGATTAAAAATAGATTTGGTAGTTCAAAACTGAGCATTCTTGAGGGCTTATGGGTCATCTGCAGCAGCAGGATTGTATTCCGTCACAACCTGTAACCTCATGGCCTGCGAAGCCCTGATCCTACCACTGCTAACAAGCCAGGGGGCAAACCTGGTTCTATAAGGAATGTGGAAGACCATGCCAGAAGCAGTAAAAGACGTGTGTGAAAATGAAGTGCCAGTTTGCTGAAGCTACAACACAGGGCTCCATGCATGCTACACAGTAGACGCAGCATGCTACAGACAGAGCCAAGTGATCCAACATCAACCAAATCAGATCAAAACTATGAAGTTTTCCAATTATGACCAGTGGTGGGCAACTAAACAGCTAACAGGAGGAAGATACTCCACAATCATCATTGATGTCAGAGCCTGGCACATGAGTCCAAAAGTCACGGCTGAAGCATTTGGAACTGTTTTCAACCAGAATTGCTGAGTGGATTACACATCTCGGCCTCCTCCTGAGGTTCCTTCCATCTCAAGCCAGCCAATTTGATTCACTCAAAGACATATCAAGAAATGGCTAGGCACACTGGATACAATCAAGGGTATGCAGCCCAACAACACTGCTGAAGACTTGTGCTCCAAAACTCACCATGCCTCAAGCCACACTGTTACATTACAGCAGCTACGTGGCAAATCTGACCACTTAATATCCCGTCAGCATACTCTCAATCATTGACAAAGTGATGGGAAGTGTCTTTGACAGCACTTATTCACCAATAACCTGTTCACTGGTGCACAGTTTGCATTTTGCCAGGTCTACTCAACAGCAAACTTCATTACAGCTTTGGTCTAAACATGGACAGAAGAACTGAATCCAAAGGTGAGTTGAGAATGGCTACCCTTGGCATCAAGGTCGCACCAAAAGCCCTGGTAAAAGTGAAGGTCAGTGGAAGCCAGGGGAAAACTCTTGACCAGTGGGAGGCATACTTAGTACAAGAGAAGATGGTTGTGGTTGTTGGGGGCTATTCATCTCAGGCCCAGGATATCACTGTAGGAATTCCTCAAGGCTGTGTCCTGGGCCCAACCATCTTCAGTTTAATTATCAGTGATCTTCCCTTCATTATAAATTCAGAGGTGGAAGTGTTCACTGATGATTGCACAGTGTTCAGAATGACTTGAAACTCCTCAGGTGATAAAGCCGTCTAAGCCCGCATGCAGCAAAACCTGGACAACATGCAGGCTTGGGGTGTTAAGTGGCAAAGTAACATTTGTACCTCAAAAGCTAGGCAATAACCATCTCCAACAAGAGAGAGTCTATCTACCTCCCCTTGTCATATAACAGCATTAACGTCATTGAATGTCCTACCATCAAAATCCTGGGTGTCACTGTTGACCACAAATTGAACTGGACTAGCCACATAAATATAGTAGCTACATTTGTAGGTCAGGGCTGGGTAATCTTAGCAAATAACCCACCACCTGACTCCCCAAAGCGATTTTACCATCTACAAGACACAAATCAAGACTCTCTCCAATTCCCTGGATGAACAAAGCTTCACCAACACTCGGGAACCTCAAAACCATCCAGGACGTGGCAGTCGGCTTGATTGGCACCTCCGCCACTGGCATTAGAGAAGATTGTGGCTGCCATATGTACCATCTACAAGCACTGCAGCAACTCACCAAGGTTTCTCCAATAGCACCTCCCAAGCCCATAACCTTGACCACATAAAAGAAAAATAGATCCAGAGGAGATTTACAGGAATGTTGCCAGGACTTGAAAATTGCAGCAATGAGGAGAGATTGGATGGTCTAGGGTTGTTTCCTTAGAGCACAGGAGGATAAGGGGCGACCTAATCGAGGTGTACAAAATTATGAGGGGCCTAGATAGGGTAGACAGGAAAGACTTGTTTCAAAACAATAATAGCTGGAGAAACTCAGCAGGTCTGACAGCATCTGCAGAGAGGAACACAGTTAACGTTTCGACTCTTCATCAGAACTAAAGAAATAAAGAAATGTGGTGAAATATAAGCTGGTTGAGGGGGGTGGGACAGGTAGAGCTGGATAGAGGGCCAGTGATAGGTGGAGGCAAAGAAGAGATTGCTAAAGATGTCATAGACGAAAGGACAAAGGAGTGTTGCTGGTGGTGATATTATCTAAGGAATGTGCTAATGGTGACATTAAGGATAGAAAGCAGGACAAACAAGACTTGTTTCCCCTAGCTGAGGAGCCAATTACCAGGAGGCAAAGATTTAAGGTGATTGGTCGAAGGATTAGAGAGAACATGAGGAAAAGCTTTTCATCCAGTGGGTGGTGGGTATCTGGAATTCACTGCCTAAGCTGGTGGTTGAGGTTGAAATGTTCAACTCATTTAAAAGGCACCTGGATCTACATCTGAAGCGCTGTAATCTGCAAGGCTATGGACCAAGTTCTGGAATGTGAGATTGAAATGAGTGCCTTGTTTCTTTTTCTCTTTTTGGCTGGCGCAGCCACAATAGGCTGAATGGCGTCTTTCTGCACCATGACTTTTGTATGGTTCTAACTCCAGGTTTTCTCTCCCTGTTACCCACCCTCCTGACTTGGAACTATATCACTGTTCCTTCCTCCATCATCACTGAGTCAAAATCCTGGAACTTCCAAATTAACAGCACTGCAGTAGTACCTTCACCACATGGACTGCAGTGGTTCAAGAAGGTGACTTACCATTACCCCTTGTCAAGGGCAATTAGAATAAGCAACAATTGATATTATTGACAGCAACACCCACACTCCCAGGAATGAGTGAATAATTAAAAGAACAGTTGCAGAGATATACTGCCCTTGTGTGATATTACAATCACAAGATGCAGATCAGGCAGTATGTGTGGGGAGAGAAACGGAGTTAAAATTTCAGGTCGATGACCTTGGTAGGATGTCCAGTGCGCTTCACAGGATTATTAAACAAAATTTGAACTGAGCCTTGTAAGTATTAGGACAGAAGAGCAAAGGATTGGTCAAAAAGGAAGGTTTTAAAGCATTATTTCAAAGAAAGAGAAAGGAGAGGTAGAGATGTTTCGGAAGGAAATTCCAGAACTTGGGATGACCAGTGGTGGACCAATTAAAATCAGGGATGCACAAGAGGCCAGAATTGGAGCAGCGCAGAGATCTCAGAGGATTGTAAGGTTGGAGGAAGTTACAGAGATAGGGAGGGGCATGGCCACTGAGGGATTTGAAAATGAGGATGAGAACCTTCAAGCCTATTAAAAGCAGAAAATTCTGGAAATACTCAGCAGGTCTGGCAGCATCTGTAGCCAAAGAAACAGAATTAACATCTTAAGTCTGTGACCTTTCATCAGAGTCGAGAATTCTTAAATTGAGGCTTTGCTGGATGAGGAGCTATGTGGATTAGCAAACAGGTGTAATGGGTGAAGGGGAATTGGTGTGAGATAGGATACAGGCAGCAGAGTTTTGGATGATCTCTAATTTATGTAGGGTGGAAGATGGGAGGCTAGCAAGGAAAGATTTGGAATAGTTAAGTCTAGAGTTAACAAAGGCAAGGATGAGACTTTCCATAGCAGCTGAGCTGAGGAAGACAATGTTAGAGAACTGGAAGTGAAAGGTGCTGGTGATAATTCAGATATGTGGTTGGGTGCTCATAAAATTGGAAAAAGTTAGAGACTTAACAGTTTATAGGCAAATGCAGAGGCAGGGAAAGGAGGGAGATGGGACAGAAGTACAAAAAGGAAGGTCTATGATAGGGTGGAAGGCAGGAATGGCTGAAATGACAAAATAAGGTGATGGAAGGCAAAAGCAGGTGGTGGTGGGACAAATAAGACATGTCTAGAGGAGCTGTAAATGACAGCAGCAAGATCAATACATGCATCTGCTGTCTGAGGAAGTGAGAGCAGTGGATCTGCTCTGAAGCTGTTGAACTTGATGTTGAGTCTGAAGGCTGTAAAGTGTCTGATCAAAAGATGAAATGTTGTTCCACACACTGCCACTGAGCCTCATTGAAATAGTGTAGGAGGCCAAGAACAGAGAAGTCAGAATGGGAATGGAATGGAGAATTAAAGTGGCAAGCAGTTAGAACTCAGGGACATACTTGTGGGGGGTGTTCAGCAAAGCGATCACTGAAACTGCATTTCGTTTGCCCAAGTGCAGATGTCTCCCTTCTCATTTCCTACTGTCAGAGCCCGAAACGCTCCTTCCAGATGAAAGTGATTTGTCTGTACTGCTTTCAACTTGGAATGCTGTATCTGCTACTCACAGTGCACTTTCCTGGAATCTGCTGGATGGAATGGACTTGGAGGTTACAGAGGCAGGTCAAACTGAGATAATCAAGTGTTCCATCAGATACAATGGTACACGTGACTGAGGATGGCTATTATCTGGAGAACCTGAGGGTAGAGTTGAATAATGGGTTTGAAAGGCTGGATGAACTTTCTCTCCATATATGAAATGGGCGGATAGAGTTCATGGGTAGGGTAGAGCGTACATGGGCTGTGGGAGGAGATTAAATGTGGGATAGAATGCACAAACAGGCTGGAGTGTACATGGGCTGTGGGAGGAGATTAAATGTGGGATAGAATGCACAAACAGGCTGGAGTGTACATGGGCTGTGGAAAAATTTAAACAGATAGCTAGAGTCCGTGATAGGGTAGAGCAAACATGGGCTCTGGGAGGAGATTAAATGGGTGGGTATAATGCATGATAGGGTAGGGGGTACCTGAAACGTCAGAAGAGATTAAAACAGTGGGTAGAGTCGACACTAGGTAGCAAGTGTATTAGGTATTGAGGGATGGGCTAAACGGTTTTTCTTTATTCCATGCATTCTAATTTTCTAATGGGGTGTTTATTAGAAAGAGATGAGGGTACATTTAGACCAGGTATGAATGGAATGGAGGTGATGCACAAAGAAGGACTCGGGTAAGAGGTGGAGCCAAGTTTACCTGATGCACTGCCTGAGTAGCACTGGGCCTTACCCCTGAGACCCCACTGCAAGCCATACACATGTGGGTATAAATGAGGATAAGTTCAGGCTTCTGTGTGATCCCCACCTTGGCAAAATAACTTGTAATGCTAACTGTTGTAGGCTCACAGACGAAAAAATGGCCATTTAGGCAAGGAAACTGTGGAGTTGTGCCTCAGCCCCCTCAGGCAGGTTTGATGTTGGTGGCAGGGAGTAGGAGTGATGGTTAGGCAACGTGAAGCAGGTGCCATTTTTGCACGTTTTGGAGAGAGTGAACACTAACCTGCCTTTAAATTTCAGTGCCTTTCAGAGAGACCCCAAGCTATACCAACAGGCGACGAACTGGAGGAACTGCCCTCTCATCCCCACGCACACTGCTGCGATCTACCAGTGACAACAATATCAACAACCTCCCAAGTCGCACCTCCCACTCGCCTGTCCCATCCCTCAGGAGCCTGCCGCCGCAGTTACTGGCGCACATGCAGGAGGGCGCCGAGGGAGGCCAGCAGAGCACGGCAAGCTCACGGAGCTCGCACAGCCGATCACCCTCGTTGCAGTGCGTCCAGGAGGAGAGTGATGCTAACACTCCTATTCTCAGGAGGCAGACTAAAGCCAGGCTCAGGTAAGCTGCTGCTGTACTCGAGGGGGTGGGGTGTTGTGGGGAATAATTAAACTCGATTTTCTGGCCAGTTACGTAACTATCCAAATTGCTTTGCAGTTCTTCGACAACTTTAAATGGAAAAGGTACACATTTTAGCTTAAACTTCTGTAGCTAAAATGTTCTTTGATCAAGGCCTTTAAAGATTAGCTCACTTGCCCAACAAATCATTGATAATCGTTACTCAGTATAGATTTAAAGTTATTCAACCAAGTGACCTGTGTGTTAGCCTCATTCCTTCATCAGCTCCCTCCCCGTGTGGTCGGCGTGTCATGGCATTCTCTTCCCAATAAGTCTTCAGAGTGGGCCAAGGCTCGAGCTGTTTGTCCTAGGGGCCACCAGCTGTCTGGCTAATTTTCTGACAGCCTGGGGAGGGAGTGCATTGGAGGGAGCAAGGGGAACTTGGCACACTTACGATAGCAGCTTGTACCTGTGAGGTAGCTCTACTGTCAGAGGACGGGTTGAGACAGATTGTACAAGAAGATTAACTGCTTGAGGCCCTCAGCACTTGTGTTTGTGGTGACATCGAATTTACGGCTTTATGTATGGTTAGTGGCCCTGAGAAGTAAGGAAATGAGAGGTTGCAAGGCTGACAATCCGTTCTCCCCTCCTCCAATTCCTGTTTCATGTGAAACCACTACATGTTGCTGGAGTAGGATTCGGTGCAACTACTGCTGTAGTGCTTCATGTCAGAGGCTGTGCTTTGGGATATTCGACTGTGGAAGACCTCACAGCTGACCCAAATCCTGGTTCACATTCCACATTTGCACAGCTCCCGGTGGGGACACTGGACAGCAAACATGATCAGAAGGCTTGACTGGTTCTATCCCTGGCTTCATCAGTGCTGCCAGGTCTATTAATATCATTGACAAAAACAAGTTTGAGACAAAATCTGATTGCTAAACTTGTGGCCATGAATCTGTGCTATTCAACCTGGCAACTGGAAGTAATCGTTTGTTCTTACCTGCAAACATGTTGAATTAATAGGCTACATCTGTATTCCTTACTCTACTTCCTCTCAGCTTCGCTCACTATTCTTTTGTCTCTGTCTCTTTCCTTCTCCTTTTTATCTCTCTGTTATGGTTACAGTAAATTTTGGGACAGGCAGTCATCCCCAGAAGCAGATCAGAGGGCCACAGGAGCAGCTGAGTGCCAAAGCGAGCTGGTTAGAAGGCCCACCTCAGATCTCTGTGACCTCGTCCCAGTTGTGTTATAAGATTTTATGCTCTCTAGCCTTCACCCCTCACATCGTCTCATCCCTGCCCACCTCCCCTACGGTGCTTTAAGGCCCCATGCCAACTCATGCCCTCTCCCAGCTGTTAGTGTTGCAAGTGCTGTGACAATAGAGTGCATGCTCTAGTTATCATTAAGAGTAGCTGATACTAATTGGGGAAAGGTTAGGGAGAATAACCAATTTCCACCTGTGCAGGAGAGAAACAGTAGAGAAGGGAAAAGTAGTCCGCACTTAGGTTACACTGGATTTTCAGAGTAAATCTGTGTTGAAGAGAGACTGGCTCCAGCTGCTTGCTTTCCCAGATGCCTGCTCAACAGATTAACACTACCAATCCCCATGGTCCATTATACCGTCATGCCAACCCATGTTCCCAGCCATTCCCCCACACCCACTTGCCTTGTATCCACCCTTTTTTTTAATTCATTCACGGGATGTGGGCTTTGCTGGCTGGGCCAGCATTTATTGCCCATCCCTAGTTGCCCATGAGAAGGTGGTGGTGAGCAGCCTTCTTGAACCGCTGCAGTCCATGTGGTGTAGGAACACCTACAATGCTGTTGGGAAGGGAGTTCCAGGATTTTGACCCAGCGACAGTGAAGGAATGGCAATATATTTCCAAAGCAGAACGGGGAGTGACTTGGAAGGGAACTTCCAGGTGGTGGTGTTCCCATCTATCTGCTGCCCTTGTCCTTCTAGAGAGTAGTGGCCGTGGGTTTGGAAGGTACTGTCTAAGGAGCCTGGGTGAATTCCTGCAGTGAATCTTGTAGATGGTACACACTGTTGCTACTGTGCTTCGGTGTTGGAGGGAGTGAATGTTTGTGGATGTGGTGCCAATCAAGCAGGCTGCTTTGTCCTGGGTGGTGTCAAGCTTCTTGAGTGTTGTGGGAGCTGCAATCATCCAGACAAGTGGGGAGTATTCCATCACACTCCTGACTTGTGCCTTGTAGATGACAGACGGGCTTTGGGGAGTCAGGAGGTGAGTTATTCACCACAGGATTCCTAGCCTCTGACCTCATTTAGCCATAGTATTTATATGGCTAGTCCAGTTCAATTTCTGGTCAATGGGCAGAACTCAGGAGTAATGCGGAGATTAAATAAAATACAATTCTAAAAATATAATATAGATTTCACTATACAGATTGGATTTTTTTTTAAAAAAAAAGCCCCATTCATGAAAGTCCAGTCAGTGCTTTTTAAAAAAAACTCACTACTTAAAACAAATAAAAACAAACTTCTATTCAGACCCACATCAAAGACAGCTAATCCTCTAATAGGCTCTTTAAACTGTCAATCAAACTGTGAACTCAGAATCCCCACCCCACCCCCCCCCGCCCCCACCCAAAGTAATTGTAACCTTTGAAATCAGCCAAGTATTCATAAAGAGCCCTTAGGGAATGTCAAAAAACAGTTTAGAAAATGCGAGGACTTTTTTTTAACTCTCACTGATACCTGCAGCCTGTTTTATTTTTATTTTTAAAGGACTGAAGATTCAAATAACTTCAAATCATGACAGTTAAACAGACCTTGTCTTCCCTTCAAGAGTGTTTACGTCTACTCCATAAATTTATGAATTCCACATTATGGGTTAAGGCCCCTGCAATGGCCAAAATGAGGTCAGTTTAAATTCAACACTGAGGCAAAAAATTGAATCTGTTGCAAATGGGAGTGGGACTTCTACATCTGGGTCCTGCCCACCATTTGTTTTCTCAACTCCTCAAAGCCTTAGTGCTGGGACCATCAGTCCTATTATACTTAGTCAGTGCTAGGATGTCACAGTGAATGCTGGGATATACAGTTGGTGTTGGGATAGTCAGTTCTACTATATACACAGTAAATGCTGGATCTGACTGACCTGTTCCATGTATAGTAATGTTGCGACAGTTGGTCCTATTATATATGCATCTACCCACCTTCTCAACCCCACCTACTCACCTTCTCCACATATGCCTTAATCCCATCTACCCACCTTCTCAGCTTATTGCTCAGCTGTACCGACCAATCTTCTCACTGTATTCCCCAACTTTACCTTCTCACCATAATTTTTGACCCCACCTACCATCAAATTCAGGAAGATGCTAATAAACTTTCAAAGTGAGTGTGTAATTGGAAAATGAATTCCAATAAAGATGTGTGAGGTGGTGCATTTTGATAGGAGGAATAAGGAAGCCCATTTCTCCTTGGAAAATACAAGTCCAAACAGGATAGAGGAGCAAAGAGATCTTGGGGTCAAGATTCACAAATCATTAAAAGTAATGTTGCAGGTTAACAAAGCCACAAAAAGTGAAAATAAAGCACTGGGGCTCTTTTCAAGAAGGACAGGATTTAGAGGGGAGAGGTTATTGTTAAAACTTGTGTAGAATTTTGATTTAGACCACACTTGCAGTACTCTGCACAGATCTGGTCCCCATATAATAAAAACAGTTAGGAGACACCAAAGGAGGTTGCGAAGAAGATGTACGAGGATGTTATCAGAACTGAGAGGTTATATTTCGAAGGATAGAAAAGAGAAGACTGGGGAGGTGACCCAGAGACTATTAAAATTATAAAGGGGTTTGATAGGGTAGATGTAGGGAAGATGTTTCTACTTATGGGTAGTCCAAAACTAGGGTTCATAAAAGGATAGTCACCAATAAAGAATTCAGAATTCTGCAGGATTACCCAGAGAGTGGTGTCTCTCAACCTCACCTATTTACCATTTCCTCATCCCCACTTACCCACCTTCTTACCACATCCCTTAAGCCCATCTTACCATATTATTACCATTACCCCACCTTATTACCATATTCCTCAATCCTTTTCTCCAAGAACATTTTCTATTGTTCCCTGACTCATTTAAAATATCTGCTTCAGTAAGCTTCCCTGAAACTTATTCTCCAAAATTTCTCTTTGGCTAAAGAAGTTCCCACATTCGCACTTTCACAACTATCAGTCTGGATGTTGAAGGCTTTTTAGCCCACTTGGTCCCATCTATCCTGAATACCAATTTATATGGCAACTTTCACAATCTCGAATCAAAAGCTCTTTACAGCTTTTGAAATATGGTCACTATTGTAATGTAGGAAATGCAGCAACCAATTTGCTTGCAGCAAGGTTCTGCAAACAGCAATGCAATAAATAATGCTTCAGTGATGTTGGTTAAAGGATAACTGTTGGCCAGGACTGGAGTGAACTCCCTTGCTTTTGTTCAAATTGTTCTGTGGGACCTTTTGCATCCACTCAAGAGAGCAGATGGGACCTCATTTTAACATCTCAGCCAAAAGTCAGTGCAGCACTCCTTCAGATCTGCTCTCGTGCATCAGCCTGGGTTACCATCTCAGATTCTTGATCAGGGCTTCATCCGTGACCTTCTGACTCTCAGATGAATGTGCTACCACTAAGCCAAGGCTAACACCCAAAATACTTCTGCCCTAAGCCTGCCTGCCATGACGCTGTCCCTTTCTCCTATTATGGTGATACCTTGGAATATCTGACAGTTTTGTTCCAAGTTTAGTTCTTCTATACCAGTAAGTGTCTGGCACATTTCTACAAAGGCCCCCCGGAATGTCTCTTTTCAAGGATGAAAACCTCTGTCTTATCCTTAGAATACTTCTCTCAAATATCAGCAATCAGCCTCACTACTTATAACGCTGTGATTTTTTAAAACTTTTGTTTGTTGGACTTGATTAGAGGGTGTGGGGGAAAGATGATAATCCATTTTTAGGGGAAAGGGTGCAGTGCACCTCCCAGGCTGAGGAGCTGTTATTGACCATTGGAGTCAGTGTGCTGCAGCATAGTTCCTAAAAATCTTGTACTTCAGCTCATCATAGCATGGGCATATCAATCCATTGATTGTAATGAACACCAACTGATGCTACTGCTAAGTGACATCCTGATGAATCCCATTCTTCACTCACCCCCATAAGAGATAGACCTCTACCTCGAATGGTAAATTCAATAGCTAAAGCTTATAAGATTCACTCCACTATCACAAAGACTCAAACGCTTAAGTACTGGAGTTCAGATTACAAGCAACAAGATTCCCATTGTCTTGCCGCAGATTTTACAGATGCTAAACACTCGTCCCTGACATAGTCAAGTGATAAATTGTTTGCTATGCCTAATGATAGATCAGAAACAGACATCTCGTATTTGAGTACAGTGGTACAAAGACCCAGTTTTGTGAGCAAGTTGGTATCTCCCCTTTTTCCCTTGGTGTGCGAACTGTCTGTCATAACCAATGCACCTACTTTGATTCTGTTGGCTTCCATCAATAATCTTATGACATTTGTTGAGGATGTAAAATCAACCCATCACAGGGAAGCTTCCCCAGCCCAAGCACTGGTTCAAACCCGTCAGGGTTTTCAATAGAAAACCAGTTTACATTAAGCCTCTCCTCTCCCTTGGTCCATGCTAAATGTTGCTATTTGGCGAGCAATGGGCTTGTCATTTAGCTGAGCTAGGTTGATCAGGAACCTCTTCCTTCTCTCTAACCGTTTCCCCTAAAAGGAACTGGGTAGAATAGTAGGTTAGACCATGGATAGCTCACGATGACTCCAGCCAAGACTGTTGGGATAAATAAAAGCAAAATACTGCAGATGCTGGAAATCTGAAACAAAAACAAAAATAGCTGGAAAAACTCAGGTCTGACAGCATCTGCGGAGAGGAATACAGCTAACATTTCGGGTCCATATGATCTTCATCAGAACTAAGGAATGAATGTTTAATTTACCTGCTGGCTGTAAGGATCTCACGTTATCTGATTTTCAATCCAATCAGAATTCAGTTTCATGAAATTGCAGCTAATTCAGAGGGTTGTTAAGTGGAACAATAGCTGGGAATTCCCTTAGAGCTACTCTGACTCGACTGCCACCTGAAATTCAGTGCAAACCTTGATGACATTATAACAATACCTCGCGAAGAAATTCCCACCTGTCTCATATAGAATCACAGGGAACTTTCTTGTGAGATTGGACTTGTGTCACATTTTTGGAGCACTGAATTACGAGCTTTACCCTGATTCTGACCCGTGCTGCACCCACCCTGGGAGTGTTTGATGGGACAGTGTAAAGGGAGCAACAGATTGTATTTAACCCCTGCCAAGGGAATGTTTGATTGCAAGATTCCCTCAATTAACAGCATCCCTGATGGTGGGATTCCCTGAATGAACAAAATCCCTGAGGATGACACTCTGTCTGGAATTCAAGAAGGTTCGGTTCCCTCTGTAAATGAAATCTGTGTAGGTGAGACTTGCTCAATGAATGGGGGTCCTTGACAGTGAGATTCCCCTAATAAATTGAGTAAAACCAGAAAGTGCTGGAAAATTTCAGCAGGTCTGGCAGCATCTGTGGAGAGAGATACAGGGTTAACATTTTGCGTCGAATATGACTCTTCCGCGGAACTCAGTTTTTCCAGCACTTTTTATTTTTATTTCGCATGTCCAGCATCCACAGTATTTTACTTTTACTTTTCTTATAATAGGGTGCTTGATTATGAAGCTGTCTCTATAAGCAGGGTGCCTGCTGTTCAGGCCACCTGTATTAACCGGGTCCCTGATGATGAAGGTCTTTTTTTTGAAAGGAGTCCCATTAATGAGACTGTTTGATGCTGAGCTTGTGTCGGTTTGTGTAGGAGGTTTCCCCACCCCCGCACAAGGCCCCTGGGCTCTCTGGAAAATCCTTTCAATCTTATTGCTATACTTCTGTGTTCTGGGCATCAAAACTCAATTATCCAATCACACAGCCTTCAGCCAAATAGATGCTATTTATAGTTCACTGCATCGATCAGTCGGCGCTGATTTACAGTCGCTGTACTGGTTGATGGTACCTTCCTGCAGAGGTGGAAATCATTGCACTTTTCTCTCACAGCTCAATTAACTTGAGGCTAGATGCTGTAAATTGGGAAATACTCCAAAAATAAGTAAGCAGGAGTTGGATCAAACCATTAAGAGGGCCTTTTTTTTTGTCCCCCATGCTAAATTTTTCCCCTCACCTCATCTGAAGTTGAGAACTGCTTCCTGAGGTAGACTTCCATTGATACATACAAGTGACTGTTCCTCACTTGACTCTGTCTTTGACTAACTGAGGAACTGGAGAAGACTATTCAGCCCCTTGAGTCTGTTCTGCCATTCAGCTTAGATCATGCTTGATTTATATCTCAATTCCATTTACCTGCTTTACCTATCAATCTCCAAAGATTTCAGTTGGCTACCTCACCCCCCACCCTCCCCCACCATCCACACCCTCACCCAGATCCTTTCAGGGCTGGAAGTTCTAGATTTCTGAACCCTTTTGTGTGGAAAAGGGGTATGAGGGATTAAGTAATGATATTATGCAAACTTGAGATGGCTGCTGAACCAGCTTTTCTAGCCCTGTGCGTTCCAGTATTTTACTATTCAGCTGCACACATTTCAGCAAATAATAATCCCTGAGTCCCTAGGTAATTCTTCCTTTACCTCCATATTGATCGTCAAGTACATTATGGACAATTGTCCCTGTGATTGTTCACATACCTCCAGTGCTCAAATGAATCGGGGGAAAAATAAGTGTCATCCTTGGTTTATTGAGCTAAACAGCCTTTTCATGCACAATACTTTCCTATGACCAGGTCTCCCTGGAAGCCTGTCACATCTCGGGACAGGTTTCTTTGGCAGACAACCAGAGGTTCAGTGAGAGCATTCCCCAACCAAGGATGTTGAGAGGGTTCTTGGACACCGGGAGAAGGGGTACTTCAGAGTCAGCCCAGAGACCCTGTCCACACGACAACGATGCATGGAAAGTCTCACACTGGTCGCAAGGAAAATCTGCCATTGCAGCTAGCCAGAACCAAGCACAGAGTAAACACCCAAGAACAGCACAGGAAACAAAAACCCACAGCTGCAGCCATGGAATTGCAGAATGGCAGATCTTTATACAATGTTTCTGAGAGGTTTTGGTATTGTTAATAAAAATCATGACAGATTCTGAGATTGCTGCAGCTCATGGAAAGGTGGATATTTCATTACTCTGATGAAGAGTGTCAGGAAGGGTGCTCAGAAGCTCACTGAAATAAAAATCAGAAAGTGGCATATCCTCCATGTCTAATGCAACCTGTCAACCCTTTCACTCTTTAGTTCACCTAGTCCTTCACATCCAGTGAAAGGGCTGAGAGGTGAGAGAGCAAACTGCCATCAGTGTTAAGCAATCATCCTTTCAGAAACTAAAGTATTTGGCCAGTTCCTTGCCAACACATGCCCTGTTCAATCTCATTAGTGTGTCTTATCTGGGTCACCTCTTGGAAGTTGAAACAGGAGCAAATATTTAACTCCTGAAGGAGTTTAGTCAGAAATTTCAATTCATATTTAAACTAACTAAACAAGCAACTTTTTTGTTTGGAGTTGTTCACATTTATCCTGTACTGAGGTTGGGAATTGGGCCCCTATAGTCCTCTGCAGATTAAAGGCTTCAACCACACAAACCAATTTTCAAGATGGCTGTCAGTTAAGACAGAAGAGAGGATGAAGGACAGCTGCTGGCTTTTGGAGTGCGAGGGATGATTTAAAATGTACAACAACAACAGAGAACTGTGAAAGGAAAGATGTATAAAATCAGGAACATTATAGAACAAAATCACTTCCACAGCTGCCTTAATAATCACGTATACATGCGAGAGTCACTGAGTTGGAGAGGGGCCGCGCTGGGGGAGCGTGGGGGGCAGAGGGGCCGTGCTGGGGGAGCGTGGGGGGCAGGGGGGCCGCGCTGGGGGGCAGGGGGGCCGCGCTGGGGGGCAGGGGGGCCGCGCTGGGTGAGCGTGGGGGGCAGGGGGGCCGCGCTGGGTGAGCGTGGGGGGCAGGGGGGCCGCGCTGGGGGAGCGTGGGGGGCAGGGGGGCAGGGGGGCCACGCTGTGTGGGGGGGGTGGTGAGTAATGTTTCTCACCAAATTCCTCAACCCTAATTTATTGACATATCCTTGAACCCTGCCTCCCCACCTTACCCCTTAGCCCCACTTATCACCTTTTCACCAGATCCCTCAACCCAACCTACTCAGCATACATATCAACCCCACTTTTTTTTTTATTCATTCACAGGATGTGGGCTTTGCTGGCTGGGCCAGCATTTATTGCCCATCCCTTGTTGCCCATGATGAGGTGGTGGGGAGCTGCCTTCTTGAACCGCTGCAGCCCATGTGGTGTAGGTACACCCACAGTGCGGGTGCAGAGTTCCAGGATTTTGACCCAGTGACAGTGAAGGAGCGGTGATATATTTCCAAGTCAGGATGGTGAGTGACTTGGAGGGGAATTTCCAGGTGGTGGTGTTCCCATCTATCTGCTGCCCTTGTCCTTCTAAGTGGTAGTGGGTTTGGAAGGTGCTGTTTAAGAAGCCTTGGTGAATTCCTGCAGTACATCTTGTAGATGGTACACACTGCTACTACTGTGCATCAGTGATGGGAGGGAGTGAATGTTTGTGGATGTGGTGCCAATCAAGCAGACTGCTTTGTCCTGGATGGTGCCCAGCTTCTTCAGTGTTATAGGAGCTGCACTTATCCAGGCAAGTGGGGAGTATTCCATCACACTCCTGACTTGTGCCTTGTAGATGGTGGACAGGCTTTGGGGAGTCAGGAGGCGAGTAACTGGTTGCATGATTCCTAGCCTCTGACCTGCTCTTGTAGCCACAGTATTTATATGCCTAGTCCATATCATATCCATCAACCCCACCTTATCATATTCCTTAATTTCCTTTTTCTGCATGAACCAATTTAATTGTCACTTGGATCCAATAGCACTGCTCATTTCAATGCTTTGCTTTACCAGATAACTTATTTCGCAACTCAAGTCTCCCTAAGGTGCTAAGATTTCTCTGACTTCTCTACTTACCACTTAGTCCTTCACACCAGGTGCATAATTTGTCTGGTTCAATTTTGTTGGTTCAGTTCAGAATCTTGAAACAATGGTCAACAAATCAATCAAGCTTGCAGTTTGTTTCAGTATTCAGGTCATTTAATGTAGATAAGTAAAAACAGGAGGACCACGGACTGATTCTGTGTAAGCTCCCACTGATTCCTGCCCCTCAGTGTCACAATGCACACCTCAAAATAGAGTGTAGCATTATGTCAGACTTGGGGGAGGTGTTGAGTCAAGTCCTGCAGGGACCAATGATTAGATTCCTGTTGCTTCTAATCTACATGAAATGACCTAAATCCCGAAATTAACTGTAAACTTGACAGATTTGCTGACAGCACAAAAGCTGTGTGAGACAGGAGGCAGCACAAGTTGGAGATGGTAAATTAATCGTAAGACTGGAAATTGTAAAATAATGGCCCAGATCTTCAGGCCTTCATATCTGAGGAGATTGGATATACCTCCCAAGATGCGCTTCAGGACCCCTCCGAAGTCCCGACACTCTCAGTCCTTGGGATGGTCAATTTCCCTACTCCCCGAGACCCTCCGAAGAAAGAAGTAGAGTCAGAGACCTTTGGGCAGTTCTGATTTATGTACCTAGATAGTTACCTAGGAAATGTTAGACTGAAAAGCCAATACTAACTTCTGCGTAAGTATACAGCTCTCACCCCACCCCGACTCCCTCCAACCCCCTGACGCCACTCACCAGCCAACTTCACACACCCCCACTAATCCCCAAACACCCCCCAGACCTGATCTGACTAGCCCCCACCACCCAACTCCTCCCAACACCACCAGCCAACCCAACTAGCCCCCATCACCCTCAACACTCCCCCTGACCCGACCTGACTAGCTCCCGACCTGATAACCCATCCTGACCACCCCAAATCTATTTATCCACTCACCCACCTCACCCAGCTGCCACTCTACCCACATACCTCACCCACACATTTACCCATTCACTCATACACTCTTTCGCTAACTCACTGAAAAACATTGGGACGTTTAACCAGATTTTCAGTGTGTTACTAAACATTTACCAGAATGTGGCAGCTAGTGCAGTAAAAAAGGGGACATGGTTTGTCTTCCCCTGACAATCCAGCATTTGTGAACATGCCAAGATCGGAAGACCCAGCCAGAAATGCAGATCTCCATTGTGGCACAGAAAAGTAGAAGATTCAGGCCAATGTTCTTGGCTTGTGGATCTGAAGCACTCAGTGAGCGGAGCAGAATAGTCACAGAGACTTGGAACACTAGATACATTGGGAAGAATTTAATGAGACCCACAGATGTTGGGCTGGAGGTGGATCCAGGAAGGAAATCTGAAAGCTCGGAGTCAGGTCGGCCGGCTGACAATTCCGATCTCCGGGCGATCTCGCCAGAGGCGGATGAGCGATTTAAAGCAGCTACCGCCCGGCAATGTCAAGTAGGCAATTGGTGGAAATTAACTGGCCACTTGGGGCCAGATTGGGGACATTGCTGGGATCTTACTGATGGCAGACAAGCCCCACGCGCGGCCAATCTGGTCCCTGGAGGTGACCTCCCAGCAGCAGGCCCAGGGACCAGTAAGGCCGCCTTTATTGATCTCCCCACCCCTGGAGCTACTTCTGCCATGGGAGGGTTCCCCTCCACAAAGATGGCCTGGCAGCTGTGGCCACAGAATTTTAATAATTTCACACATCTTCCAAGGGTGTATCCATCTTAGGCGTCTTCGCAATCTCCTGCCTGCCATAGCAGTGCTGACCTCTCCTGGTATTCTGGCAACAGGACATTGCTGAAGGCCCTTCTGTTGGGCTAGCTGGGTGCCTATCTTCCCACCTTCTTTAATTGGATGGCAACTCTTGGAGGTTACCTCTTAATTGACCACCTCCTGTGAGATCATGTAGGCAGGCAGACAGGCATCACTAATGGGGTCAGAACCTGTTTTACTCAGAAAATCTTCAAAAGCAATAAGATTCTACCTGTCATTGTCATGGTCTGGACAGTATGAGATAACAATTAAAAAACCTTGTTGTAAATACATAGAATTATATGGTACAAAAGAGGCTATTCAGCTCATCACACCTGTGCGGGCTTTTTGAAAGAACTATCCAACCAGTCCCACTCCCCTGCTCGTTCCTTATAACCCTGTAATTTTTCCTATCAAGTATTTATCCAATTTCCTTTTGAATATTGTCATTGAATCTGCTTCAACACACTTTCTACAGGGTATTTTATAACAACGCACTTAGTGAAATAAAGGTCCTCATGTCTCCTCTGGTGGTTCTGGCAATCACCTTAAATCTGTGTCCTCATGGTACCAACCCTTCTGTCACTGGAAACAGTTTCTCCTTATTTACTCCATGAAAACTGTTCATGATCTTGAACCCCTTTATCAATCTCCTCTTAATCTTCTCTGCTCTAGGGTGAACAACCCTAGCTACTCCAGTTCTCCACATAACTGAGGTCCCTCATTTCTCATACAACTCCAGTCAATCTGTTTTGCACCCTCTCTGGGGCCTTGACAACCTTCCTAAACTGCAGTGCCTAGAATTGGCCACAGTACTCCAGCGGAGACCTAACCAGTATTTTATAAAGGTATAGTATAATTTCTTTGCTCTTGTTCTCTTGAGAGGTGATTTTCTTCAGCTATTTTAGGTGCTGAAGAGTCTCCAAGGTGCCCAAGATTGGGTGATGAGCTGCAACACTGGGTTAGCCCACGTTCAGTGCAAAAACGCCATCTTGATAAAGGGGTTGAATTGCACTCTTGGAACGGCCGAGCAGAGGATCACTTTTTGTCTGATTGACTATTACATTGACTGTTAGTGCTCATTAAAGAGGCTGTACACATTTGATAGCTAACACTTCAAGGAACAGTCTCACTTAACGGGAACCAGCTGAACAGGAGTAATCACAGGACTACATGCACGCTAAAGAGTAGAAGCAGCAATAGACAGAGCAAAGCGATCCCACAACCAATGGATCAGATCAAAGCTCTGCAGTCCTGCCACATCCCTTGTCAATAGTGATGAAAAATTAAACAACTAACAGGAGGAGGAGGCTCCACAAACATCCCCATCCTCAGTGATGACAGTGCCCACCATATCAGTGGAAAAGAGAAGAATTTGCAACCATCATCTGCCAGAAGTCCAAGTGGGTGATCCATCTTGGCCTCCTCCTGATGTTCCCGCCATTAGAGATGCCAGCTTTCAGCTAACTTGATTCACTTCATGTGATATCAAGAAATGGTTGAAGGCACTGGAGACAGGAAAGGCTATGGGCCCTGACAATGTTCTAGCAGTAGTACTGAAGATTTGTACTCCAGAACTAGCTGTACCCCTAACCAAGCTATTCCAGTACAGCTAGGACACTGGCATCTACCTGACAATGTGAAAAGTTACCCAGGTATGTCCTGTCCACAAAAAGCAGGATAAATCCAATCCAATCAATTACTGCCCCATCAGCCTACTCAAACATTAGCAAAGGTGTTGTTGAAACACTATGAAGCTGCACTTACTTAGCAACAACCTACCTACCAATGCTAAGTTTGGGTTCCACCAGGGCCACTCGTCTCCAGACCTCATTACAGCCTTGGTCCAAACATGAACAATAGAGCTGAACTCCAGAGGTGAGGTGGGAATGACTGTATCATGGCAGTATTTGACCGAGTATGGCGTCAAGGAGCCCTAACAAAATTATGTCAGTGGGAATTGGGGGGAACTCTCTGCTAGTTGGGGTCATACCTAGCACAAAGGTTTTGGTTGTTTGAGGCAATTCATCTTAGTTCTAAAATGTCACTCCAGGAGTTCTTCCTCAAGGTAGTGTCCTAGGCCCAATCATCTTCAGAATAACCTTCCCTTCAACATAAGGCTATAGTGGGGATGTTCACTGACGATTTCAATGTTCAGTACCATTCATGGCTCCTCAGATACAGAAGCAGTGCCTAGTCAACGTCTAGGCTTGGGCTGTTAAGTGGCAAGTAACATTTGAGCCACTCTCCAACAAGAGAGAATTTGACCATCACCCCTTGTAGTTCAACAGCATTACCATTGCCGAGTGCCCCATCTGTCATCAACGTCCTTGGGGTGGGAGGGTGGGGGTGTGGGGGCAGTCACCATTCATCAGAAATTTAACTGAACCATCCATATAAATACTGTGGATACAGGATGTCACTGCCTGTAAATTCTATGGTGAGTAACCACCTCCTAACTCCCCAAAGCCTGTCCACCATCTTCAGGCACAAATCAGGAGTGTGATGGAATACTCTCCACTACTCTCTACTCTCTGAGTGCATTTCCAACAACATTCAAGAGATTCAATACCATTCAGGATAAAGCAGCCCACTTGATCAATACCCCAGCCACCACTTCAAACATTCACTCCTCCCATCACCAATGCACAGTGGCAGCAGTGTATACTATCTAAGATGCACTGCAGCAACTCACCAAGGCTCCATCAATAGCACTTTCCAAATCCACAACCTCTATCACCTAGAAGGACAAGGGCAGCAGATGCATGAGAACACCACCACCTACAAGTTCCCCTCCAAACCACACACCATCTTGAATTGTAACTTGGACAGTTCCTTCACTGTCGCTAGGTCAAAATCCTGGAACTCCATTCCTAACAGCACTATGGGTGTACCTATATCAGGTGGACTGCAGCAGTTAATGAATGCAGCTCACCGCCACCTACTCAAGGGAAATTCTGTCTTGCTAGTAATGCTTACATCCCATGAAGGAATAAAGAACAGTTGTTGCTGAGAATTTCAAGCGCTACTTTAAGGCATGCTTAGCTTTCACTATTCACTTGTTGCTGGAGGTTTGAAGAAGACCTTTGAGATGCATCAGGAGACTTTCTGGAACAGTTTGGCAAAACTTCACCAACACTAATATTGATTCCAGAAATTTTCTGAGCACATTACCTGAAGAGAGAGTGACTCTGTGCTACTCCATTTTCATGGACACCTTACAGGAGTCACTAGTTGAAGAGAGGGACAGGACAGCACAGTATATTTTTTCCCACCCCCACATTGGTACAGGACATCCCTCTTCCTCTGGATCTCCATCACCAGGACATCCAGTGTTGCATTTTAGAAGACAGGCACCCTCTCCTTCGGTCTCTGAGTCACCCTGAAATGTTCTGTTGTGTGTCAGCCAGCGCACTCCACACCTTCAATGGAAATGGCTGCGTGGAGGCTACATATACCACTCCACAAAAAATTGCTTCTAATCAGCATTGGAATGATAAACCTGCAAGTTCAAATAATGGTAATTAGCAATTAATTCAAAATTTGCTTGCTAAAACTGGACTTTCAAACAAGCATTTGTTATTGACAGAGCACCCACTTAGCACCTGTTTTCACCCTTCACCAAAATATGCCTCATAACCTCTATTAATAAAGTCAAGGAACTCATGCTTTTTAACAGCTTGATCAAATTGTCCTGCCACCTTCAAAGATTTGTGTACGAGCACCTCCAGCTCCTTTTGTTACTGCATCACCTTAAAATAGTACGATTTAGTTTATATTGCCTTACTTCATTCTTTATACCAAAAAGTATTACTTCATACTTCTCTACATTAAATTTCATCTGCCATGTGCCTGCCCATTTCACCAGTCTATGTCCTCCTAAAATCTGTTACTGGCTTTTATTATTATTTATTTTTTACTGCCTGTCATTACTTTTTATTACTTTTCTGAGTTTTCACCATCTGCAAACTTCAAAATTCTATCTGTATACCCAAGTTTGGGTCATTAATATGTATCAAAAAAGCAGTGTACAAACCCTGAGAAACACGACTGTGTCCCTCCTCCAGTCTGAGCATCAGCTGTTCACCGTCACTCTCTGCTTTCTGCCCCTTTGTCACTTCTTTATCCATGCTGCCACAGTACCTCTAATCCCACAGGCTTCAATTTTTCTTACAATTCTGTTATGTGATACTTTGACAATTGCCTTTTGAAAGTACATATGCACATCCACCACATCATCAGTCTTCAACGTTACTACATCAAAAACTCAATCAACTTAATCAAGCATGATTTGCCTTTAAAAAAAAAATCTGCTGGCTTTCATTCATAAGCCTATACTTTTCCAGTGCCAATGCATTTTATCCCAGATTATTGTCCCTACAGGTTTCCCACACCTGATGATAGGCTGAATATCCTATCGTTGCTGGATTTATCTATCTCCCACTCTTTGAACAAGGATGTAAGATTTGCAAACCTCCAATCCTCTGGGACCATTCTCATATTTCTGGAGGATTGGAAGACTTTGGTCAAAGCCGAAACTACTATGAGGACTGCTAACCTTTTAAGTACCTCTTTATTTTTATCCTATTCAACATCGCCACTACCTTTCCTTTACTGCTCCATTGACAGCACCTTCTTTGTTGAAGACTGCTGCAAAGTACTCATTCGTTACCTCAGCTATACTTTGCCTCCAGAAGAAGATCTCTATTTTGGTCTCTAATCACTCCACCCTTCCTCTGACTGCCTTTTTACTATTTATATGTTTATAAAATAATTTTTGTTTACTTGCGTTAACTGCCAATCTATTCTCATACTTTTGCTGTTCCGCTGTTATCCCCTGTTTTGGATTTCGATCCTCTGTACTGTCTGAATTCAGCTTCTTTAACTACTATATTTTTCCTTTTCTGTTTCATTTTAACCCCTATCTTTATTCATCCAAGGAACTTTTTAGCTTTGGACACCTACTTGCGCTCCTAATCCTGCTGTTCCTGTGTGCCTTTCACCCTCATAGAATGTGTACTCTCTGTACCCAAACCATCTCCTTTTCGAAGGCCTCCTATTGTACGGTTTTTTTTTAACAGTCATTGATTCATAACCGCCTGTGCCAGATTACTTTTTAATTCACTGAAATTAGCTCTCTTCCAGTTAAATATTTTTATACCTGTTTGTACCTTGAACCAAAACAGCTCTTAGTAAACTCACAAATGACATCCTATGTGACTATGACTGCCATAAACTATCTCTTCTCATTCTTCTTGACCTGTTTGCAGCCTTTGACATAATTGACAGCATCGTGCTCCTCCAATATCTCCCCATTGTTGATCAGCAGGGTGGGACTGGGTGTCATATTTGACCCAAGATGAGCTTGTGACCACATCCACCTCGATAGCATCACCTGATTTAGTTCCTGTCTCAGCTCACTTACTGCTGAAACCCGCATTCAAGCCTTTATTACAACAACAATAACATTCCTCCATTTATATTGTGCCTTTAATGCAAGGATCCTTGCAGGAGTATTATGGAACAAAATTGTTACCTCTAGACTTGACAATTCCAATGAACTCCTTGACCAATGGCCTCTTTCCGTGCTGTATATTTCTATGACTCTATGAATTCCCACATTCTATCCTCAGTGAACTGGAAGTCATCCAAAACTCTCCTGCCCATGCCCTAACTTGCATCAAGTCTTATTCACCCTGCGCCCACTGACTGACATTGGCTGCCGGTTAAGCAATGCCTCATTTTAAAATCCCTATTCTTGTTTTCAAATCCGTCTGTGGCCTCACCCCTCCCTATAACTCTAATCTCCTAAAGTCCCATAATTCTCCAATTTCTGTGTTCCTCTAATTCTGGCCTCTTGACCATCCTGATTTTAATCAGTTCACCATTGGTGTCCCTGCCCGAAGCTCTGCAAATTCCTTCCTGAAACACACTGTCCTCTACCTCTTTCCTCCAGTTGTTCCTTAAAACCTACTTCTTTGATTAAACTTCTGTGCATCTGCCCTAATATCTCTTTATGTGGCTTTGTGTCCAATTTTGTTTTATGTTGCTCTGGTGAAGTACCTTGAGATGTTTTATTACATTAAAGGTGACATAATAATACAAGTTGTTGACTGTAAACACACTGATCAAGAACATTTCCTTCTGCACATTTCAGGAATTCCTCCTCTTCTGACCTTTACAGTGTTACTATTGCACTCTGTGTTAGGATAATGGAATGATCCCATTTATCTCTACTCTATAGTTCTTGGATCTTTCTGTAATTTGCCTGCAAATTTTCCTCTCTGTCTCCTTCCTATAATTTGGTGGGCTATTGTATATATTCACTGGTGTAATAGTTTCTTTATTGTTCCTTAATTCTAACCAAGGGTTAGAGGCTCCAACCTCCTCCCCAGGCTAAACTCAACCACCGTAGATTCTGTCTTTGACCTCTCAACATCACCCTTTTCTAGTGCTTTAATAATTTCTTTGATCAATACTACCACCCCTTCATCCTTAATATGGGATTACACAGCCTGAATGATTGTGTAAGGGTCAATTTGACAAATGTGTGTTTCGGTTGCATAGCCTGGCACTTCAAGTGCCTTGTTACTTTAAACAGAAGAAAATTGGGCAGGTTCTTTAATTGGGCTTGTACTCCAACCCATCCAGTTGTCCAATATTTGCTGCATGCTGGCAATCCAGCGCCTTTTGGTAAAGACCCAGAAGGATCTCCCCTACTGTGTGAAATTTAGGTGTCTAAAGATGCAAAGAGTGCAGGAGGGAAGGGTCACTTCTAAACTCATGCCTCAACTCCTTGTCTCTCGGCTGGTGCATGATAGACAAGCGAAAATTAACGTGTGATATGTTGCTGGTGGGGCTTTGTATAGAGGGATTTTCTATATCTTCACCCTCCTCGTCAGCATCTTCTCATTCATTTAGTTCAATGTGAGGAGAAGGCAGTGAGGACAGGTAGCACAGGCACATCTTGAGACTGCAGTGCAAAGAGTAACTGAGGGATTAGAACAGATAAAAGTGCGGCACAATGTGAGTCAAAACAGCTGTAGGATGCCAAATAAATTTTCTCTGATTGCTGTTATCAACCCCACTACTGTTTTCAGAGGCTCCAACCTCCTCCCCAGGCTAAACTCAAGCTGCACGTTCTAACCATCAGTGAGATCACCTGCTTCCAACATGGAGACCACACTGAATTTCAGTGATAGCCAATTTTCTTCTTAAACAGACTGCCTCTGCTCACGTGGTTGAATGTCTCGGTGAGATCAATGAAGGCTGTATATAGTGGTTTCCTTTGTTCATGGCATTTCTCTTGCAGCTGCCAGATTGCAAAAATAACATCAATTATGAATCTTACAGTTCTGAAACCACCGTAGGATTCTGGACAGATGCATTCATGTTTGACAAATTTATTAGAGTGTTGAGGATGTAGCTAATAGGGTAGATAAAGAGGAGACAGGTAGATGTAGTATACCTGGATTTCCAAAAGGCATTCAATAAGGTGCCACACAAAAGGTTAATAGGTAAGATAAGTGCTCATGGAGTTGGTAGTAATATATCAACATAGATAGAGGATTGGATAACAGACAGGAAGCAAAGAGTAGTCATAATTGGCGCATTCTCAAGTTGGCAGTCTGTGACTGGTGGAGTGCCACAAGGATCAGTGATTGTGCCTCAGCTATATACAACCTGTCCCTTTGTTTAAGTTATTAATATAGAAAGTAGTGTATCTATGTTTACTGACAATACAAGGCATTGGAGGCAGTCCAGCAAAGACTCACTAGATTGGTCCCTGGGATCAAAGGGTTGTCCTTTGATGAGGGGCTGAATGAATTGGGTCTATATTCTCTGGGGTTTAGAAGAATGAGAGGTGATCTCATTGAAACATGCATGATTCTGAAGGGACTTGACAGGGTAGACACAGATTGTTTGTACTGGTTGGGGAGTCTAAAATATGGAGGCACAGCTTCAGGATATGGGATTGATCATTTAGGACTGCGATGAGGAGAATTTTCTTTACCCAAAGGGTTGTGAATCTTTGGATTTCTCTACCCCAAAGATATGTGGATGCTGCATCATTGACCATATTCAAGGCAGGCTTAAACAGATTTTTGGTATCTCATGGAATCAAGGGTTATGGGGAGCAGGTATGGAAGTGGAAGTAAAGGCCAAGATCAGCCATGATTGTACTGAATGGTGGAGCAGGCTCCATTCCTGCTTTTATGTCTTGTGTTCTTGTGTAGCAGGCAAATGTCTTGATAGTTGTTGCAATCACTGCAGTTGCTCTGGTTCTTGCAGAATCTTTGTATCATGCACACACTGTTTCCTCCCTCTAGCAGAGACATAGAAGTTCATGTAGATGCTGCACGGGTGTCAGTTTCCCATGCTTGGTGTACTCAGGCAGTAGGGCATCATCACCTGGAGCTTTGCCCATGGCAAGTGAGTCAGTAGCTTTACTCCACCGTGGTTTTGATATCCTGCTCAGGATAGACAGGCAGGCTTTCTATGGTGCCTTGAGCTTCCTCGGTGACACTTTTTTCCCTAGAGTACAACTCATGGTAGTCAGACAAGGTTCGCAGACCAATTTCTCATGCCCACACAGGGTCAAAAGGCATCTAGCTAATAAGGGGCATAATGCCTGTTTTATGGCTCAAACTGGAATTTGGTTTTGCCTGAACGTAACCAATGTCAGGCTTGCTCTGTTCAGCATATCCAGCTCTACACTTAGTGTAACCAACTATCCTCAGGCCATCAATGAATGATAGGTCTTTTAAAAAATTACCTCTATGCCAAGCTGGGAGGAGCAGGAGCTCGACTGGTGCTCACAGCTCACCAGTCCTATCCAAATGAGACCAAGGGATTAATTTATCACAGGCCTCATTGGGCACTGCATTTGGCATGTACACGGAGGCACAATTTAATTTCTGGGACTTATTGTTTGGGTTTACAGATGAAGAAAGGCATTTTGAAAGGCAAGTTGGGTGTGCCTGTGGAAATGTTCTCAGGAAGAGGTTAGTGTCTTCAGGAGAGGAGGGGCACCGCGGAAGGAAAACTGGTGTTAATGTTAGCTCAGTGAAATCATTAGCATGTTATGCAAATTTGCATTTTCAATTAGTTACAGAATAAATGTTGTCTGTGAATTATGAGGAATGTGTAGCTAGGAATGAAATATAAATAAATTAACCGATTCACACCTTGTTAACATTTGCAAATTTGATTAATTAGTATTGCACTTTACATCGTCATGACAAAAAGTCTCATGTCATCTATGACCATCACCCATTCTATTAGTGGAGATGAGGCAAGGAGATGGAGCTGCCTTTATGCAGATCCCAGTCAATGATGAGCTTTACTTCCAAGCTCATCTAGCAGTCTCTTGAGGTGATCGCCAGCCCTGTACTTAACCCTCTCCCTCCAACTAACTCTAATTCTTATAATCTCTCTCCAACTTGATTTTGTCTACCCCTTGTTGGCCATCATTCACTCTTTGTCCTGCCATTGTTTTAGCTCACTGGCATTATTTCTGGCCAAGCTTCAGATGGTTACAGCATCAAAACACAGACCTACATTTGCTCCTGGTCCAGCAACACCTTAAATTTAGGGTTTTACCAAGTCTCATGGAATTGCCTCTTCCCATTTCTGTAACTTCTTATAGCCCTCTGCCAACTCTGCTTTCCTCCAACTCTGCCATGGCCCTAAATTCAAGAATTCCCTTCCCAGATCTCACCACCTCTTTATCTTCCTCTCCTCCTTTAAGATCTTCCTTAAAACACATCCTTTTGTCCAAGCCTTAACCATTCCTTTTTAATATCTCCTTCGGTGTAATTGTTCTTTCTGTTCACACTTCTGTGAAGCATTTCAGCACATTTCTCAACATTAATTATGCCATAATTAATGTAGATAGTTGTTTGGCTCATCTGTGGTGCCATACCCCCATGGTTGGAAAGCCTGCTGGCATTCACTGTCTAGCATCCTGCAAGAGAATGGAAACTTAGGGCAAGACCTCTGAGGGCAATTGGCAAGCAGTACAAGTTAGCACCTCGAGAGAAATTCAAGGGAGGAACAGTAAAATGGTACTTGTCTAGAACACATTTCCCCATTGCTTCCACAAAATGTTTTGTTTATGCAATTAAAAAATATTAATTTATGTTGCTGTGTATTTCATCTCAGATTTAATCATAGAGGCTCATTTGCATTTTCTCACAGTTATCTGCCACTTCTTTCTTCTGGGATAACTCTAACTGCTGTTGGGTTTGTGAAGTGGAGCTGAAAGTGGAGATTAGGGCATCTGAGAGGGATGTGGGACCTTTCTGTTTTATATCAGTAATTTACAGCTAGAGAATGTTGTTTGGCTTGGATGGCTGAGCATGTGGATTTCTGCTTTTGATTTCTGCATGGATGAGAAACTTCAGTTATGTAGAAATACCAGAATCAATTGAATGATGCAGGATAGATAGTAGCCATTCATCCCATCGTGCTTGTGTTCGCTCTTCGACAGCTATCCAATTGGTCCCGCACCCCCACTCTTTCCCCCATAGCCTTGCGATATTTTTTTCTCCTTCAAGTATTTATCCAATTCCCTTTTGAAAATTATTATTGAATCAGTTTTCACAACATTTTCAGGCAGTGCATTCCACAGAGTGAGTTGTAGCTGGAGTGCACTGTCTCAATGCAGATTCAATAATGACTTTCAAAAGGGAATTGGATAAATTTGAAGAGCTATGAGGAAATCACCGGGGTGTGGGACTAATTGGAAGTCTTTCAAAGAACTGACAATGGCATGACAGGCTGAAGGGCCTCCTTCTGTGCTGTAAGTTTTGATGATTGACTTCAAAGACAGAATTGTGCCTGAAAATAATGAGGCTGGAGATTGATAGTGTCAAAGGGGCCCTGTCATTATCTTTTCTGATAGCATTACCATTTTTGTGGAGACCCTTAGTTACAATTCATCCCCTAGTAACTTATTCAAGCAACCCATTCTTCAATGTCAAAAAGTCATTCATTTCTGCGACACCTTTCATGACCACAGGATGTCCCAAACACTTTAAAGCCAATGAAGTATTTTGAAGTGTTGTCGCTGTTGTAACTTAGGAAACCTAGAAAGACTAGACAATGAGTGCCCACAGGCTGTGCAACCCTAAAGGACATCACAGCTGAACCTGGTGTCCTCACCAGATGTCACCACACATGCACTTTCCACCAAGGGTCACTAACTACTACTTCTTCCCCTCTGTAATTCAAAGCAATTGTAACTTCACCGTTGCTGCCACAGACCGGAGATTGGCAGTGGGATCTTCACGCTCTACCTGGCTCAGTACAACATCAGATGTTGCATTCATCTTCTGAGTCTGCTCACTGTAGAACTTCCCTGCTTTAAAGGTTTTTTTGATTTACCTAGAAATCAAAGATAAAGTGGCAGAAATAAGTTGCTTCTCAAACTTAATTGTTGCTTTCCCCGGGCTAAGCTGTGTGTAAATATGTATCAGATGATTATTTTAAGAACAAAAGAACTACGATCAGGAGGGCACCATTTGACCTTTTGAGCCTGCTCTGTCATTCAACAGGGTCATGCTGATTTCCTACCACAATACCACTTCCTATCCCTATACCCATATCTTGATTCCCTTAGCATCTAAAAATGTATCGATTTTGGTTTTCCACAGCCCTCTTGGGTGGAAACTTCTAAAGATTCACAATCCTTTGAACAAATGTCCACTCATATCAGCCCTAAATGGTTGACCTCTTATTCTGAGATTAGTTCTAGACTCCTCAGCCAGGGAAAAAGTCTCCAGCATCAACCCTTTCAAGTTCCTTAAGAATTCTATATGTTGCAATGAGTCAGTTCTCATTCTTCTAAACTCTAGGGAATATAGGTCTCTCTTCACAGGGCAATCCCTTCATCCCGAAACTCAGTCTAATGAACATTTATTGCACTCCGTCTAAGGCAAATATAACCTTCCTTAAGTAAGGAGACCAAAACTATAAATGGTATTTCAGGTCTGGTCTTGCCAAGGCCCTGAATATTTTCAGTAGGGCATCTTTACTCCTATACTCCAATTGCAAACATTCCATTTATTTTCCTAATTATTTGCTGAAACTCCTTGTTAGCTTTGTGATTTTTGTACAAGGCCACATAGGTCCTTCTAATGCAAACATTTCCTAGCCTCTCACCTTTTAAAAAATATTCTGCCTCTTTATTTTTCCAACCAAAGAGAATAACTTTTCATTTCTCCACATTATCAGTGGGCACTATAGCTAAAATAGTTATGTGACTGGACTAGCAATCCAGAGTACTGGACTAATGATCAGGAGCTGTGAGTTCAAATTCCACGGTCGCTGGAAAATTTAAATTCAGTTCATTAAATAATTCCGGTAACAATAAAACTACAGGATTATTGTAAAAACCCACCTGGGTCACTAATGTGAAGGGAAGGAAATCTGCTGTCCTTACCCGGTCTGGTCTAAATGTGACTCCAGACCCACAGCTGTTGTTGACTCTGATTTGCCCTCTAAAATGAGCTATCATTCCATTCAATTGTCTCAAGGGCAATTAGGAATAGGCAATAAATGCTGGCCCTGCCAATGATGCTTAAACCCTGTGACTAAATTCCATCTGCCATGTTCTTATTCACTCACTTAACTTCTTTATATCCTCACAGTTTAGTGTCCCACCTAGCTTTGCATCATTGACAAACTTGTTACTCCACAAGTTACAGCATGCTAACTCAAAATGACCCATTTATTCCTATTCTCTCTTTTCTGTCTTTTAGCCAATCTTCAATGTATCAGCCATGGCTCAGTTTGCAGCATGCTGAGCTCTGAATCACAAAGTTTTGGGTATAAGACCCACTCTAGGGGGGCTTGAACACAAAAATCAAGGCTGACAATCCAGTGTAATCCTGAGGGAACAGTGCACTACTGAAGGTGCTGTCTTCTGGATAAGATGTTAAACCAATGTTCCAGCTGCCTCCTTGGGTGGATGTGAAAGATCCCATGATACTATTTTGAAGAAGAGCAGGGGAGTTATCCCCAGTTTCCTGGTCAATCAACATCACAAAAAACAGATTATCTGGTGATTATCACATGGCTGTTTGTGGGAGTTTGCGGAATGCTAATTAGCTACCACAACGGTGGTTACACTTCAGAAAAGTACTTAATTGGTTTTCAGATGTTTGGTGGTCATGAAAAGTGCTATACAAATGCAAGTCTTCCTTTTCTTTCTTCAATCCATGCTAATATATTACCCCCTTCTCATGAGGCCTAATTTTGTGAAATAACGTCTTGTGTGCACCTTGTTGAATGTTTCTGTAAATCTAAAAGCTTTATATTCACTGGCTCCCCCTTATCCACCATGATAATTACAACCTCAAACTCTCAAACAGATTTGTCAAACTTCTCTTTCATAAGCACATGTTGTCTGTACCTAATCATATCATGATTTTCTAAGTATCCTGTTAGTATGCCCTAATAATAGACTCTAGCATTTTCCCTACTGATAATGTTAGGCTAACTGGCCTATAGTTCTGTTTTGCCTTCCTCCCTCATTTCCTGAATATGGGGTTACATTTGCTACCTTTCAATCTGCAGGAACCGTTATAAGAGTTAAGGAATTCTTGAAGATTAAAGCCAATGCACCCACAATCTCCATAATCCACCTCTTTTAAAACCCTAGGGTGTGGGCTATCAGGTCTGATGGATTTTTTTGGCGACTGTGTTTGCTGCCAATGTTGTGCATGTGCAGTTGTATGCACTGCTGCCATCTTTACAGGGGGCAATGTGCAGCAGGGCATGCACAGTGATCACTGACCCTGGAACTGCAACTATTACAGTGCCAGCAGCAGAATCTCTGGTTTCTTTATCCCATCTTATTTCCTTAATATTTTTCTTGCCTTTTTTTCCCCTATTCTTTTGGTAAGGCACCTTTCTTCTAATAAACCACCTTGTCCTAGCAGCATTTCTCAGTGGTGTGGAAGGGGTGGTGTGTGAGTAAGCCTCTATTCTATCATCTGCCTGCCTGTTGGTACTTAAATGTGCTGTGCTGTGCTGGGAGAAACAAGCCCCAGAGCTGCAAACGAAATTGCGGCCGTCACCACGTGGATCAAAAGCCTCCCCCTCCTTCCCCTCCCCTATCCCAATCCCAATCCCCAGAATCATCCCACCATGGGGCTCAGAAACTGGGTGAATGGCTTCCAACTGGCACTATGTCTCCTGCAAATAATGACATAGGAGTCTGCATTTGCGCAGCCAAATATCAGCAGCCATCTTGCATTGGCAGGAGACGGTGTTTTTTGACTATCAGTCCCATTAATTTTCCTTCTCTACTAATGTTAATTTCTTTTAACATCGTTATTCTCACGCTCTCTTGGTTCCCTGATATTTCTGGAATTCCTTTGGGCCTTCTACCATGAAGCTAGATAAAAGTATTTGTTTAATATCTCTGCCATTTTGTTATTCCCCTTTATAATTGCTCCTGTTTCTGCCTGTGAGGGACCTACATTTACTCTACTAATTTCTTCCTTTTTACATACTTATAGAAGCTTTTAAATCTGTTTTTATACCTCTAGCTGGTTGACTCTCATTTTATTTTCTCTGTCGTTATCAGTTTCTCAGTCATCCTTTGTTGAATTCCTCCCCCTCAGCCCCTGCCCCCACCCCACCCCTGTCCATTAGTTTAAAGTTCTCTCTACAACCCCAGTAATTTCACTCATCAGGGCCCTGGTCCCAGCCTTGTTTTTAGCCTATTGTTCATTGTATATCAGTTGGTAGCTTATATATAGGAGCAGGCTGAAACTGTGGTTGTTGAATTGGAGGTGCATGATACATAATTTGTACCTCTGTAAACACCAGCTTATAAGAATAGCTCCAGTTCAATTGTTCACCACCTGACTATCTGAGTTGTAACACCCATTACAATGGAACATCTTACGCTTTCCCCAGAACTGTTGCTAATACCCCATGATTTGAAATCTCTGCCTCCCACACCACTCTTCCAATCATGCATTTACCTTCTAGTCCATTTGTCCTGTACCAATTTGTGTATGGCTTAGATAACAATCAAGAGATTGGTACTGTGAAAATCTGTGATTTGGATTCTAGCTCCTCCAATTCTCTCAGCAGAGCACCAGTCAGAAAGTTGGAGTGGGGCATGAATGGAGCTCACCATTGGGAATCCCCTGCACAACTCCACAGGGTGTTAGTGACATCAGTTATCAGTTCCTTGTCTGGAGGCTCAACCTAAGTGACGGCTGGGCCTTCAGTCGAATGGGGAGTGAGCTGCTCACTGATGCCATGCTGCAGCAGGTATGGTCACGCCCGTAATTGGCAGTGGGTGGGAGTTGGGAGATTGTGATTAAAGGGGTCAACTGGAGGGGGAAGGATGATTGGAGGGGAATGCCAATCAGTTCCTGAGGACGGAAAGTTGGAAGCTGCATGGTGGGGTAGGCAGGGCAGGGCAACATGGCATGCAGAGGCCTTGGCTGGGGGATTAGACCCTGGTGGTGGGGGTGGGGGTGGGCAATGGAGGGGGAGAATCTGGGCCTGATAGAGGTGTGAAGCAGGGTGGATGGGAGTGTGGGGGGGCTGGGTTCTGGTGGGGGTAGCAGGAGGTCAGAGGCCTAGGGTAGGAAAGGCTGTTGGGTGGCTCTGATCATGGAGGCTCATAGGTAGGCATTGGATCCACAGGGTGGGTGCGAAGGCAGGCACTTAACTGCTGAATCCACCAAGTTCTCATCTAAAGGATGCTACTTGGTTCCATGATGCTCAGGAAACGTGGCAGAAAACAATTAAAGTTCAAAAGCTGCATGATGATGAGGCTCGCGGCCTTATTATCATGTTTAAAGTTACTGCCTACCTCCTTTGATCAGGTTGGTTGCCCCTTCAGTTAAAGCCAGAAATGGGCAGGTTGGAGCTGGATTTGAGACAAAAAACAGATTTCTGACTTTAAACCCCCATCCAAACCAAATCCACCTGGTTTTTGCATTTAAAATTCAACCCTATGTATTTTGTGCACTTTGTTTAGATTTTTTAGTATATTTCCAATTATTCGATCTAGATTAAGTTATAGGCAGGTTAAATTACATATCTACTTGTAAACTTACCTGCCATCCTTGTGATGTGATGTCACTTTGCAATTAGACTGCGTAAGCCATCAGTTCCAAACCGTGTCTTCACAGAATGGTCCACCTCTTGAAGAAGTGGTAGAACATAAGAGCAGAAGAAGGCCTTTTAGCCTCTTGAACCTGTTCTGCTGCTATTCAATGAGATCATCGCCAATCTGTGTCCTAACTCCATATTATCATCTTTTGCCCCATACCCCTTAATACTTTTGGCTAACAAAATTCTACCAATCTCATATTTAAAATTAACAGTTGATGCGTCATTCCGTTTGTGGAATGACATCAAATTAAATGATCTTCAAGGCTTTAATTGTCTCACAAATTTACCGAACAGTCAAGGAGCAACTAAATGAATAACAAGTGTGGCATATTTTACAGCAGTTGTTAAACTTTCCTAAATCCTCCTGTAGTAATTGACAAATAGGTATTTGCTCTCCACTCAACAAACTATAATGAATCTTAAAACATAGGGAAACTTCTTTTTCTTCGGTCTCATGAACCACGTGGCTTTCCTAGCATCTCTGGAAGTCTCAGATAGGGTGTCCTCAAAGATTCCAGATAAAGTGCCTCAGCTGGACAATGCAGTAAATGCAATGCAATAAATACCACCAGAGCAAGAGGTCAGTAGTGTGTGGAATTTCATCTTAAAGGGAATTATTGAGGCATGAAGATGTCATTTTTTACTTAGTTCTTTTACAGTAATTTGAATTAATGTGCTTCATTTTAGCTGATCTGCACTAGGAGTTTTTAAACTTACTTACTTAGTACCTTAACTAGGGCCTAATTTGAGGCGGAAATAGGTTAATTAATTGGTGGTTCATAGAAGTGTTCTCTGGCATTTTTTCTTGTAACAGTAGGTCATTGTGCAAGTTAAAGCAATCTCATTTGAACTGAAAGGAAGAGAAATTCATTTGCGTCGCTATGCTGATTTATACCTATTTACTGAGGAAAACGGTCATGTGGGCCACTGCCCTCATAGCCTGCATGGCATTCTTCATTGATATCATTGATCAATAAGTTTCTCCCCCAAAGACATTAATCTTGGGCTGCAAGAACCCAGTGGAGCTGGAAAAGGCTAAGAGAATTTGGAGTTTAATCTTAGTGATAATTCAGCTTGTAATGCAACTAACATGTTTATACTTGAAGCCTTAAAACACTTTTGTTTGAAATTTTAACAAAGAATTGTTGTAGTCTGGGGAGGTGCAGCTGAAGCCTGTGTCGTGCATTACCTGTGCAATGTGGGAGCATCTGGATGGTTTGTACATCTGAGATGGCTGCATATCAAACAAATTTCTCTCCCACCACCTTCAGTCGAGCTTAAGGTTTCTTGAGCTTAAAAAAGCAACTGAGAAAACTCTGTCACGTTCAAGAGGTTAAAAGATTCTTGGTTGTGCATTCCAGGTGGCAGTCACCCTACAGGTGGAACAAAAACAGAATTACCTGGAAAAACTCAGCAGGTCTGGCAGCATCGGCGGAGAAGAAAAGAGTTGACGTTTCGAGTCCTCATGACCCTTCGGTTTTTGTTTTGGATTTCCAGCATCCGCAGTTTTTTGTTTTTAACCCCACAGGTGGAGTCAGTTTGTACAAAAGTAAAGTGAAGAAGAAAGAATGGCTAGAAAGCAATGCAGGGATCTCCTGAAACTGCAGAACAGTACAACAGTTCACTCCTAAATATACACAACATCTGCTTCTGTTTTCTGGTTGGGCAGAAATTACCTTGTACAATCTTAGGCACCTTATAATGTTAATCAAGGATAGAGTGATCTCCAGAATGAGTATTGATCACTTAAGAGGTTTGGAAAGCAATTTTGCAGATCTACTTTCTTTAATTGGCTTTTGTTTTTATTGGTTTTATCACCTCTCAAATGACTGCCAGGTGTTTGGGGAGTGTCTGTATTGCGATGCAAAAGGCATCACAGTCATGTGGAATAGGCTGGATAGATCAAAGTAACTTTTCCTGCTTGTCATTGTTCAGTTGACAGTGATTACAACTCAGGGAAAGGCAGCCAGATGCGCAACACTGTGAAACAAATGATTGTGAAATAGTTCAGACTGAAGTGGAGAAATGCAGTATAAATAGGTAACTCCATCGTCAGTTGAATAGATGGGCATCTTTGCAGTTGCAGCCAAGGGTTTAACTAAAAGTTGCTTTTTGGGTTTGGAGAAGGTGAGTTTTAGTCCAGCTTTAAAAGAAGGGTTCTTCAGACTCTGCTTGCAGCTGCAGCTAATAATTTAGATAACTGGCTTAAACAGGTTTTCAGAAGCTAGATTCAGACAGCATAAAACCAAGCCATCTACAGTGCTGCTTTTGTCTGCACTGGAGTACTTCTTTTGTCTGCACTGGAGTACTTCTTTTGTCTGCACTGGAGTACTTCTTTTGTCTGCACTGGAGTACTTCTTTTGTCTGCACTGGAGTACTTCTTTTGTCTGCACTGGAGTACTTCTTTTGTCTGCACTGGAGTACTTCTTTTGTCTGCACTGGAGTACTTCTTTTGTCTGCACTGGAGTACTTCTTTTGTCTGCACTGGAGTACTTCTTTTGTCTGCACTGGAGTACTTCTTTTGTCTGCACTGGAGTACTTCTTTTGTCTGCACTGGAGTACTTCTTTTGTCTGCACTGGAGTACTTCTTTTGTCTGCACTGGAGTACTTCTTTTGTCTGCACTGGAGTACTTCTTTTGTCTGCACTGGAGTACTTCTTTTGTCTGCACTGGAGTACTTCTTTTGTCTGCACTGGAGTACTTCTTTTGTCTGCACTGGAGTACTTCTTTTGTCTGCACTGGAGTACTTCTTTTGTCTGCACTGGAGTACTTCTTTTGTCTGCACTGGAGTACTTCTTTTGTCTGCACTGGAGTACTTCTTTTGTCTGCACTGGAGTACTTCTTTTGTCTGCACTGGAGTACTTCTTTTGTCTGCACTGGAGTACTTCTTTTGTCTGCACTGGAGTACTTCTTTTGTCTGCACTGGAGTACTTCTTTTGTCTGCACTGGAGTACTTCAGTTCTAGTTTGGTGAGAGAGGGAGTTCACTGAAGAGGGAAGGAGGTGATCCTTTCATTTCCTACCTTTCCTCAGTAAGAAAAGCGGCAGCCTTGGTAAGTGGGACCTGGTAAGTATTTCTTCTGTCCTTAATATTCTGTAGAGGAAGTAAAAGTAAAGGGAGTAATTTAAGGGTAAGTCATGGCAGGGCAGCTCAGCTAAGTGAAATGCTTCTCCTGCGTGATGTGGGAAGTCAGGAGCACTTCCAGTGTCCAACTGTTTATCTTGTTAAACTATAGTTCTGTACAAATACCAGTTTCCACTCTTCTCTTCTGGATCCAGTGTCCAGGTTGACCATGTGTTCAGAGTGACCAAGTGTCTCCAGCTGCAGCTACTCAAAATCCATGTTTTGGAACTGGAGCAGCTCCTGGAGTCACTGTGGAGCATCCGCAAGGATGAGATCTTTGTGGATAGCATGTACAGTGAGGTGGTCACACCACGCGTAAAGAGTGCACAGGCAGAAAGGGAATGGGTGACCGCCAGACAGAGTGGAAGCACTAGTCGGGAATCTCCCTCTCCAACAGATTTTCCATTTTGGATCCTGCTGGGGGAGATGGTTTTGCAAGGGAATACAGCAAGAGCCTCCCTGGTGCCAGGGTCAAGGATGTCACTGAGTGGCTGCAAGACATCCTAAATGGGGAGGGTTTTTCATTGGAGCAGAGACGACTGAGGGGAGACCTGATAGAGGTGTACAAGATTGAGGGGCATGGACAGGGAGGATAGGGAACAGCTGTTCCCCTTAGTTGAGGGGTCAGTCACGAAGGGACATAAGTTCAAGGTGAGGGGCCGAAGGTTTAGGAGGGATGTGAGGAAATACTTTTTTACCCAGAGGGTGGTGATGGTCTGGAATGTGCTGCCTGGGAGGGTGGTGGAGGCGGGTTGCCTCCCATCCTTTAAAAAGTACCTGGATAGCACTTGGCATGTCATAACATTGAAGGCTATGGGCCAAGTGCTGGTAAAAGGGATTAGGTAGGTAGGTCAGGTGTTTCTCATGTGTCGGTGCAGACTCGATGGGCCGAAGGATCTCTTCTGCACTGTGAGATTCTGTGATTCTGTGAGAGTGAACAGCCAGAGGTTGTGGTCCATATCGGAGAGTAGGAATAAATGGGTTATTTTCAGAGTGGCAGGCAGTGACCAGTGGGATACCGCAGGGATCAGTGCTTGGGCCCAGTTATTCACAATGTATATCAATGATTTGGATAAGAGAACCAAATGTGATATTTCCAAGTTTGCTGATGACACGAAACTTGGTGGGAATATGAGCAATGAGGAGGGTGTAAAGAGGCTTCAAGGCGATTTAGACAGGTTGAGTGACTGAGCTATTACAAGGCAGAAGCAGTATAGTAAGTGTGAAATTATCCACTTTTGTAAGAAAAACAGAATGGCAGAGTATTATTTAAATGGTGATAGATTGGGAAATGTTGACTTACAAAGGAATCTGAATATCCTTGTACACCAATCACTGAAAGCAAGCATGCAGGTGCAGCAACCAGTTAAGAAGGCAAATGATATGCTGGCCTTCATTGCATTGAGTACAGGAACAAGGATGTCTTACTGCAGCTGTTCAGGGCCTTGGTGAGACCACACCTGGAGTGTTGTGTACAGTTTTGGTTTCCATACCTAAGAAAAGATATACTTGCCATAGATGGAGTGCAGCAAAGGTACACCAGACTGAATCCTGGGATAGCAGGATTGTCGTATAAGGGGAGATTGGGTTGACTAGGCCTTCATTCACTGGAGTTCAGAAGAATGAGGGGAGATCTCATTGAAACATAAAATTCTGACAGGGATGGACAGACTGGATGAAATTTCCTCTGGCTGGGGGATGGTCTAGAACAAGGGGTTGCAGTCTCAGGATATGGGATAGGCCATTTAGGATTGAAATAAGGAGAAACTTCTTCACTCAGAGGGTGGTGAACCAATTTTAACTCTCTACCACAAAGGCTATGGAGGCCAAATCACTGAATATATTTAAGAAGGAAATAGATACATTTCTGGACTCTAAAGGCATCAAGGGGTCTGCAAAGAGGGCAGGACTACGTCATTGAGATAGAGGATCAGCCACGATCATATTGAATGGCGGAGCAGGCTCAAAGAGCTGAATGACCTACTCCTGCTCCTATTTTCTATGTTTCTAAATAGTACTTTCCTCCATGGGTTGGCATTAGAGTTGTATAGCCTGTTTAATTGAATGGGCGGTCAGGAACCTGAATAAATCCAGTGAGAGGACACCTCCGTAATCAGCTGATCCCTGATTATTTTGTCAGCTATTTTCAGGTTGCCTAGAAGAAAACATCATTGCATGGTGCCTTTCACAACCTCAGGATGTCCCAAAGCACTTTACAGTCAATTAAGTACTTTTTAAAATTGTAGCCACTATTATAATGCCGGAATCATGGTAGTCAATTTGTGCACAGCAAGGTCCCACAAACAATAATGTGATAAATGACTAGATGTTCTGCTCTAAGGATGTTGGTCCAGGAATAAGTATTGGCCAGGATAAGGGAGAACTCCCTGCTCTTATTCAAAATCATGCCGTGAGATTTTTCCATGCATCTGAGAAGGTAGACACGACCTCAGTTTAACTCATCCAAAAAACCTTCTCGCCATATCCTTCAGATCACCCCTTCAGATTACCTACCTATCTTCTGACTACATCTCTTAATCCCACCTACTTACCTTCTCACTATATCCTTCAGCCCCAGCTTATTACTTTCTTGCCATATGCTTCAACCCAACTTTCTCACAATATCCCTTGGTACTCTCCCTAAAAACACATTGGGCTGAACTTTTATGCACCAATGGATGTGAGCATGGAGGTGGGTGGGCTTAGAGGTTTGCGCCATTAGCTGGTGTGCTAGTTTCCCAGAACCATTCAATCCTGCGCCATTTTCCTGGAGGCTGGATGGGATGGGGTGGCAGGGCTATCTGTCCACAAGCAGTGTGTAGCCAGTTAAGACTATTCTAAAGCCTAAAGTCAGAGGCCAATTGGAATTTTCCAGTTGGCCTCCAAGCACCCGAAGGCTTCATGGAACAACCCCTTCCTCTTGAAGTGGCCTCTTTCTCATTTACCCGAAAAGGCAGCCTGCTGCTTTGTCTGTGCTGGAAGGCCTCCTGTCGGCCATCATCCTTAATTGGACAGCTGGCCTACCCTCTGGCCATTAATTGGCCAAATCGGGGAAAATCACAGTGGGGTGACTGTTCCTCTCTCAGTGCATGCTTCTGGCCCCCATTTGACCCTAATATCAGTGTCCTGAAGCCCAGAGGGAAAATCTTTCACATCCAATTGTCTTTTGACCCCACCCATATTTACTTCACTTCAAAGTCCCTCCTTGGGAAGTTATCCATAACTCAATTCCCCTTTTGATGAAAATGTTGCCCTTAGCTTCCCTTCTAACCTGGCTCTATCCTTTTTAACATCTCCCCTGGGATTTGAACCCTCCACCACAGTGAAAGATTTGTCTTGATAAATTATGCCAGGGATATTCTGGCCATTTTTTCCCTCCTTGGACCAGAAGTGCAGGAGGTAACTGCAATGGTTTTCTGCCACCCTAAGATCAGCTAATTCAGTACAGACTGGCGATCAAATCTGGGACCTTCTTACTGTCTAGCTAAGTGTCACATTACAGGTGTCTTTTGCATGAGATATTAAACCAAGGCCATTTCTGGTCTCTCAGGTGGATGCAAAAGATCCTATGGAATGAGTTTGGAAAAGAACAGGCAAATTCTCTCTGGTGTTGTGGCCAATGTATATTCCTTAATCAACTTCACTGAAACAGATTCTCTAATGGCTGTTAATGGAACCTTGCTGTGCATAAGTTGGTTGCCACATTTCTCACATTACAACAGTGACTACATTCAAAAATACTTAATTAGCTCTGAGGCACTTTGGAATGACCTGAAGTATAAATGCAAGTTGATGTTTATCAGAATCTTTTGGCTACTTTATCTTGAAGCCTCTGTCTAAGAAAACCAGTCCAAATTGTTTAATATTTTCTCATAAACTTTAAGTATTTATACCTAGAAACATGTTTGTTGCTCCCTTTTAGACCCCCTCATGAGCAGTAATATCCTCATTCCAATGAAGTGCCTCAAGTTGGCCTCTCTACTCCAGTCAGTCTGATCAGTACTTTAGATATCTACATGCGGAAGGTGTTCGATGTATCACATGTCGTGAGGGAGATTCTGTCTCTTAGCTGACATGCTTTGTAAATTCTGCCTCGTATTCCACTGAGGCGGTCATAGTCCAGATGGTGCTCGTTTGCTCATTCGCAAGCAAGAAAACAGACTCTGGCAAATGATACTGCATGCCAGGTCTGACTATTTAGATTGGAGAATGTTGTATGGCTGTTATTTTACACTGGCCCTCAGTACATGTGGCTCAGGGGAAATCATCTGGGATTCCAAATCCTGATTGCTGTGCAAAGACCTCCATTGTGAATGTCAGGTGAGAACAGGGTTGGTCTCCATGTGAAGCCCCTTCACAATGAAATAGCCACTCTGGATTTTTAAAAAATTATATTCATTCTCTGGATGTGGGTTTCACTGGCGAGGCTGGCATTTATCACCCAAGAGGGTAATGGTGGGCCTCCACCTTCTTGAATGTCTGCAGTCCATCTAATGAAGCTGCTTCCACAACATTGTTCAATCAGAAGTTCCAGGCTTTTGATCCAGTAGTCACGAAGGAATGGTGATATATGCCCAAGTCACGATTGCGTGAGTCTTGGAGGGGAACTTGGAAGTGATGGTGTTCCCATGCACTTACTGCTTTTGTCCTCCTAAATGGTGGAGGTCAAGATTTTGGGAGGTGCTATCATAGATGGCTTGGCAAGTTGCTGTAGTGTGTCTTGTAGATGGTACACACTACAACCATGGTACAACGATGGTGGAGGAAGTGAATGTTTCAGCTAATGGACGAGGCTAAATTTTCTCACTGGTTTTATTTTAAGGTTGGCCTTAACCTATACGACTACTGGTAGGAAAATGTAGGCATTACTGAAAATCTAGGCTTTACTGAGTAGTCTCATACATAGAATGGTCACCTGACAGGGACCAATAAAACCATATCTGAGGAACTAAAAACAGAAAATGCTTTAAAAACTCAGCAGGTCTGGCAGCATTTGTGGAGAGAGAAACCGAGTTAACGTTTTGAGTCCAAATGACTTCTTTAGAGTGCGAGTCATATGGACTTGAAACGTTAACTCTGTTTCTCTCTCCACAGATGCTGCCAGACCTGCTGAGTTTTTACAGCATTTTCTGTTTTCATTTCAGATTTCCAGCATCCGCAGTATTTTGCTTTTATCTTCAGACTTCCTCAGACATGTTTCTTCGGAAGGGTGGAGGACAATGATAAAAAAAAATATTTGGATGCATTTAGTTGCTGTACTTTTGCTAAACAATGCCACGAAGACTTATAAAAACAAAAAAACTGCGGATGCTGGAAATCCAAAACAAAAACAGAATTATCTGGAAAAACTCAGCAGGTCTGGCAGCATCGGCGGAGAAGAGAAGAGTTAACGTTTCGAGTCCTCATGACTCCATGAAATATTTCTTATTTCAACTCTTTCTTGGACTCGAACTCAAATTCTGTCGAAGGGTCATGAGGACTCGAAACGTCAACTCTTTTCTTCTCCGCCGATGCTGCCAGACCTGCTGAGTTTTTCCACAAAGACTTATGTTGGTCTTCTGAATGAGGGCCTTGTACCTGTCATTATCCAATGCCGGCTGTTATTTATTAGCTGTTAACCTTGCACAGTCACAAAGTATTTTCCATTTTCAAAATTAAAATGAAGAGGTCTTCTCCTATAAGTGAACTCAAGAAACTTAGAACATTGCATGCAAAAACATATCGCGTAAGAGTCTCCACCTCTTCTGAAAGCGGAATCTCACCTTTGGAGCCCAGAGGGAGTCTTACCGTTTAGATTCCCTTTTCAAGAGGAAATCTCCATTCCGGGCCCAATCTTAAAGAGTCAACTTATTAAAGTCTCTTAGAGAGAATTGTATTCCTCGGATCCTTTTTAAAGAGATGGTCTCAACATCAGAGACCCCTTTCGGAAAGGACTCTATGCAGAAGGAGCACTTTTTTTTAACAAGTTTTGCCTTTTATCCCGTCCCCTGAACCTAGCAACTGGTGTTCGGATGAGGATGCTTGGGTGGTGGTGGGGGGGGGGGGGGAGAAGAGGGGTGCGGGTGGTAGGGAGAAGAAGAAAGAAAAAGGGGAATGGACGGGGCGGGAAGCTGGAGGCTGGAGCGGGGACATATGCCAT
Source organism: Carcharodon carcharias (assembly GCF_017639515.1). Lineage (NCBI taxonomy): Eukaryota > Metazoa > Chordata > Chondrichthyes > Lamniformes > Lamnidae > Carcharodon > Carcharodon carcharias. The sequence goes on from NC_054479.1 coordinate 124,384,807, forward strand.
TGGGAATTAAATAGCCTTTCCTGTGGACTCTGTGGAGCGCGGAGCAGGGGCAGGATCGGGGACTCGGTGAGCGAGCCGGTGAAGAGGTGCACGTGTTATAAAGGAGGGCAAGGCGAAGAGTAGCCAGGAAAGAGGATTTGATTGGACAACACAGCGAGACAGGTTGAGGAGGCGGGGGGGGGGGGGGGCGTGACCGGAGTGTCTGGGGCGTGGGAGGGGCCATGAGGATGGCGGGGCCGCTCCCTGTGAGGGCGGGGCCGCTCCCTGTGAGGGCGGGGCCGGTGTGTGGGAAGGGCCAGACAGTGCGGGGGGCGGGGCCGGTCCGTGAGTGGGCGGAGCCGCTGTGTGGGCAGGGCCAATGTGTATGGGCGGGGCCGGCCTGTGTGTGGGCGGAGCCGCTGTGTAGGCAGGGCCAATGTGTGGGGGCGGGGCTGCTCGGTTGGGGGAGGGGAGGGGAGGGGCCGGCCTGTGTGTGGGCGGGGCCAGGGGCAGTCTGAGGCGTTTGTTCGCTGCCAGCCCGGGAGTGAGTGAAGATCCAGCCAGAGCTCACATTCAGCGCTGGCATGTGAGGAGCTCCGGCCGGGGGAGGATGTCGCAGCCCTGGCTGCGGCCAGCGACATCACAACCCTCCTCAGAGTAGCGATGTTAACGGACCCGGTGCCCGGTTTCCGTTCGGTGTCCGAGCGCTCCGGCCGGGAGAGGCCGAGCTGAGTGAGCTGCTGTGTCCCCCCCCCCTCCCCGCCCCTCATCCCGGACAGGTCACGGAGGATGTGGGAAGGGGCGGCCCCCGGGCCCGGGTCGGGGTCCGGGTCCGGGTCCGGGACTGGGTCTGGAAGAACTACTGTCACCTATGTTTTCGTTTACAGCCCGAGCACCGTGAGCGCTGAGCCGAACACAACCCCGGCTGCCGTGCACAGAGGACCCAAGCGCAAACTGTACAGTGCGGTTCCGGGACGGACCTTCATCGTGGTGAAGCCCTACCAGCCCCAGGGAGAGGGTGAGATCCTGCTGCACCGAGGGGAGCGAGTCAAAGGTTAGTGCGGTTCCCCACACACTCACACTCACTATGTTTATAGTGCTGAACCACCCATCTCTTTCAATCTCTCACTCGCTTCCTCCCTCATTCTATTCTCTCAGTCTGATTCTGTTTCACTTTTTCAGTAGAACTTATTATCTCTCCTTTCCATCAAACTGACCCTCCAAGTCTCTCCTCTCCAGGGCGCTATGTATCTCGCAATCTATCTGTTCCCTCTCCATGGTACTGAACTCATAGAACCATCTCTACCTGTACTTTCTCCGTGGTGCTGAACCACATCTTTCTATCGCCTTACTCTCCCCTCTCGCCACATGTCCTTTTACGAACGTCCCTGCTGAACAGTCGCACTCATCTACTCCCTTCTGCGTGCTGTTGAGCCCTTTGAGGTCTACACGCTTACCCAGATCTAAATGATCTCTCAGTTGCCCGAACAACAACAAATCCTGGAGTCAGTTCACTTATAACTTTCCAGCTTAATTTTTTGACCAAAATGTATTTATTTGTCTTCCATTTCTGCATAATCCTCAAATGCCACATACAAAGATAATCAGGGTTCCCAACAGTCCTGTTCTGTCATGTTCCTTTCCCTCTGTGTGTTTTTGTGTGTGTGTGTGTGTGTGTGTGTGTTTGGTGTAGAGTGAGAGAGGCCAGAGTTGTGTGAGTTGTTCTTCACTAGCCACTAGCAGCGTTCATTCATTCTGGTTGCAGCAACGGACTCGTCAGAGGTGGGCTTACCTCAGAAACTAGGCATTGCTTTCTAACTTATAACTCCAGCTGAAAAAGGCCAAGAGGTGGCTGCTCTTCCTTTCCTCAGCTTTCTGGCTTGGAATATATATGCCAGCTAGTAAGGTTAAGGAAGTGTTTGGAACAAAAACTGTTTTAATTTCCTTTGGTGTTGAGGTTGGCAGTTCATTTGTGCATGTTAGTTTAAGCTTGTTCATTTATTGACATCATTAACATTCTCTGTAGGTCTTCTTCTAGTTGCTTAACTCCTTTCACTGTTGAAGGAAACCAGTGAGTCTCAGTCCATCTCTTACAGTTATTTAGCATCAAAATTCATTTTATTACACCCTTGCAGTTGTATAACGTATAGCACAGGTTCTCCTCAAGCCCCTTGAAGATCTATTGTTTTTATGAGATCTTTGCCCAAAGCTCTCAGTCCGAGAGGGTCTCAACTGACCAGCCACAGTTCTGTCTAATGTGAGAAGGTCTTACATGACCCTTTCTCAGTTCTTGTAGGTAAGTGCCTTGGATTTAGTGCATGATGGGGTTATCATACTGTATGACAATGAAGGATTGGCTGAGAATGTATACGATAGGGAATAGTCAAAACATATTCAAACATGAGACAAATGCAAAGGTGAACCAAGAGCTCTTGCACACTAGCGTTCTGATGAAGAGTCATATCAGACTCGAAATGTTAACTCTGTTTCTCTTTCCACAGATGTCAGACCTGCTGAGTTTTTCCAGCATTTTCTGTTTTTATTTCTGACCTCCAGCATCCTCAGTATTTTGCTTTTATTATTTTGCACGTTAGAACTGAGGTCATCTAAGAACCTTCACTATGAACTATGCAATTGGGAGGAGCTAGTCTACGATCCCCATATGTACTATACAATTGTCAGAAGCTTTCTGAGGTTTTCTTAATCACAACAGAACTGTAATTGGATTTTCTGAAACACTTTCATATCCTAAAACTATGGAGACCAACTGAGAACATGGAACCTTAAACACAGCCAAGAAAAAGAATGAAATTATTGTCGTTTCAGTTTCCCTGTTTCCCTCTGTATCATCCCTTTCCTTACTCTAAAGCTTTCCTTCTCTCAGCTCCTTATTTCCTTCCACTTTACCTCCCCCACTCAAACTCTCTTGTTATTTGCTGATGTTGTTTCATGCTCTCACTTTGTGTCTTTATCACCATCTGACTGTTCTTTCTATTTCTGTGTATCTCTTTTCCTGTCTTGGTCAGTAATACTCTTTCTAATTCTCTGTCTGTATCTCTGTCAGTCTTTCTCTCTCTTTCTCTCCCTCTCTCTCTCTCTCTCTCTCTTTCTCTCTCTGTCATCTATCTTCTCCTAACTAGCTCTACTGTTGAAATCTGAACTGAGAGACTTGGTAGGTTATTTGATCATGAAGGGCATTACAGATGATTTCCATCCTCATCTAACATCCAAACATGCATGCCCATTTTGCCAGAAGTGAAAATCCTGTCTGATGCGTCTCCCTACCTAGCCCTGTAGTTCAATGGCAAATTACTCCAGCCTTAATGCATCCCCAATGTATGTCAGCTAACTTATCACAGACCTCTAGAGTTTAGAACCAGGATTGTGCAGGCTGGAGTGTAATCGAGAAATTCAGGTGGTTTGCATATTAGAATAACATATGCCTGAGACTGAATAACAGGCTGGAATCTAATTCAAGGGTTTGGGGTAGTTTCTACACAGAACAACAGATGCCTTGGAGTGAGCAAACTAATCAAGGGATTCAGTGATTTACTTGTAGAATAACGGATATCTAAGAGTGAGTTGCAGCTTGGAATCTAATAGAGGGGTTATATTGTTTCATATATAGAAAAATAGATACTTGGCAGTAAGTTACAGGCTGGAATCAAATAGATGGGTTTAGGTAGTTTATGTAAAGGATACCCTGGAGTGACCGACCTCAGTCAGAAAACCACCAATTGTGCTACAAAGTCACCACTAGTAGGGGGGGCTGTTATTGTAGCATGGTAAGTGTATGCAGACAGTAATGCAATGCAGATATAACCACAATTTGCACTTACTTAGCATTTTTACTGTAGGAAAACATCTCGAGGTGATTTACAGAGGGTCTTCTTTTGGGTGAGATGTTAAAACTGAGGTCTGGTCTGGGGTCTCAGGTTGATGTAAAAGATACCATCATCCTATTTGAAGGAGAGCAGGGAAATTCTTCCTGATGTCCTGGCCAGATACCCTTCAACCAACTCCACTAAAGCAGATGACCCAGTTATGTATTTCATTGCTGTTTGTGGAACTTTGCTGTATGCAAATTGGCTGCCATGCTTCCCTGCATTCCAGTAGTGACAACAATTCAAAAATGTACTGCATTGTTTGTAGAGCATACTGCGATATCCATGAGGCCCTGAACGGCCCTTTCTACATGTGTTGTGAATTGTAGACGAAATCTGCATGCTTGCTTCTTGTATTATAAACTAAACTTTAGAGTATTTATATATTCTATATTGCAATATGATTTCTGTTGCGTTTTTATGGATAACCAGAACATCTTTTAAATTATAGTGTGTAAAACAGTGGAGATTGCTGCACTGATGGCATGTAAAAGGGCTGACTGCCCCAGCTCTAACTATGGGCATAACAGGATTGTCAGTCCTCTCAGGCCCTGGCAGCTGCTCTGATCTCTGAGTAAATTGATGGCTTCCAGCCACTCTGGGTGGTGGGAGGCTGGCCCTCATTGGCTCCAGGCACACAGTTCATTGAAATCTCAAAGTAAACTTGCCGCATCAACAAAGGCCTAAAGTTAAGGGCATTTCCTGGATCTCGGCAATACAGTGGTTTTGTCCGCCACTGGCTGTTCAAAATTTGCATACTGAAAATCTCTGGCCCTTGAGACTACACAGTGGAAGCTTTCAGGCTGCAAATGAAACTGGGGACAGTGTTGACACAAGTGTGGGTCTGCCATCCAAAGCCATTCATCCTGGACTCTACAGCCAAGAAACAGTTTCACGGGTCTTATGGTGGCATAGTGGTATTATCACTGGACTAATAATTCAGGGTAATGCTCTGGGGACCCGGGTTTGAATCCCACCATGGCAGATGGTGAAATTTGAACTCAATAAGAGCCCATCTCGTTCACTAATTTCCTTTAGGGAAGGAAATCTGCCACCCTTACCTGGTCTGGCCTACATGTGTCCCACAGTAATGTGGTTGCTCTGAAAGGCACTCAATTCTCAAGGGCAATTAGGGATGGGCAATGAATGCTGGCCTTGCCAGCGACACCCACATCCAATGAACGAATAAAAAAATTGAGAATTTTACTTATCCAACTTATGATGAACTTTTATCAGTTTCATTAGCAGCTTGGCATTTTGTGGGAGAGTCTCACACTCAGACACACATGCATACATATATGTAGTGGTTACTACTGGGCTAATAAACCAGAGAAGGTAGGTATAAATTGCTCCACAATACGTTTAAAATTTGAATACAATATTTTGAGACGGTAAGGTCAAGAAATAAAAAGATAGTATGAGTAAAAGTGACTATGAAGTAGTCGTATGGTTGTTAAATCCCAACTGGTTCATTCAGTCCTTTTAGGGAAGGAAGCCTACCATTCTTACCCAATCTGACCTTTTATGTGACTCCAGTACCAGACCAAAGTGACTGACTTGTTAATGCCCTGTGAAATGCCATAACAAGCAAGGCGGTGAAATGTGGGAATGTGGAGTTGAGGTTACAATCTGATTAGCCTTGATTTTATTAAATGGCAGAGCAGACTCAAGGAGCCGGGTGGCCTACGCCTAATTTGTATGTTCATAAGATACACAGTTGTTTCAGATCGTTATTGGGAATCAAAAAGAAGAACCATCACCACCATCTCAGGGCAGCTAGAGATGGGCAATAAATGCTGACCTTCCTAGTGATGCCATATTGCCAGACACACACATGGATGCCTGCAAATTAACAATAATTGGAAACATAAAACCTATATCTGCAGTCCTCCCTACCCCTCATATTTGCCGGCAGTAGTTGAACAGACACTCTGTGTCCCTTCCTTATAGAACCTTGCAGCTTTAGCAGTGAGAAGTTAGCACTAATTCTGACCTGGGAATACGTCATGAACGTCATATCTCAGCTCACTGTGGTAGTCCAGTCACGCAAGGAATTTCTGTCAGTTTCTCTCTCTATCTCTTCACTGCATATGTTTTGAAACCTAGGTGATCCGTGATACAGTTTGGAATGTAGTGGGTGGGCTTGTAGTATAGTGAATATCCAATATTGTTAATCACAGAAGTGAGGTCTTCAAAGTCCATTAAGTGTTTAGTGTGACAAAATGCTTTAAATCAGCATAAGATTATAAGACCATATGAAATGGGAATAGGAGTAGGCCATTTAGCCCCTTGAGCCTGTTCCACCATTCAATAACATCATGGCTGATCTGATTGTGGCCTTAATTGCACTTCCTGCCATCCCTTCATAACCCTTGACTCCCTTGTGGATCAAAAAGCATCTACCTTGTCAAGCCCCCTCAGTCTTTTATGTTTCAATAAAATCACCTAATTCTTCTAAACACTAATGAGTATAGTCCCAGCCTGCTCAACCTCTACTCATAAGACAACCCCTTCATCCCAAGAATCAACCTAATGAGCCTTCTCTAAATGATAACCAATGCAAATCTTTCCCTCCTTAAGTAAGGTAATCTAACCTGTATATTGTATTGTTAGTGCAGTCTCACCAATGTCCTGTATAGTTGTAGCAAGACTTCCCTACTTTTATGCCCCATTCCCCATGCAATAAAGGCCAACGTTCCATTTACCTTGCTAATTACTGGCTGTAACCTGCATGCTAACTTTTTGTGATTCTTGTACAAGGACACCCAGATCTCTCTACCACTGAACTCTGTGATCTTTCTCCATTTAAATAATATGTTGTTTTTCAACTCATCCTGTCAAAGTAGACAACCTCTCATTTTCCCACATTTTCCTGAATGGGAGGCCCCATGCATAAAGTTTTTTTTCCCTCCGGCATGATCCTGACCTTCCTGCGGCTTACCTTGCCCTTAAGTGGCTAATTACCTAAATGGCCAGTTATGAATTTGTGGTATGTGGACATGCAGGTATCGCTGTTATTTATTGTCCAGTCTTAGTGGGCTGTTAAGGGCCAACCACATTGGGACTGGAGTCACATACAAGCCAGATAGAGAATGGACAGGAGGTTTCCTTCCCTAAAGGACATTAGTGAACCAGTTGGGTTTTTATGAAAATCTGGTGGTTTTTGTGGTCACTTTTACTGATAGTAACTCTTTATTATCAGATATAATTTAAACTGAATTTAAAATCTCAAACTGTCATTGCGGCATTTGAATTTGTATTCTCTGGATTAATAGTCTAGGCTCCAGGATTACTAGTCTAGTAATATAACAGACCTGTTGTATTTCATCCCCTCCTTTACTCCCCCAAAAGCTGCATGTAAAGAATCAGCAATGCTCAGGAAGGTTGGTAGTGGCTGGAGCTTGAAAAACAGTAGAATATTCACCCATCACCTTCTTCCCATATCCATCACACTTCACTCCTCATCTTCTCCCCATATTCATCCAATTCACCACCTCTCCTCCTTCCCATAATCCCTCAACTCCACCTGCACACCACCTGATATGCCTCAGCCCCACTTACACATTCTACTCCTCAATTTCACCTCCCCTCAAGGAACACTTCTAAATGGTGGGTACAAAGCTGATCTTGCCAACTATCGGGCTGAAACCTACTGGGACATAAAATTCACCTTATACTCTTCTTCATTACTTATTTAGTTATTTTACACTTAATCACACAATTGTATTTTCCACCTGTTTGTCCATCCAGTTAGTATCCCAGACATAGACTGAGAAGTCCTTAATTTTCTGAGGCTTTGATATTCAGAACAGTTGTAAGTCCATATCTGTCAGCTGTCTTGCTCACTTTTAATTAACCTTTTGAAACATCTCAGCCATGAGCATTGATTCATTTATATACTTTCTGAATGATTCATCTGCCCACAGTACAATATATTTTAAGTGAGTAGATTGCATGTCTACAACAGTACTAATGTTGTGTTTATTGTAACCAGGACTGACAGTCCCGGCATTAGCAGGAGGGAAGTATGAGAGAGTGTTACTTTGAGGGCGGTGTGGGGTATATTGGAGTTACAATGAGGATTGTGGGATCTAGACAAGGGTGTTAGTGAAGGAATTGCGATATATCAGTGTGTTGGTGTGAGGGGTGTGTGGTCTATCAGCATGCTACAGTGAGGGGTGTGAGATAAATCAGTTAAATTGCTAAGCCTCAGTGTAACTGTAGAAATCTCCTCGGTGCAATGTATTTAGAATTCACCACCCGTGGCCTGATCTCTGATGCTGGTTCTTGCTGCTAATGATGGATGAGGTGGCCACTTTCCAGACATCACTGACTTTAATGGAATTCCTTATATTTAGTTGGCTGCATAAATTTGTCCCATTTTAGAGTTGCATTCTCTGCAAATTTAGGATTAACTGCAGTGGGCATTCTTCAGTGAGAGATTCCCTTCTCTTCAAACTGCAGAATTAAAGTAAAGCTACTATATCATGGCTGTTTGCATAACCAGATAGAAACGTAGGCCAGGATTTTATGGCCCCTCCTGCTCAGTGGGATATTACGGTCCCGCTGAACTGACTGGAGATTTAAATTGCTGGCTGGATCTGCCAGGGGGTGGGGGACACGGCACAGTGGGGCCATAAAATCCTGGCCATAGAAAATTTATGGCACGGAAAGACGTCATTCAGCCCACCATGTCTGTGGCAGCCGAAAGAGAGCTTTCCAGCTTTATCTCACTTTCCAGCCCTAGGACTGTAGCCCCGCAGGTTACGGCACTTCAGCCGTATGTCCAAATATTTTTTAAATGCAACTAGGGTTTCTGGCAGAGTGTTCCAAACTCCCACCACTCTCTGGGTGAACAAAATTCACCTCAACCTCTCTTTAATCATTCTGCCAGTTACTCAAAGCCTATGCCTCCTGGTTATTGACCTCCTTGCTAAGGAGAATAGGTCCTTCCTACCCACTCTAATCTAGGCCCTTCATAATAGGTACAGCCTCTGTCACATCAATCACAGACCACAAGGTCCTAGTTCAACACCTGTTTCTGCTGACCTCCGCCAAGGCACCAATCCAGGGTAACAGTGTTAGACAAGTCAATATTAGGACCACTGCTTTTCTTGGTGAATATTAATGACCTAGCCTTGGAATGCAGAACACAATTTCAAAATTTGCAGATGATGCAAATCTTGGAAGTATTGCCAACTGTGAGGAGGATAGCAATAGACACTAAGAGGACATAGACAGGCTGGTGGAATGCATGGACACCTGGCAAATGAAATTTAATGCAGAAAGGAGTGAAGTGATACATTTTGGGAGGAAGAATGAGGAAAGGCAGTACAAATTATAAAATTCTAAAGCTGGTGCAGAAGCAGAGAGACCTGGGGGTACATGTGCACAAATCATTGATGGTGGCAGGGTAAGTTGAGAAAGCGGTTAATAAGGCATGTGGGACCCTAGGCTTTATAAATTAGACATAAGTACAAAAACATGCAAGTTATGATGAACCTTCGTAAAACATTGATTTGGCCTCAAATGGGGTATTACATCCAATTCTGGGTGCCACACTTTAGGAAGCTTGTGAAGGCATCGGAGAGGGTGCAGAAAAGATTGACAGGAATGGTTTCAGAGATGAGGGCCTTCAGTTACAAAGATAGATTGGAGAAGCTGAGCTTGTTCTCCTCAGAGAAGTAAAGGTTTAGATGAAATTTGATAGTGATGCTCAAAATCATGAGGGGTCTGGACAGAGTGAATAGGAAGAAACTTTTCCTACTGGTGGCAGGGTTGAGAACCAGAGGACTCTGATTTAAGGTGAATGGCAGAAGAAGCAGAGACAAATTGAGGGAAAAACTTTTTTTATGCAGTGAGTGGTTAGCATCTGGAATATCTTGCCTGAGACTGTGGTGGAGGTGGTGGCATAGTGGGATTGTCACTGGACTGGTAATCCAGGACCCAGGGTTGGGGACCTGGGTTCAAATCCCACCACAACAGATGGTGGAATTTAAATTCAATAAATATCTGGAACTAAAAGTCTAATAATAACCATGAAGTCATTGTCGATTGTCATAAAAATCCATCTAGTTCATTAGGGAAGGAAATCTGCTGTCCTCACCTGGTCTTGTCTGCCTCTGACTCCAGACCCATGTGCTGACTCTTTATAAAAAAAAAAAAATGCCCTCTGAACAAGAGCAATTAGGGATGGACAATAAATGCCAGCAATGCCCGCATCCCATGAATGAATTTTAAAAAAGGCAGATTCAATTGAGGCCTTTGAAAGAGAATAGGATAATTACCTGAAGAGAGAAGATTTGTAGGGCTATGAGAAAAGGCAGGGTGTGGGGACTAGCTGAGTTGCTGTCACAGCCTGCAGGGACACAATGGGCCGAATGGCCCCCTTTTGTGTTGTAACCATTCTATGATTCTGTGACCCTGAGATAGGAAAGGGGGAAAAGGAATCAGTCAGGGGTCAGGTTCGTGATCACTCCAGTAACCTCGTATTCACCCCTCCTCTGCCATAAATCGTACATGGTGGTAAGATTAGGAAGGTTACAGTCTGCTAACCCCTATGATTTAATAACCTCACAATGCTCACAGGTGAACTGATATGTTAAGAATGTCTGTTTTGAACTAGTAGAAGCTGCCTTGCCTCTGAAAAAGTGCACCCCATCACCAAGACTAGAGAGAAGGAGGTTAACAAAAGAAACAGTACTATTCATGGTTTCCAAGATCAGTATGCTCCTCCAATTCTGGCCTGATGCACATAATCAATTTCATCACTTCACCATTGAAGGCCTTGCCATCAGCTGCCTAGGCATGAAGCTCTGGAATTCCCTCCCTAAACCTGGCCAACTCTCTATTTCTCTTTCCTCCTTTAAAACAGTCCTTAAAACTTACCTGTTTAACCAAGCTTTTAATCATGCAGCAACTCACCAAGGCTCCTTAGACAGCATCTTCCAAACCCGTGACCACTATCATCTAGAAAGACAAGGGCAGCAGATGCATGGGAACACCGCCACTTGGAAGTTCCCCTCCAAGTTAATCACCATCCTAACTTGGAAATATATCTCTGTTCCTTCACTGTTGCTGGGTCAAAATCCTGGAACTCGCTTCCAAACAGCACCATGGGTGTACCTACACCTCATGGACTGCAGCGGTTCAAGAAGCAGCTCATCACCACCTCAAGGGCAATTAGAGTTGGGCAATAAATGCTAGCCTAGTCAGCGAAGCCCACATCCCATGAATGAATAAAAAACAAAATCTGTTTTATTAAGGATTAGTGTTAAATTTTGTTTGATGACACTCCTGTGAAGTGCCTTGGAATATTTTAATGAGTTAAAGGTGCTTTGTAAATGTAGGTTGCTATTGTTTGTGCACACCAGAAAAATAAAACAACCACAATAGACCCAAAATCACCACATCACAATTATTCAACCCATTAAACATGGGACAATCAGATCAGGACCGTTGCATAGATACAGAATTCTCATTCTCAGATTAGAGATTCGAAAAGTCCCTATTCCCTCACAAAAGATATCAAATGTGGAACAGGCACCCAAAGAAAGGGATTCAGAGTCAGTGGGCACAGATTAGATACAGATTAAATTCTCTCTGCACTGCCCTATCAGAATGCCTTGATTTCATCCTCAGAAAAGGATCTAATGAAATCAAAGTAATGTTTACTCTTTCCCTCACAAACCTGTGGCCCCTCTGATGGATTGTCATTTTAAGGCTGAAAGTCCATTTGCAGTGGGATGTCAACCTGGGATCATTGTCAGTGTGCCTGATTTGTGACCTGAGTTTTCTAAAGGGAATGTGCTGTTGATGAAGGAGGTTTGCATTGCTTTTTGGCAAAGTCTCACTGTAGCATTCAGCAGGGCTATGTCCTGATCTGTTCATAATCTATCCTATTTAGCACAGTGGTGGGTATCCTCAATGTTAAGATGGGACTTTGTCTCCACAAGGACTGTGCAGTGGTCACTCTTCGATACTGTCATAGACAGATCCATAGACGGGTAGATTGGTGAGGACAAGGTGAATAGGTTTTTCCCTTTTGTTAGTTCTCTAAGCCAGTCTTTTAGGACTTGGCCAGCTTGGTCAGTAGTAGTGCTCTTGAGCCACTCTTGGTGATGGATGTTGAAGTTCCTCACCCAGAGTACATCCTATATCCTTGCCACCCTCAGTGCTTCCTCCGGGTGGTGTTCAACGTGGAGGAATATTGATTCATCAGCTGAGAGGGGACGGTATGAGGTAACCAGTAGGAGGTTTCCTTGCCCATGTTATGACCTGATGCCTTGAGATTTCATGGGATCTGGCTTCAATGTTGAGGACTCCCAGGGCAACTCCCTCCCAACTACATACCAGTGTGCTGCCACCCCTGGTTGGATTGTCCTGCCAGAGGGACAAGGCATACCCAGGGATGGTGATGGTGGTGTCTGGGACATTATCTGTAAGCTGTGATTTGGAGTCAGGCTGTTGCTTGACTGGTTTGTGAGACAGCTCTCCCACATTTGGCATAAGTCCCCAGATTTTAGTAAGAAGGACTTCGCAGGTTCGACAGGGATGGGTGTGCCATTATCATTTCCGGTGCCTAGGTTGATGCTGGGTAGCCGCCCAATTTCATTCCTTTTAGACTTTGTAGTGGTTTGATACAACTGAGTGGTTTGCTAGGCTAATTCAGAGGGCATTTAAGAATCAACCATATTGGATCTGGAGTAATGTGTAGGCCAGACCATGTAAGGATGGCAGATTACCTAAAGGACTTTAGTGAACCAGACAATCAACAATGGTTTCGTGGTCACCATTAGACTAGCTTTTTAAAAAAAAATTCCTGGTTTATTAATCAAATTTAAATTCCACCAGCTGCAGTGGTGGGATTTGAACCCCATGTTCCTAGAGCATTAGCCTGGGCCTCTGGATTACAAGCCCAGTGACATTACCACCATACCACCACCTCCCTTGATCTAATGAAATTATGGATCAGGCTTGAGGGGCTGAATAGCATATCCCTGTTCCAGTGTTCCCAGTATCTAATGTTGCTGATTAAGGGTAGTTTGTACTTTTATGTCTTGCCTGGTGGCACTGATGTCTCACGATGTGGAATAGTTATTGATGTTGATGATTTGAAGGAGTTAGTTAGTGGCATTGATGACATTGAGCTCCATCCTGCATACTGAGTCTCAGTGACATCATCTGGAAACACATCAAGTTCCACATGCATGCTGACCCAACATCCAGCTTAACCTCCCTACCACCTCTCTAGACCCCTCCATTGTCTCTAGATTATCAAGCTGCTTGTCCAAAATTGGCCTTCTCCTGTTCCTATGAGTGCCAGATGGGCAGAAATCTCCTCCAACTAGATATTGGGATGACATTAGCCATTGTCTTTGGTCCTCACCACAAACTCCATTGCCTTGCCACTGACTCCATCTCTTGCCCTAGCAACAACCTGAGGCTAAAGAAGAACATTTACTGCCTTGGTGGTGTATTTGGCCTCAAGTTGAACTTCTAACATATATCTTCATCACCAAGATCACCTATTTCCACTTCGTGGTAGTGTCCAACTTTGCCTCTGTCTCAGCTCATCAACTGCTGAAAACCTCATCCATGCATTTGTTACCTTCAGGCTTGACTATTCCAACGCTCTCAAGGCCAGTCTCCCATCTTCCATCCTCCCTAAACTTGAGGTCATCCAAAACTCTGATGCACCCAGTTCCATTCACCCATCACCCCTATGCTCATTGTCCTATATTCACACCCAGCCAAGCAATGCTTTAATTTTAAAATTCTCATCTTTGTTTTCAAATCCCTGCTTCGCCTAACCCCTCCTTATCTCTGCATTTTTGCAGCCATATAACCCTCCAAGTCTTTGTGTTCCTCCAATTCTAGCCTCTTGTGCATTCCTGATTTTAAGTACTTCACTATTGGTAGCAGTATCTTCAGCTGTCTAGGCTGTGAGCATTAGAATTCTCCCTCTAAACCTGCCCTGTGCCTTTCTATCTCTCTCCATCATCAATACCTACCTCTTTGACCGAGCTTGTTGTTATCTCTCCCTCTTGACTGCTGTTAGTTTTTGTAACACTCCTGAGAAGCAACCTGGGGCATTTTACAATTATATAAATTCAAGTTGTTGTTGGAGGAATTATTTATTGGTGTCTCTTGTCATGGAGTGGTTAGTCAATGACCTTCCATAATATAGAGGAGTTAGCTACTTGTGTCACATGATAGATAGGAGTTAGTTATTGATTTGCTGAGAAGTTTGTGACCTCCCGGGACGTGGAGGGGTTGGTGTCTCATGATGAGATATGCATGAATCCTCTGCATCAGTAAAGGAAACTTTCAAATCCACACTGATCTCATGGTTGCACTCAGCTTATTGTGGGAAATGGCTGCTGATGATGGACACTCTGTTACTCGGACAGAATGGTACATATCTCATTTGAACCAATTGCCCGTTTAAGCTTGGTCACAAGTTAGAATAAATTTCTGAGAGGTTTGTGCCATTGGTATTAACTTATTGTGAGTGAATGGAAAGTGATTTGGACCATTTGGATTCTATAAAATGGAAGTACTTGGCAAGGGGTTTAATCCATTGTAAATCTTGTCTGAGGAAGCAAATGGGGGTGTGGTTTGAGTCAGTGGTACCCTGCACAATGTGAATGAATGGAAAGAGGTTAGGTCCATGGGCTTCCCTACAATGTGTGGGAATGGGTATAAGTTATTTAGATTTTGTACAATGGGAGTGAATGGGAGGGAGTTTGGGTCAAAGAATTATTACAGCACAGAACACAGAAGCAGGCCTATCATTTCTGTACCCGCTCTGCAAAAGCAACTCAGCTCGTCCCACTCCATTGACCCTTTCCCCATATACCTGCAAATATTTTCTCTTGAGGTGCTTATCTGACTTTTGAAAGCCGCAACTGTATCTGCCTCCATCACACTTTTGGGTAGTGCATTCCAGATCCTAACCACCTGCTACATAAGCGTTTTTTTTCTTATGTTGTCATTAGTTCTTTTGCCAATCATCTTAAATTGGTGTCCTCTGGTTCTCAATCCTTCTGCCAATGGGAACAGCTCCTCTCTATTTACACTGTCTAGACTCATGATTTTGAACACTTTTATCAAGTGTCCTCTCAACCTTCCTTTTTATAAGCAGAACAGCCCCAGCTTCTCCAATCGATCCACGGAACTGAAGTCCCTCATCGCTGGAGCCCTTCTTGTAAATCTTTTTGCATACTCTGTAAAGCTTCTGCATCCACACTAAACTGCGGAGCCCAGAATTGAACACAAAACTCCACTGGAGCCCGAATCAGTTTTATAAAGATTTATCATAACCTCCTCTCTTTTGTATTCTATACCTCTATTTATCAAACCTGGGATTCCCATGCACCTTTTTAATCAGTTTCTCAACTATCCCTGTCACATTAAATGATTTGTGCACATATATACCAGGTCTCTCTGTTCCTGCACTCCCTTTTAGAATTGTACCCTTTATTTTATGTTGCCACTTCCCATTCTTCCAACTAAAATGTACCATTTCACACTTCTTGCATTAAATTTCATTTCCAAATGTTTGCCCATTCCATCAGCCTGTCTATGGCCTCTGTTTATTTCACTACCCTCCTAACAATTCTGAGTACTTCTGAGTTTTATGTCATCTGCAAATATTGAAATTATGCCCTGTGTACCTAAGTCTACATCATTAATATGCATCAAGAAAAGCAATGGTCCTGGTGCTGACCCCTGGAGAACCCCATTGTATTCTTTCTGCCAGTCCAAGAAACAACCATTCACCAGCACTCTGTTTCCTGTCACTCAACCAACCTTGTATCCATGTTGCTGCTGTCCCTTTTCTTCCATAGGTTTTGTCAGCAAGTTTGAAGCCCATGATATGGCACTTTATCAAATGCCTTTTGGAAGTTCGTAAACGTCATATCAACTGCATTGCACTCATCAACCATCGCTGTTGCCTCATCAAAAGTCTCAATCGAGTTAGTTAAACAAATCCATGGTGGCTTTCCCTAATTAATTCACACTTGTCCAAGTGACGATTAATTTTATCCCCGATTACCATTTCTTGAAAAGCTTTCCCACTACCAAGGTTAAAGTGACTGGCAGTTAGTTGCTGCGTTTATTCTTGTACCCTTTTTTGGATAAGGACATAACATTTTTCCCGTCCTCTGCAACCACCCCCATACTTAAGGAAGATTGGAAGATTATGGCTAGAACCTACTCAATTTCCATCCTTAATTCCCTCAGCATTCTCAGATGCATCCAATCCAGACTTGGTGGCTTATCAACTTTTAAATACACTTAGCCTTTCTAATACCTCCTCTTGACCAGTTTTCAACCCATCTAGTATCTTAACTACCTCCCCTTTAGGCAGCATCTTCCTTGATAAAGACAGATGCCAAGTACTAATTTAGCATCTCAGATGTGCCTCTGCCTCCATGGGCAGAATTTTATGTCCTGCGGGCGACCCGTTCGGGTGTAAAATAGGAGCAATGACATTGGGCAAGTGTCCCGTCATCAACATGCACTTGTGCAATATTTCGGTCGGCAGGCCTGCGCAAGAGTCGGCAGCGTGCCCACTGACAATTAAGAGGTCTATTAAGACCATTAAAGTATTAATTAAGAGAGACTTTTCACTGCCCGTCCAACCTACAGTTCGCAAGCAGACAAATCGGCCAGGCTGCCTTTGGATTTTTGAGGAAACCTCATCCACGGGCGGGATGAGATTTCCAATGTTTTTTATTAAAAATAAAAATGTTTTGAAATAATAATTATTATGTGTATGTTCATGTGAGTGAGTCCTATGTGGGGCCTTTTTTTTTTAAAGAATTTCCAAATCTTTAAATTTTAAAATTCTTCAGCTCCCTGAGGCAGCTTTCTGCCTTCAGGGAGTTTTCATTGCACGTTCCCTCACGCCTGCGCAGACTTCAGCGCTCACCCTCCTCCCACCCCCACCCCGGCAGCGCTGAACCTTTCAGCGTTGGTTGTAAATTAGCCAGCCAACCTGAAATCACGGTTGGAGGCCGATCGCGGGCAGCGGAGCGTTTCCTAGCTGCTCCCGGGCCCGTCGACCTGAAAAGCCTAACCCATGTGTAGATCACCTTTTTGGTCCTCTTACCATTCTTATGTATACGCTTATAGAAGATTTTGGAATCTCTTGTATGCTAGCTGCTAGCTCTTCTTATGCTCTTCATCTCTCTGATTTTGTGTTTCACTTCACCTCTGAACTATCTATTTGTATGACTCACATTTGTATTATCAACCTGGCACCTGTTAAATGCATGCCTCTTCTGCTTCATCTGACTCTCCAACTCTCTTGTCACACAGGGAACTGTGGCTTTACCTGCCATACCTTTCCCCCTTTATGGGAATATAGCTCAAATATATCTGACTTATTTCCCCTTTAAAGGCAGCCCATTGCTCCACTGTTGTTTGGCCTGCTAATCTTTGATTCCAATTTACCTGGGCCAGATCTGAAATTGGCTGCCCTTCAATCTAGAGTCAGTGGAACTCTATCTAACTGGAGTGAACAGGTAGAGATTTAGGTCAGTCAACTTGTAGCCAATGCTAATGAATAGGAAGGGATTTGAGTCACTAGGATTTTCATCCAATGGGAGTGAATGTGAAGGTGTTTAGGACATCCTGCTTCAAACATGTGGAAATGAATGGGAAGGGATTTGGGTTGTTAGGATTCAATACAATTGTAATGAAGGGGAAGGTTTTGATTCATTATGATTCTATCCAGTGAGACTGTATAGGAAGAAGTTTCCCATATGGCTAGGAGTCAGACTGGAAATAGTTAGCGCTGGTGAGGCAGCTAGGAGACTGTGAGGGTACCTCAAAATGGAGGCACTCTGAAACCATCTGAGAATTTAAAAATAAAGAATGGCCATACCTGTGAGGCCATTGTTGTGGAGGGGGACCTCCTCCACAGGTTTGCTTGTGTCCGGGCCTGTGGCTTTTCATCCCAGCACCTTGGTGACAGGGAGATTGAGAAGAGGTGTCAATGGCCCCATAGCCTCCAGGTACCTGCCGAGATCCAACCTCAGCAGTGGCCTATCTGAGGTCAGGAAGGTGTAAATTGTGTCACAAACTTTCCGCAATTGGTCCTTTAATTGACTCCCTGTTATTTCCACCTTGGCCCTACCTCCATCAAGAGTGCTCGGAGGGGAGAGCATGTTGAAGAGCAAACCAACATGCTATTTTCAAACTTTGTTCCTGGTCCCGCCTCTAACCCCACCTCCTTGGTGCAAGTCATAGAGTCATTACAGCACAGAAAGAGATGATTTGACCCATTATGTCCCTGCTGGCTGTCTTTAGAAAAATACAGTCAGTCCATTCCCCTGCCCTATCCCTGCAAATATATTTCCCTTAACTACCCATCCAATTTCTTTTTAAAATCATTGATCATCATTTAGACCATAAGACCACAAGATATAGGAGCAGAAATTAGGCCATTCGGCCCATCAAGTCTGCTCCGCCATTCAATCAAGGCTGATAAGTTTCTCAATCCCATTCTCCCACCTTCTCCCCGTAATCTTTGATCCCCTTACCAATCAAGAGCCTATCTATCTCGGTCTTAAATACATTCAATGACCTGGCCTCCACAGCCTTCTGTGGCAATGAATTCCATAGATTCACCACTCTCTAGCTAAAGAAGTATCTCCTCATCTCTGTTCCAAAAGGTCTTCCTTTACTCTGAGGCTGTGCCCTCGGGTCCTAGTCTCTCCTACTAATGGAAACATCTTCCCCACATCCACTGTATCCAGGCCTTTCAGTATTCTGTAAGTTTCAGTCAGATTCCCCCCTCATCCTTCTAAACTCCGAGTATAGACCCAGAGTCCTCAAATGTTCCTCATATGTTAAGCCTTTCATTCCTGAGATCGTTCTCGTGAACCTCCTCTGGACCCTCTCCAGGGCCAGCACATCCTTCCTGAGATACGGGGCCCAAAATTGTTCACAATATTCTAAATCTGGTCTGACCAGACCCTTATAAAGCCTCAGCAGCACATCCCTGCTTTTATATTCTAGTCCCCTCGAAATAAATGCCAACATTGCATTTGCCTTCCTAACTACCGACTCAACCTGCAAGTTATCCTTAAGAGAATCCTGGACTAGGACTCCCAAGTCCCTTTGCTCTCCAGACTTCTGAATTCTCTCCCCATTTAGAAAATAGTCTATGCCTCTATTCTTCCTACCAAAGTGCATGACCTCACACTTCCCCACGTTATATTCCATCTGCCACTTCTTTGCCCATTCTCCTAACCTGTCCAAATCCTTCTGCAGCCTCCCCACCTCCTCAATACTACCTGTCCCTCCAACTATCTTTGTATCATCTGCAAACTTAGCCAGGATCCCCTCAGTTCCTTCTTCTAGATCATTAATGTATAAAGTGAAACGTTGTGGTCCCAACACTGACCCCTGCAGAACTCCACTAGTCACCGGCCACCATCCTGAGAAGGACCCCCTTATCCCCACTCTCTGCCTCCTGCCAGACAGCCAATCTTCTATCCATGCTAGTACCTTGCCTCTTAACACTTTGGGCTCTTATCTTACTGAGCAGCCTCCTGTGCGGCACCTTCTGGAAGTCCAAGTAGATAACATCCATTGGCTCTCCTTTGTCTAACCTACTCATTACCTCCTCAAAGAATTCTAACAGATTTGTCAGGCATGACCTCCCCTTGATGAAACCATGCTGACTTTGCCCGATTTTACCATGAGCTTCCAAGTATTCTGAAATCTCATCCTTAATAATGGACTCTAAAATCTTACCAATGACCGAGGTCAGGCTAATAGGCCTGTAATTTCCCATCTTTTGCCTCACTCCCTTCTTAAACAGGGGGGTTACATTAGCAATTTTCCAGTCCTCTGGAACCCTCCCTGACTCCAGTGATTCCTGAAAGATCGCCACTAACGCCTCCACTATCTCTTCAACTATCTCCTTCAGAACTCTGGGGTGTAATCCATCTGGTCCAGGTGATTTATCCACCTTCAGATCTTTCAGTTTTCCTAGCACCTTCTCCTTGGCAATGGCCACCATACTCACCTCTGCCCACCGACTCTCTTGAACTTTGGGGGTGTCACTCGCGTCTTCCACTGTGAAAACTGACGCAAAGTACCTATTCAGTTCCTCCACTATTTCTTTGTTTCCCACTACTACTTCTCCAGTGTCATTTTCCAGTGGCCCAATGTCCACTTTTGCCTCTCTCTTACCCTTTATATGTCTAAAAAAAACTCTTGCAATCTTCTTTTATATTACTGACTAGTTTACCCTCATACTTAATCTTCTCCCTCCTTATTTCTTTTTTAGTTGTCCTCTGTTGGTCTTTGTAGGCTTCCCAATCCCCTGGTTTCCCACTGCTCTTCACCGCACTGTATGCTTTCTCTTTAGCTTTTATGCTGTCCCTGACTTCCCTTGTCAGCCATGGTTGTCTCGTCCTCCCTTTAGTATGCTTCTTCTTCCTAGGGATGAATTTTTGCTGTGTCTCCCAAATTACTCCCAGAAACTCCTGCCATTGCTGTTCCACTGTCTTTCCTGCTAGGAAAAAAGACATTTCTTCCACCAGTTCCAGTGAGTTCCAGGTCAATAACACTCACAGCATAAAATAGTTCTTCCTCACAGCTTCCTCCATCTTTTGCCTCAAACTTTAAATCTGTATCCCCTAGTCCTTGTAAGATCATAAGAAATAGGAGCAGGAGTTGGCCATTTGATCCGTGGAGCCTACTCTGCCATTCAATAAGATCATGGTTCATCTGATTGTGATCATAACTCCACTTTCCTGCCTGTACCTCATAGCCTTAACTCCCTTGTCAATCAAAAATCTACGTTGCTCCGCCTTGAATATATTTAACAGCCCAGCCTCTGCTGCTCTCTGTCGAAGAGGATTCCAAAGACAGAAGACCTGCTGAGAATGGAAATTCCTCCTTAAATGGGAGACCTCTTATTTTTAAATTGTGTCTTTTAGTTCTAGATTCTCCATGAAGGGAAACATCCTCTCAGCATCTACCCTGTCAAGCCCCCTCTGAAACGTAAATGTTTCAGTAAGGCCACCTCATTCTCCAATGAGGATAGGCCCAAGCTGCTCAACCTTTCCATATAAGACAACCCCTTTATCCCAAGAATCAGCCTAATGAATCTCCTCTGAACTGCTTCCAATGAATGGAAACAGCTTTTCTTTCCTATCTTTTCTAAATCTGCCATAATCTCGTACATCTCTATCAGACCCCCTTTGTGCCAAGGAGAACAACACACTTTCTCCAACCCAACTTTGCAGCTAAAATCCCTTATCCATGGAATAATTCTGGTAAATCTCCTCTGCACCGTCTCAGGGACCCTCATATCCTTTCGAAAGTATGGTGATCAGAACTGGATGCAATTCTCTAGTTGTGGCATAACCAGTGGTTTATAAAGGTTCAGCATAATTTCCTTGGTCTTGTACTCAATGGCTGGAATTTTACGGCCCCGTTGCGAGCGAGACCTGCCGCAGGCGAGGCAGCACCCCAGCCAGAAGTCCAGTGACTTGCAGCGGGACTGGAAGATTAGTGGCAGGCGGCTGCAGAAAATCCCACCCAAGGTCTCCACTTATGAAGCCCAAGATCTCATATGCCTTGCTAATTACATACTCAATATTTCCTGCACTTTCAAAGATCTGTGCACATGAATCTGGTCTCTCTAACCCTGTGCACTCTTTAGAACTGAGCCATTCTCCTATTCCATGAGCTTCAAATGTATTAAACAGACTTTTATGTAGTAGCTTGTCAAATGCTTTCTTAAATTCTATATAGAAAACATCCATTGCATTCCCTTCATCAACTTCCTCTATTACCTCATCAAAAAATTCAGTTAGATTAGTCAAGCACAAATCTGTGATGGCTATCCTTAACTAGCTTAAACCTCTTCAAGTGCCTGTTGATTTTTTTCCCCTGACTGTTTCTAAAATCTTACTCGCCATTAATGTTAAACTAACTGGCCTGTAGTTACTAGAAATGTCCTTATGCCCTTTCTTAAATAACAGTGCCACATTTGTCACTCTCCAATCCTCTGGCCCCTCCGTAGCATCTAGGGAAGATTGGAAGAGTAAAGCAAGCCTTTCCGCTAACCCTAGCCCAACCTCCTTTAGTAAGCATCTTATCCACTCTAAGCATAGCCAGCCTTTTTAGCACATCGTGCCCATCAACTTTTACCCCATCAATTACTTCTTCTATTTCCACCTCTACCAATATTTTGTCAGCTTTCTCATCCTTAGTAAACACTGATACAAAGTGCTCGTTAAATATTCGAGCATTATTCTATGCCCCTAAGTTCCTAACAGGACCCACTCACCTCTTACTATCCTCTTACTATTTACATGCTGGTAGAAGATTTTTGGATTCCCTTTTATGGTGACTGCCATTCTATTCTCACACACATTCTTTGTCAGCCTTATTTTCCTCTTCACTTACCCTCTCAAATTATTGTATTTGGCCTGGTTTTTGCTTGAAGAATTTACCTTACATGTATCATACACCCTCTTTTTTTGTTTCATCATATTCTGCACCACCCTTATCATCTAGGGAGCCCTGGCTTTGGTTCCTTACCTCACAGCCTTGTTGAATGTACCTAGCTTGTACCTGAAACGTCCCTTTAAAGATCATTCATTTATTTGTTGCCGATTTCACTTTCAGTCTTTGGCTCTATTTTACCTTGCCTCGATCTCCTCTTACTCCATTGAGGTTAGCCCTTTTCCAATTTAGAAGTTCTGCTCTAGATTATGCCTTCTCCTTCTCCACGATTAATCTAAACATTATGATGTGATGACCATTTTTAACCTGTGTTCCCCCCAGAGACACTTGGTCCACTTGGGCCCCCATTCCCAGCACCAGATCTAGCAATGCCCAATCCTAGTTGGACCAAGAGCTTGCTGGTTAAGGAAGTTCTCCTGAAGACATTCAGAAATTCCTCCCCTTCCTTTCCCTTTACTCTAACGTAATCCCAATCGATATTAGGGTAATTAAAGTTCTCCACTCTATAGCTCTTGCACATCTGTGGTTTCCCTGCAGATTTGCTCCTCTATCTCTCTCACCATTTGGAGGTGTACAGAATACCCCCACCAGCAAGATCATACCTTTCTTCCTTCTCAACTCTCGCCAAAATGGTTCTGTCCTTGCCTCCTTAAGGACGTCCTATCTTTCCAAAATTACAATTTCTTACCTAATCAGTACTGCTACCCCAACACTCCCTATCTTTTGTGAACATTTTGAATATTAAGTCTTCACATTTAATTTTAAGGCCCATTTCTGTTATTGCCACTACATCATATTCCCACATGGCTATCTGTACTTGTAGCTCCAAAACATTAATCACCACACTTTGTGTGGTTACATGCAATTATTCTAAACCTATCTTTGTATTCGTGTAGTCTTTCTTAGCCTGCTCCTATCTAATATGCTACTTTCTTCTTTAATGCTATCCAACACTCTCTTTTATGTGCCTTATTCTTCTTTTCTACTTGTATATGTTGAAGCCCATTCCTCCTGAAAATTTAATTTAATCCTTTCCCAACCACACTAGTGGACCTCTCCGTGAGGACATTGGTCCCAGTTTTGTTGAGGTGCAACCCATTGCTTTTGAATGGGTGCTTCCTGCACCAGAACTAGTCCCAATGCTCCAAGAATCTGAAGCCCTCCCTTCTGCATCATGCCTGAAGCCATGCATTGATCCTCTCTCTCTTCCTATTTCTACTCTTGTTAGCAAGCAACATTGGGAGTAATTCAGAGATTGCTACCTTCGAGGTCCTACTTTTATCTTCCTCCCGAGCACCTGAAAATCTGACTGTAGGACCTCAATAACTGCCTTCTCCATGTCATTAGTATCAACCTGTACCACAGGTCGGTACTAATGTCACTCCCATTGGTACTTATGGCTCACTTCCTTCCCTTGCAGCATTCTCTCAGTGATGTTGTTTACCCTGGCATTAGGGAGGCTGATAAGATTCCACCTCAAGATTCTATCTAGTGTGAGTCAAAGGGAAGAGGTTTAGTCCATTTGGATTGTACCCAGTGGGAGTGAATGGGAAGAGGTTCGGGTCAGTAGCCTTTTACCTGGTGGCAGTGAATGGGAAGAGATTTTGAATCATGGGGCAGAATTTTCCCCTTGTTGGATGGGCGCAGTGGGCGGGCCTGGGAGCGGTCACAAAGGCGACTGCTGCATGCGATCGGGCCCCGACATAGATTTCACGCTGGCTGGCCAATTAACAGTCAGCCAGCATGAAATGCACATTGCAACGCTCAGCGCTGCTGGGGTGGGGGTGGGAGGACCACGAGTGCAGAAGTGTGCACGCAGTAAAGGCTCCCTGAGGCACAGAGCTGCCTCAGGGAGCTGAAGATTTTTAGCAATAAAAACAAACATAATAATAATGAAAGCATGTGCCCTCATGTGACTGTGTCACATGAGCAGGAGCATGTTAAATATAAGTGTTAAAAGTTAAATTTTTTTGTTTTAATCACGGGTTAAAATCTCATCCAGCCTGTGGATGAGGTTTCGCCAAAAATGCAAAGGCTGCTTGGCCTTTTCGCCCACCTGCCAACTAAACAGTTGTACGGGCAGTGAAGAATTCCAGTCAATTGGGTTCTTAAGGGCCTTAATAGGCCACTTAATTAATGGCAGGTGCAGCTCCGACTCCTGCGCCCACCGACCGCAATATCGAGCAAGTGTTCAATGACATCAGGACGCTCACCCAACGTCGTCAGACCATTTTACGCTCGTTCAGTTCGGGCGAGCTCCTGCCTGATGAGCAAAAAATTCTGACCATGAGGATTTTCACCCAATGGGCCGGAATGTGAAGGTGTTTGAGTCATTCGGACTCTATCCAGCGGGATTAAACTCAAATGGGCTTACTGGGATTTCTGTCTATTTTCAGCTCTGTAAAATTGCTGTAACAAGTCAAAGAATTGTTAGGTCAGAGCTTCATGGTTAGAATGAAGAATTTCTTGGCTCACTTTCTGCAGTGGCCTTGCTTATCAGATGGCATAAGGTATTGCCAGCCCTGTCGCATTTACTTGATGAGACTGTTCCACTTGTAATATATTACATGTTCTGACTGGGCAGAGCGGACTACAATTTGATTTTACAGAGAAATTTGTATTGTTTCCAGGAATGTGGTGAATGGAACTTCAAAACCTAAATGTGACCTGTTTATTCAGAATAGTGAACATCACACTTTATTTTATCCAGCAATGTACTGTATTATTGGTTGTAACTATAGAGCTATTGTTTATCAGTAATGTAAGGGTTACTCAACGTATGACTGTTTATTTAGCAGGGTAATGGTTACTTGCTACGTAACTGCAGAATTGCGGTTTAATCAACAGAGTAAGGTTTGCTCGTCGTTGTATTTGTTACTGAAAATCACAAATTAATGGTGCCCTTTTAAGATTTTTTAAGTCAATTTCAAAAATAAGTATTTGTAGGTCAGTACTTTGAGGTATTTTTGGGCCAGATCCCTGGTGTGTGAGGGATAATAGAACAGACCAAATACAAGAGGGATACCCAAAAAAAAAGGGAAAATGCTGGAAAAGTACAGCAGCTCTCCAAGCTTCTGTTAAAGAAATATAGTTTAAACTCTGCAAATGTACATTGATCAGAATACTGCAATTAGTCCATGGCATACCTAGCCTGGAAGCATTTGATAGGAAATTGTTTAAAGAGCTTTAGTCTGTACATAACCTGTGCTACACTTAACCTGGGAATATTTGATTGAATGATGTAGAGTGAGTTTTACTCCATATCTAACTCATTTTGTACCTTCCCTGAGACCGTGAGCTGGTACGATGTAGAGGGAGCTACACCCTCTATCTAACCTCCAGGATAGCTAACTTGAGTGCTTGATGGGTCATTGTGGCAGATTGAGTCAGATGTCAGTCTGCCAGTCAGATGTTGAGCAGGTTCAGTCATAGGTCAGGTAGAGTGAGTTGAAGGCCAGGCCGGTACGCAGGAGACCTTTCTGAGAGAATTAGTGGACAAGAGGAAGAAGCTGAATAGATTGAGTACCTCCTCTCATCTTTCATGTTTCAGTCTGTCCTTCTTTGCAAGCAATGTACACGGAAGGCCCTTTAATGCCATACCAGGGCCCTGAGCATCCACGGTAGGGTGGGTACCAAGACATTTGAGTATTGACATTTGAACATTGACTCTATAGAACATGGCATTGTAGTATAAAGAAGTCAGTGAAGTGAAGACAATCTTAAAGTTGAGCCCAAGTACATCAACAGCCTCCAACAGCTCGCTTGTTACAAACACTTCCGTTGCAGGCAAATACAATTGTTAGAAGGCTGGGCTACCTCATTTTCCCAAAAGGTCAATGAAGCTAATTGTAATACAAGTGTGAGCTGACACCTCCTGGTATCAGGGCTGCAACTGAGCTCCTCCTCAAAGGCACTGGTGGAGCCTTCTGTTGATCCGTCACTACCTTTGTATCTGTGGAAACGGAGTCCAATGAGGCATTATATACATGACAATGACCCTAAATAAGTGCAAGCAAAACTGTTAATTATTAAATCACTACTGCTTGCTTCACTTTCTCCATCTTCATAATTGATTAAATTTCTTTTTCTCCTTTAGCTTAAACTTTGAGCTTTTTTTTGTTTTATTCTGAAAGTCAGTGTACCAAAGAAAAATAGACACTCTACTATTGGTAATTAGTGTCAGCATCAAACACTCCTAGGGCAGTTTAAGCACAGGTTAACTACAGAGTAAAGCTCCCTCTACGATGTCTCATCACACTCCCAGGACGGGTATAGTTCAGATATATAATGAGTAAAACTCTCAATCCCATGGAAATACCTTTACTGCTCCAGTGTGATGAGTCCCTCATCCATCCTTTATAGAATCACAGAATTATTACAGCACAGAAGGAGGCCATTCGGTCTGTCATATCTGTACTGGCTCACTGCAAGAATAACTCAGCTAGTCCCACTCACCTGCTTTATCCTTGTAGCTTTGCAAATATTTTCTCCTCCAGATAATTATTCAATTTCCTTTTGAAGGCCACGATTGAATATGGCCCCACCACATGATTTGTGCACATTTACCCCCAGGTTCCTCTGCTCCTGCACCCCTTTTATAATTGTATCCTTTATTTTATATTGTCTTTCCTCATTCTTCCCACCAAAATGAAAGACTACATACTTCTTTGTATTAAATTTCATCGGCCACTTGTCCATCCATTCCATTGGCCTGTCTATGTCCGGCGCAGACACGATGAGCTGAATAGCCTCTTCCTGCATTGCAATTTTTCTATGGTTCTGTGTCCTCTTGAAGTATATCACTATCCTCCTCACAGTTCACAATACTTCCAAGTTTTGTGTCATCCATAGATTTTGAAATTTTTGCCTGAACACCCAAGTCTAAGTTATCAAAATATAGCAAGAAAAGTAGGGATTCTAACACTGACCCCTGGGGGACCCAGCTATTAACCTTCCTCCATAGAGTCATAGAGGACTACAGCACAGATAAAGGCCCTTTGGCCTAGCGAGTCTGCGCCAGTCAAACAAGTACCTACCTATTCCATTCCCATTTTCCGGTACTAGGCTCATAGCCTTGTATGTCATGGCATTGCAAGTGCACATCCAAATACTCTTTAAATACTATGAGGGTTTCTGCCTCTACCACCCTTTCAGACAGTGAGTTCCAGATTCTCACCACCCTCTGGGTGAAATAATTCATCCTCACCTCCCCTCTAAACCTCCTGCCTCTTACCTTAAATCTATGCCCCCTGGTTATTGATCCCTCCACCAAGGGGAGAAGTTCCTTCCTGAATACCCTATCTATGCCCCTCATAATTTTATACACCTCAATCATGTCCCCCCTCAATCTCCTCTGCTGTGGGGAAAATAACCCCAGTCTATCCAATCTCTCCTCATAATTAAAACTCTCCAGCCCAGGCAACATCCTGGTAAATCTCCTCTGCACTCTCTCTAGTGCAATCACATCCTTCCTATAATGCAGATTCCAGAACTGCACGCAATACTCTTACTGTGGCCTAACCAGCATTTTATACAGTTCCAGCATAACCTCCCTGCTGTTATATTCTATGCCTCATCTAATAAAGGCAAATGTCTCATTTGCTTTTTTAACCACCTTATCTAATTGTCCCACTACCTTAAGGGACCAGTGGACATGCACACCAAGGTCCCTCTGATCCTTGGTACTTCCCAGGGTCCTACCATTCATTGTGTATTCCCTTGTTTGTCCTGCTCAAGTGCATCACCTCACACTTATCCGGATTAAATTCCATTTGCCACTGATCAGCCCATCTGACCAGCCCATCTATATCCTCCTGTAATTTAAGGCTATTCTCCTCATTATTTACCACCCCACCAATTTTCGCGTCATCCGCGAACTTACTGATCAACCCTCCTATATTCAAGTCTAAATTGTTTATACATACCACAAACAGCAAGGGATCCCTATGGAACCCCACTGGACACTGGACACAGTCATCCAGTCACAAAAACACCCCTCGGCCATCAATCTCTGCTTCATACCATTCAGCCAATTCTGGATCCAATTTGCCAAATTGCCTTGGATCCCATGGGTTCTTAGCTTCATTATCAGTCTCCCATGTAGAAGTCTAAGTAGACTACGTCAAATGCATTGCCCTCATCTGTACACCTGGTCACCTCTTCGAACAATTCAATCAAATTGGTCAGATATAACCTCCCCTTGACAAAACCATGCTGACTATCCTTGATTAATCCCTGCCCCTCCAAGTGTAGATTAATTCTTCCATTATTGCTTCCAATAGTTTCCCCACCACTGAGGTTAGACTGACTGGCCTGTAGTTCCCTGGTTTATCCCTTCCTCCCTTCTTAAATAACGGTACCACATTGGCTGTCCTCCAGTCCTCTGGCACCTCTCCTGTGGCCAGAGAGGTATTGAAAATTATTGCCATCGCCCCTGCTATCTCCTCCCTTGTCTCACTCAACAGCCTGGGGTACATTTCATCCGGGTCTGGAGATTTATCTACTTTTAAGCCTGCCAGACCACTTAGAACCTCCTCCCTTTCTATGGTAATTTCTTTAATTATATCACGGTCCTGCCTGATTTCCGGACCCACGTCATCCCTCTCCCTTATGAACACTGACACAAAGTATTCATTTAGAACCCTACCCATGTCTTCCGGCTCCACATACAAATTACTACCACGGTCCTTAATGGGCCCTACTCTTTTCCCTAGTTATCCCTTTACTCTTAATGTACTTGTAAAATAACTTTGGATTTTCATTTATTTTACCTGCCAATGTTTTTTCATGCCCCCTTTTTGCTCTCCTAATTTCCTTTTTAAGTTTCCCCCCCTACACATTCTATACTCCTCTAGGGCTTCTGCTGTTTTGAGCCCTCGGAATCAGTCATTAGCCTCCCTTTTTCTCTTAATCCAATCCTGTATATCCCTTGACATCCAGGGTTCCCTGGATTTGTTGGTCCCACCCTTTATCTTTACTGGAATATGTTGGCCCTGTACTCTCCCTGTTTCCTTCTTGAATGAGTCCCACTGCTACGACGCTGATTTACCTAAAAATAGCTGCTCCCAGTCTACTCTGGCCACATCATATATGAACCTGTTAAAATCGGCCTTCCCCCCAATTTAGAACTTTGATTTCTGGTTTTCTGGTCCATCCTTGTCCTTTTCCATAACAACCTTGAATCTAACGGAGTTAAGATCACTATCTGCAAAATGGTCCCCCACTGATACCTCTACCACTTGCCCGGCTTCATTCCCTAATAGTAAGTCCAAAACCATCCCCTTTCTTGTTGAAACTTCTATGTACTGGCTTAAAAAGTTCTCCTGGTTGCATTTTAAGAATTTCACTCCCTCTAAACCTATCACACTATGACTAATCGAGTTAATGTTGGGGAAGTTGAAATTTTACTACCCTATTATGTTTGCACTTCTCTGAAATTTGCCTACGTATCTGGTCTTCTATTTCTCTCTGACTGTTAGGGTGACTATAGCACACTCCCAGCAATGTGATTGTTCTTTTTTTGTTTTTCAGTTGTACCCATATGGCCTCACTTGAGGAGCCTTCTAGGATGTCATCCCTCCTTACTGCTGTAATTGATTCCTTGATCAATATTGTGATACCCCCTCCTATTTTACCTCCTTCCCTGTCTCAGCTTAAGACCCAATATCCTGGAATATTGAGCTGCCAATCCTGCCCCTCTCTCAACAATGTCTGTGTAACAGCAATGACATCATACTTCCATCTGTTAATTTGTGCCCTCAACTCATCTGCCTTATTCGTCAGACTGCTTGCATTAAAACAAATACCATCCAACCTTGCCAAACTCCCTTGTGCCTTAACTGGCCTAAAATTTCTATGCCTTCCAGACACACTTGCTCTCTCTTCTAATCTTGGCTGTGCATCTCCCCCTGCTGAACCTCCCCTCAGGATCCCATCCCCCTGCCAAGTTAGTTTGCACCCTCCCCAACAACACTAGCAAACCTCCCCACAAGGATATTGGTCCCGTTCCGGTTCAGGTGCAGCCTGTCTACCTTGTACAGGTCCCATCACCCCAGAAATGGTCTCAATGCCCCAGAAATCTAAAGCCCTCCCTCCTGCACCATCTCTTCAGCCATGCATTCATCTGAATTAACCTCCTATTTTTGTACTCACTAGCGCGTGGCACCGGAAGTAATCCAGAAATTACCAACTTTGAGGTCCTGTTTTTTAATCTGTTTCCTAGCTCCCTAAATTCTGCTTGCAGGACCTCATCCCTCTTTCTACCTATGTCGTTGGTACCAATATGTACTACGATCTCTGTCTGTTTGCCCCTTCCCTTTAGAATGCTCTGCAGCCGTTCAGTGACATCTTTGACCCTGGCACCAGGGAGGCAACATACCATCCTGGAGTCACGTCTACGGCTGCAGAAATGCCTGTCTGTTCCCCTTATTATCGAGTCTCCTACCACTATTGCCCTTCCCCTCTTTTTTTCCTCACCCCACCCCCTCCCCCCCCACCTCCACCGTGCAGCTGAACCACTTATAGTGCCATGAGCGTGGCTGCACTCCTCAGTGGAACCATTTTCCAACACAGAAAAACGGTTCTCAAGCGAGATGCACCCTTGGATTTCCTGACTACCCGCCTGACACCTTTCTTCTGACTGATGGTCACTCATTCCCTCTCTGCCTGCACTTCCATAAGCTGTGGGGTGACCGCATCTAAAAACGTGCTATCCGCAAAACACTCAGCCTCACGGATGCACCCCAGTGCCTCCAGCTGCCGCTCAAGTAGCTGCAGCTGGTGGTACTTCCTGCACACATGGTCAGTCAGAGCGCAAGGAGCGTCTAGGACTTCCCACATGTTGCAGGCGGTACATAACATGTGACTGAACTGCCCTGCCATGCCTCTAGTTGAACAAAAACCCTTACTTTAAGTTAAATACAGTAAAAAAAAAAGTTATTTATGTACTTTAAGTAAAAACTAGAACCCTTACCTTTCCTTAGCTTAATCTATTTTAAACTGGAGAAAAACACATCCACCACTCACCAATCAGCTCTCACCTTTGTGCTGACATCACCTTTTGAATCTTTCCTGCACTTGCGCTGGTTCTGATCTCACTGCCGCTCTCTCGCGCTGTCTTGTGATGTCACTCTTGTTATTTCCAACAAGAACTGACTGCAGGATCCTCTTCCCAGACTCCAATCCAAGAAATAACCATTCACTGTTACTCTTTCCTGTCATTCAGCCAATTTCATGTCCATGCTGCTACTATTCCTTTTGTTCCACGGGCTCTAACTTTGCAGACAAGCCTGTTATGTGGCACCTTATCAAATGCCTTTTGGAAGTCCATATTTAAATTAATTAATTTCTTTCTCTTTTTAGCTCAAACTTTGATATTGTTTGTTTAAATTTTGAACTTAAGGTCAGCAGCGCCATAAAATACTGATGATGTGTGCAGTTTAGTGCTCCCTTTGAATCCAAGGTACCATCTGTATAGCTCAATACAACACTATAAAGACCAAAAGGAAGAAAGAAAAAAAGGCCCTGCATTTGTATATCATCTTTCACAAGTTCAGAACATGCCAAAGTGCTTTACAATTAACTAAGTACATTTATGAAGCTGGGTCACTATTGTAATGTAGGAAAAACGACAGCTTACAATCAGCAAAGTGATAATGACCGGGTGATTTATTTCACTGATGTCGGTTAGGGAAGGAATATTGGCCAGCACACCAGAGAGAACTCTCCTCTTCTTCAAATAGTTCTATGGGGATCTTTTACATCGTCCGAGAGGACAGATAGAACCTTGTTTTAGAGTCTTATTCAAAAGGCAACACTTCCGACAGTGCAGCACGCCCTCAGTACTGCAATGGAATTATCAGCCTAGGTTTTGTACTCAAGTCTCTGGCTTGGGACTTGAGCCCATGAACATCTGACTCAGGTGAGAATACTTTCTACCGAGCTAAGGCTGACACCTGGCAGTTCATGTACCAGCTGAGCCGCTGGATCAAAGGAAATACTGCTAACAGCTGAATGCTCAAGCTGACTTGATTGAGGTTGATGATGGATGTTTCCCTTTCCACTGTAGTGCCCCTGAAGTAATCAGAGTGATGATACTCAAAGTTTTAAAGTTTTGATCATTTTGTGTCATGCTCCTCCTGGATGAGGGGGGGTCACCCATGAAAAATGCCTCTTCACTGTCAGCAATACAGCTGCAAGATCACATAGCAGGGTGGGGCATTTGATTTCAGTTACTTGCAAGCATTTAAATCATGATCCTGCAAATGCTTTTCTTCTAATGGAGAAGCTGAGGTGAAAGGGCCTAAGCCAGATGTACGACAGCACCATGGATGGAAAGAAACGTAGAGCAGAGGAAGAACTCAGAGAATGATGGTTAGGTTTTAATAGCTTTCCGACTGTAAAGATGGAGGTCTTGTGATGCAATGGGTAGCATCCCTGCCTCTGAGCTAGAAGCTCTGGGTTCAAGTCCAACTCCAGGACTTAATGGCCAAGGAAGGTGCATACGTAATGCAGCCAAACAGCTTAACTATCAACTTGTAAATCTTTCCAACATATGCCATTGGGAGGCGGTAAGAGCGGGAGAGATTCCTGGTCAACCATGTGATGGAAAGAACGTTGATACTCTATCATCACTATCTGTAGCTGCAAGCTACAACATACATGTAAAAGTGCATGTTACCACAGCAACTCGATGGGGGCCAGTTGTCCGGACAGCTGGTATTCGTTAAATTGATGCCAACAGCATGGGGATCGATTCCTGTTCTGACTGGGGTAGATTTGGGATCTGCCTTCTTGCCATAATGGGCAACTAAGGTCATGGGCTGTGAGTTGGACCTACCTTCAGGTAGAGAACTCAAGAAGACGACAGACTGTGGGAGGGAGGAAAGAAGGTCCACCACAATTGAAAGGCACTCCGAAGTTAAAATTGGAGACAGTTGAGTAGATTTTCTGTGGGGAATAGGATGCTCCCAACCATGAATGAGGATCCCATTTGGGGATGAAATGACAAATATGAGGAATCTTGATTCTGATATTGAGGATTTGGAAATCTTTGCCTATTAGTCTGAAGTTTTCTGGATTGGTGTAGACAGTTACGTTATAGTTGCAGCTTTGTAAGGTATGTGAACCAGGGTAGCCAGAGGTAGGATGTTGGACCAAGCCGTTCCATCCCGTGTGATGAGTGATTTAGGATGAGCACATTTACAGGCAGATGGGCTCTTTAATAGTAAAACATGTAATTGCACAGATTCCTCCAGTTCAGTTCTGACTCTGAGAGCAGCTTTTGCAAGATTCCTACAAGGACACACAAGGACAGATACCAGCTCGATTAGCTCGGGCTCAGATTATATTTTTAATTTTCTTTATTTAAGATTGTTCCTGCAATCTTGCATGGTGACTGAGCAGGTAACATGTGTGGCACCATTGGTATGCGTACTGCACCCAGTGTGGCACCAAGTGTATGCATGCTGCACCAAGTGAAAAACAACGAGGGTCCAGGTGCATTATATATGTTCTA
The DNA here is from genome assembly GCF_017639515.1 of Carcharodon carcharias. NCBI lineage: Eukaryota > Metazoa > Chordata > Chondrichthyes > Lamniformes > Lamnidae > Carcharodon > Carcharodon carcharias. Next base: position 124,418,689 of record NC_054479.1, read on the forward strand.
CTGAGCAAGAAAGATCTATGAGAAGGATGCAGCATCTATGGCTAACTAAGGCTGTTAAGGGTGGTATCCAATCAAAAGGCACAATACTGCCAAAATTAATGGTAAACCAGAAGATTGGGAGAGTTTTATAAACCAACAAAGGATGACTAAAAAATTGATAGAGGCAGAACTTAGAGTATGAGAGTAAACTAGCAAGAAATATAAAAACGGATAGTACAAGCTTCTACAATTATATAAAAAGGAAAAGAGTTGCTAAGAGGATGAGAGGGGAATTAATAATGGAAAACTAGGAAATTTGAACAAATATTTTGGATCTGCTTTCACAGTAGAAGACACAAAAAGCATCCTGAGAATAGAAGAAAATCAAGAGGCCAAAGGGAGGGAGGAACTTAGAAGAATCGCGGTCACTAGAGAAGTATTAGAAAGTTAATAGGACTAAAGGCTGACAAGTCCCCTGGACCTGATGGCCTGCATCCTAGGGTCTTAAGAGAAGTAACTGCAGTGATAGTGGATACATTGGTTGTAAATCTTACAAAATTCCTCAGATTCTAAAAAGGCCCCAGCGGATTGGCAAACTGCACATTTAGCATTCAGAAAAGGAGTGAGACAGAAAACAGGAAATTATAGGCCAGTTAGCTTAACATCTGTCATTTGGAAAATGCTAGAACCTATTATTAAAGAAGCATTAGCAGGGCATTTAGAAAATCATAATAGTATCAGGCCGGATATGTTCAAGGCTGAGTTAGACAGATTTTTGATGAACAAAGGAATCAAGGGTCATGAGGGGCAGGCAGGAAAGTGGAGTTAAGGCCACAGTCAGACCAGCCAAGATCTTATTGAATGGTGGAGCATGCTCGAGTGGCCAAATAGACTATTCATGCTATTTCTTATGAATTGTTGGTCTGTACTAAATCAGCTGATTTGACTGTGGCATTTTAAGGCAGTGCAGTGATTGATCTCACTACCTCTGGGGTAAGAAACAAAATAATGTGCCAGTTTTTATGCTCAAATTAGATCGGTCTCCTTCAGCTCCTGCTGGATCTTTATCCCCATCTGGTGTAGTCTCCAGCAGCCCCTACGGGATTCTTATACCTCATCTAGAGCAGTCTATAGCAGCGCCTGTATTTCTATATTGATAAGACTCTCTCTCTCTCTCTCTCTCTCTCTCTCTCTCTAATCCATTCTCCCTTTTTTTCTTCTTTATCTTTAATCTAGTTCATATTAAATTTGGCAAGTGGAATGCATGTTTCACTGAAAAGTCATGAACACCTGCTGTTTCTTTTGTGCCTGAAGACGTTGTTGTGATGGGGCTTTTCAATGTTAAAAGTCTCTCTACTGCCTGTCACAATAGCTGCTTTTTTATAGTGAGAAATGATCTGGCCAGCAGGTTAACAGAATTGCTCAAAATATTTTTAGTATTTTTGTTCCTGATTTTTTTTCCTTCAGCAATTGAAATTTAATGGGATTAAAGGAGCAGAAAATGTTGGTGGGGGTTGTCTATAGGCCCCCCAAACAGTAATGGAGATGTAAGGGAAGGCATTAAGCAGGAAATTAGAGATGCATGCATAAGGTTACAGCTGTAATCATGGGTGATTTTAATCTACATATAGATTGGACAAACCAAACTAGCAATAATACTGTGGAGGAGGATTTCCTGGAGTGTGTACGTGATGGTTTTTTTAGACCAATGCATTGAGGAACCAACTAAAGAGCAGGCTATCCTAGACTGAATATTGTGCAATGAGAAAGGATTAATTAACAAACTTGTTTCGCGGGGTCCCTTTGGGAAGAGTGACCATAAAATGATAGAATTGTTCACTGAAGAAGTTGAATCTGAAACTAGAGTCCTGAATCTAAATAAAGGGAACTACAAGGGTATGAGGCACGCGTTCGCAATGATGGATTGGGGAACCTTACTAAAAGGGTTGAGAGTGGATAGGCAATGGCTAATGTTTAAGGAACATACGCATGAATTACAATTATTCATTCCTGTCTGGTGCAAAAATAAAACAGGAAAGATGGCTCAACCATGGCTTACAAAAGAAATTAGGAATAGTATTAAATCCAAAGAGGAGACATATAAAATTGCTAGAAAAAGCAGCAAACCTGAGGATTGGGAGCAGTTTAGAATTCAGTAAAAGTTGGCAAAAAGATTGATCAAGAAGGGGAAAATGGAGTATGAGAGTAAACTTAGAAGGAACATAAAAACTAACTAAAAGATTCTATAAATACGTGATGACAAAAAGATTAGCGAAGACAAACCTAGATCCCTTACAGTCAGAAAAGGGGGAAATTATAATGGGAACAAAGAAATGGCAGAAGAATTGAACACATATTTTGGTTCTGCCTTCACAAAAGAGGGGACAAATAATTTCCCAGAAATGTTAGGGAACCAAGGGTCTAGAGAGAGGGAGGAATTGAAGAAACTCAGTATTTGTAAAAAACAAAATGGTGCTAAAGACATTAATGGGATTAAAGGCTGACAAATCCCCAGGGCCTAATAATCTACATCCTGGAGTACTAAAGGAAACAGCCCTGGAAATATCAGATGCATTGGTGGTCATCTTCCAAAATTCTATAGACTCTGGAGCAGTTCCTCCAGACTGGAGGGTGGCAAATGTAACCCCACTATTTAAAAAAGGGGGGAGAGGGAAAACAGAGAATTACAGACCAGTTAGCCTAAAATCATTAGTGGGGAAAATGCTAGAGTCTATTATAAAAAATGTGATAACAGAACACTTGGAAAGCATTAACGGGATTAGACAAAATCAGCATGGGTTTATGAAAGGGAAATCATGCTTAATTAATCTACTGGAGATTTTTGAGGATGTAACTAGTAGAATAGATAAGGTAGAACCAGTGGATGTGGTGTATTTGGATTTCAGGAAGGCTTTTGATGAGGTCCCACGTAAGAGGCTAGTGGGCAAAATGAAAGCTCATGGAATTGGGGGTAATATTATGGCATGGATTGAGAATTGGTTGACAGACCTGAAACAGAGAGTGGGAATAAGTGGATTTTTTCGGGGTGGCAGGCAATGACTAGTATTGTACCGCAGGGATCAGTACTTGGGCCCCAGCTATTCACAATATATATAAATGACTTGGATAAGGGAACCAAGTGCAATATTTCCAAGTTTGCTGATGACACAAAACTGGATGGGGTTGTGAGGAGGATGCAAGGAGGCTTCGGGGTGATTTAGACAAGTTGTGTGTGTGGGCAAACACATGGCAGATGCAGTATGACATGGATTAATATGAAGTTTTACGCTTCGGTGTGAAAAACAGAAAGGCAGAGTATTATTTCAGTGGTGATATGTTGGGAAATGTGGACGCACAAAGGGATCTGGGCGTTCTTGTACACCAATCAATGAAAGTAAATAGGCAGGTGCAGCAAGCAATTAGGAAGGCAAATGGTGTGTTGGCCTTCATTGCAAGAGGATTTGAGTTTAGAAATAGAGATGTCTTACTGCAGTTATATGAAGTCTTGGTGAGACCATACCTGGAGAATTATGTTCAGTTTTGGTCTCTCTACCTAAGAAAGGATATACTTGCCATGGAGGGAATGCAGTGAAGGTTCACTAGGCTGATAGTGGGGATGACAGGACTGTCGTATGAGAGATTGGTTCGACTGGGCCTGTGTTCACTAGAGTTTAGAAGAATGAGAGGGGATCTGATTGAAACATATAAAATTCTAACAGGGCTAGACAGACTGGATGCAGGGAGGATGTTTCCCCTGGTTGGGGAGCCTAGAACCTGGGGCCACAGTGGGAATACAGGGCAGGCCATTTAGGACTGAGATGAGGAAAGATTTCTTCACTCAGAGAATGGTCAACCTGTGGAATTCTCTACCACAGAAAGCTGTGGAGGCAGGGTCACTGAGTATATTCAAGAAAGAAATTGATAAATATTTGGATATTGGGAAATCAAGAGGTATGGAGTGAAAGCAGGAATGTGGCGTTGAGATAGAGGATCAGCCGTGATCATATTGAATGGCGGATCAGGCTCGACGGGCCGAGTGGCCTATTCCTGCTCCTGGTTTCTAGGTTTCTATTACACAAAATTTTAAAATTGCTTTCAGTTCCTTTTACTGTCTTCATTAAAATTGAAATAACCACACTTCAAAAATGCATCATTGGGTGTATATCACTTTGGGATCTTCTGAAGTATCAAATGTGCTATTTGGGTGCATCTCACTTTTCTCTCTCTGCCCCCCTCGCACTCCACCCTCCCCCTGCCCTCTTCCCCTTGTGCTCCTCCCTCTCTGCCCCCCCGGCGCTCCTCCCTCCCCCGACCCCCCTGGCGCTCCTCCCTCCCCCGGCCCCCCCGGCGCTCCTCCCTCCCCCGGCCCCCCCGGCGCTCCTCCCTCCCCCGGCCCCCCCCGGCGCTCTTCCCTCCCCCGGCCCCCCCGGCGCTCCTCCCTCCCCTGGCCCTCCCTCCCCCCAGCGCTCCTCCCCCCGGCGCTCCTCCCTCCCCTGGCCCCCCCGGCGCTCCTCCCTCCCCCGGCCCCCCCGGCGCTCCTCCCTCCCCCGGCCCCCCCGGCACTCCTCCCTCCCCCGGCCCCCCTCGCGCTTTCCTGCTCACATTTGTCTGCATTCTCTTGTTCTCTTGCTTTCTCTTTCTCTCCCTTCTTAGCTCATTCACTTTTTGCTCCATTTTCTTCCTTTCGGATCCTCCAGTCCCCTCCCTTTTCCCCATCCAATCTTGTCCATTCCATTTCCTCTTCTCCTTGCCTCCCTTTAACCTTTCTTAATATATTAAAAGACCTCTTCCAGGAGGCGAGGAGTGCTATATAAATGCAAGTGGTTGTTGCTCCCTGCATGTAAGTATTAATAAATTTGGATTTCAAAGAAATAGTTTTAAATCCTCTAATGAGGGGCCGAGGCTGAAAATGTCACCAAATGATCACCAAATCCATTTCTTTCCCTACCTGGTAGGTTTGTTCACTTGATTCTTGGTCAAGTACAGTGTCATTCAGTAAAACCTCAATCATCATTTGTGTAGTTTAATGGCTTAATAGAATAGTTAAAGTAACGTACGATGCAGACCCCATGATCTAACAATGACATCATCAGTCGTGCTAGGCACACAGGAGAAAAGATGGAATAACCTGTACTCATGAGAGACCTACTCTGTAACCTATCTAATACATAGTATTAATAAAGCTGTTTGGAGTAACTACTTGAGTCAGATTACAGCCTCTCCAGAGAAGATAGGCCACACAACCAGCATACAAAACATGGTAGCAGTGGTATGACACCAAACTGGAGGATGATTGCTGCAGCCATTGAAAGCCATGGAGAAGAAAGCCTGCCTCCATCTCAGCTGACAGAGGGGAGGGCCAGGTAGGAGCATGTGAAGAAGTCCATCTAGCTGCACTTAGGTTTCACGGAGTTGGATTACGCATATGGATGTCATCTTCTTTGTCTGTAATGAATTATGATATGCTGCACCACAGAAAGATTCCTTCAGTTATTTAAACACTACTTGGTAATTGACAATTGAATGGTCCTTGTGAAGCGTATGATGGGAAGGAGCACACCGGATGAGGGCAGCGCAGCTCCCATGCTGTAGCCTCATGTACGAGGCCCAGAGATAAATTCAGGGCCATATGGTTATAGAAGGGGGATGATGTATTGATTAAGTCAGTATGGAAGGCTCATGTGAATTGGATCTATCTTTGCGAGTAAAAAGCTACCTTTGCATGTATCTCATTGTGCCTTCCAAAAGCAAAATACTGCAGATGCTAGACATCTGAAACAAAACTAAAATGCTGGAAATACTCAGCAGGTCTGGCAGCATTAGTGGGGAGAGAAAAAAAAGTTAATGTTTCAGTTCATGGCCCAGTTCAGATGAAAGGTCACAACCTGAAATATTAACAGTTTCTCTCCCCACAGATATTATCAGACCTGCTGAGCATTTCTAGCATTTACTGTTTGGATTTCTTGCCTGCTGTCATCTTCATATTGTGCCTGGTCACCGTCCTCCTCCATATCTTCATCCCCAGAGGCTTCATGCTCCAGGATGTCCTAATTGTTTCAAGGTTCTCCCCTCTGTAGTGCCAGGCTGTGCAGCACACAGCATACCACAACTATATGTGAAACCCTTGTTGGGACCTGAAGGGCTCCTCCAGATCTATCAAGCATCTGCAGAAGCTCCATGACCTGCTCAATGATCACATTGTTCTGTAGCAGATGTATTTCTCTTCTGCATCTGTACTTGGGTTTTGCACAGTGTGAGTAACCATTTCTTCGGTGGGTAGCCTTTGTTACCCAGCATCCATCCTTGAAGGTGCGTTGGGGTCCTGAAAAGGCTGAGCACCTTGAACTATTTTCATGGCAGCTTCCCGGGACTGTAGCGCACATCAGAAAGATCTGTAGACCAGTTATACATTGAACAAGTGAAAGCCCTTCCTGTTACCTAGTCTGTGGGAGCCTTGATGGCCACATGCATGCAATCGATGACACCCTGCACCTGTGGAATCCAGCAATGGCCCCAAATCCTATAGCCCTCAAATCCTGACTGTCCAGATCTGTGCAGAACTGCACGTATTGTCTGGCTCCCTTAAAGACAGCATTAGTGACCATTTTGATGCAGCAATGTGCTGTAGATTGGAAGATCCCACAGGTATCTCCAGAAAATGCTTGGATTGATCCTGAGCTATAGAAATTCAGCACCACAGTGACCTTCAGTGCAACAAGCGGTCGGTACCCACCAGTTCTCATTGGGCTCAGCTCCTCGTCTATCATGGTGCACAGCTCTGTGACCATCTCCCTGGTGACACCACTGCTCCAACATTTGCAGAAAACAAAGTCTCTGATGGTGGACCGTCTTTGGTCGGCACAATCTTCTGCATGCATGATATTTATTGTGTGCCCCTCTGAGCCCTCCACCTCCCTGTCCCTTCCAGCCTCATGATCCTGGTGCCCCATTGAGTGCTGCTGCCTTGCACCCAGTCGCTACAGATTTTTCCCCCTCTGGTTCTCCTCCCCACTGGAGTTCGAGGCACTATTAAATGAGGCAAATTATTGTAATCACTTACGTGCACTCCTCTGCCTCCCCCATCTCCCCTTACTCTGTACATACAAGTGGCAAATTAAAGATGATACTCAACCAGAATGTCCCTTCTGTAGTATCCAAGTTTGACTTGCCTCCAGATTGCTACTGCCACTGACTACATAGTGTCACCCTCACTACTAAATCACAATGGCTGCTGACTGCAGCCAAGGCTGATCTCTGTCACCTTTCAGCTGGTGAGGCTCTGAAGCCCCATTGTTGTCATTGGCCACTCGCAAAGTGCAAAAACACTGTTAACATATCTTTTTATTTTGGTTGGACTGTGGATTAAAATACAATGGCTGCAGTTTGAAAGACATGTCTACTGGAACAATGTGAGGGATATATACAATGTTGCTGTCCTTGAACAGTGTGCCATTAAAGGCAGTATGGTGCCAAGGAGGTGCCCAATCTAATGGGGAACTGCCTGGCAACAATGTTTTAATTGGTTCTTGACCAGGTGACCAAGGTTTGTATGAGAGCAGTGCAGCAGAATAGCTCCTAGCCTGAAAGGAAAAAGACCCAAAACCTCTGTCTCCTATGTGTGTAAGATTCCAGTAATTCTGCAATAATAGCTAGCTGGATTTTTCCCCCTCGTATCTCTATAACCTCTCTGCTCTCTCTCTGAAAACCCCTGTCAAGAGAAAAAGGGGAAAATCATCATTACAAACATTGAAAAGCAAGTGCTCAACCAATGAACTAAAGACAGCAAATGCTGGAAGACCACATCGTGTCATCAACAAAGAACTGAAAGGAATTTGGAAGACATCGATCAAAATCAAACCATCGAGTACTCCAGAATTGGTGCTATTGAACTGCTTTATCCCACCCTTAAAATCCATGTCTTTGTGTGTCTTACATGTCTTGTATGCGTGTGTATAAGGCTTTAAGAAGGGGTAGAGTTTAGGTCATAAGAGTTAGAACTAAGTTCATATTTCTTTCTTTTGCCACTGGTTAAAGACCATTTGTTCACTAAACAGTTATTAACTTATTAAGATTACAAATATAATGCTTGTATGCTGTTAACCTAAACTAAACAATTAGGTGATTCGATCAAACTTTTCACATTTATTGTGGCTCAGGGAGCAGTGGGGCTTGATATTGCAGCGCACTATCTCCGGTGAGTTATGACAACTGGTGAAATGGCAATTAATTGCCTGTTTAGCAGGTTTAATTACTTTCCTGCCACTTTTAAGCGAGGTCTTCCCACCAAGCCCGGCTACCTCTGGGAATATCCCCGGCTGGCGTAAGCACATTGGGCTTTCCACCCAATGCCTTTTGCTGCCATTTCTCACCCTTCCTATCTCCCAACCAATCTCCAATGGGCTGGCAAAATTCCAGCCTATGTCTGTCTCTCTCCCTCTCTCTCTCTCTCTCTCTGAGTCTTAAGTCTCTTTCTTCCCCTCAGTCTATGTCTCTCTTGCCCTTTGTCTCTCCATCTTCAGTCAGTCTCTCTTTCACTTTCTCTTTGTCTGTCTGTCCTGTTTTAATTTGATCATCCAGTGAATGACTGGCTTGTAACTCTGCAAACCCCACTAAATATTATCATTAATACAAAATCAATTTACCAATTATGGAGCTCAGTGTTCGATAAACTTAATTTATAATTAAATATTACAGTTGTTTAAAGTTGATTTAACTAGTCCATTTTCTTGTGTGAAATATCAATTATCTAGATAATGAACTAGGCCATTCAGGTGTGATGTCAGGAAGTATTTCTACAAAGGAAAGGTGAAAGCTGGAGCACTTTCCCCAAAATGCAGTTGCTGCTACGGATCAGGAAGCGTGAAAATTTCGCAACTGAAACTAATAGCCTTTGGGTGGGATTTCCTAGCCCAGCCCATTGCCAGGATCGTCTGGTCCTGCCAAACGTCAGTGGACTTGTGGCTGGGCCATCGCATCTCCTATGGCAGGTCCCACCATGACGGGGCCAGAAAATCCCGGCCTTTGTAAGATAAGTATACTAAGTGTTGCAGAGCCCAGGCGGGCAAATGGAGAAATGATACAGATCAGCCATAGTTTAACTGAGTGGTGAAACAAGTTCAATGGGGAGAATGAGCTGCACCAGTTCCATTTGATTCACAGATAAAATCCCTGCCATCCCCCAAACATTGGCCCACCTGATTAAAGCACGCCGAACCCCTGATTAAAAATCCCCCCCAAACACATTGAAGCCCCAAATGAAACTGTCCCAAACACACTGACTGAAAATACTCTGTCCCAGACACACTGACAGAAACCACCCCCCCCCCCGCCCCCCAACCGCCCCCCCCCCCCCCCCCCACCCCCCCACCCAATAAACCCTACACAAACATAATGGCCAGAATTTTGATGTCGGCATGCGGGGGTGAGCCTGACATGCCGACGCGTAAAATGACGCGCGGTGACCCGACGTCAGCACGTGTCATTTAGATATTACGTTCGGTGGGCGCGTGCCAGAGGCGGCTGCGTGCCCGCCGAACTGTCAACGGTCTATTAAGGCCATTAAAAAACCAATTAAAGTAGTTATCAACACTGCCCATCCAACCTTGAGATTGGCCGGCAGGCGAAGAGCCCAAGCGGCCTTCACATTTTTCAGGGAGCCTCGTCCATGGGCAGGATGGGGTTTCCTGAAGGTTTAATAAAATCAATAAATAAATTCTGCTAAATTGACAAACATGTCCCAGCTCATGTGACACTGTCACATGAGGGGACATGTGTAAATAATTTTTATCTTTCTGGACTAAAAAAATTCAATATTTACTATATGTACTTAAATCTCCCTGAGGCAGCTCCGTGCCTCACGGAACTTTCTGTGCTCACCCTCCTCCCCCACCGCCCGTACAGGTAGCACTGAGCGATCGGCTCCGCACCCGCCTGAACCCGGTCCCTACTGGCCCACCCGACATGCAAAACATTCTCCCCAATGACACCCACCTGATTAACCTCCTCCAACACACTGACCCCCCTCATAAAACTAACAAATACACTGACCCCCTGGCAAATTCCCCAGACATACTGACCCTTACTAACCACGCCCCTGAACACATTGACGACCAAATTCCCCAACCTGCCCCACCAAACATACTGGCCTCTCAATTTAAAAACTCTCCTGAATACACTGACCCCTGGATAAAAGCTCCTCCCCTGCACACTGACCGACTCTGATTGCCTGAATACTGATTAAAGCTCAAATGCATTCTCCCCCACGGTCAACCCCCTGGAGCTCAATGACATACACCCTAATAAATCCCCCATCAGATTGCTCCCCCCTCCGTCCCAGTTAAACCAACGATCCCGTCGCTGAAACTCCCAAACTCACTGACTCAGCCCAATAAACAACAACAAATGTGTCGCAACAAAATAGTGCCTTTAACTTAATAAAACATCCAAAGATGCTTCGAAGGGGCATTATAAAGCGAAATTTGACACCAAACAACATAAGGAGATGTTCGGTCAGATGGAAAAAAGTTTGGTCAAAGAGGTAGGTGTTAAGGAGTATCTTACAGACAGAAAGAGAAGTAGAGAGTGAGAGGGGTTTAAGGAGAGAATTCCAGAGCTTAGGGTCTGGGCATCTGAAGGCAAAGTCAATACTGGTGGAACAATTAAACTTGGGGATGCACAAGAGGCCAGAATTAGATGAGCACAAATATCTTGAAGGCCTTGGGGAGCTGGGGATGATTACAGAGAAAGGTGGGGGAGTGGGGTTGAAGCCATGAAGGGATCTAAAAACAAAGATGTGAATTTTAAAATAGAGGTGTTGCTTGTCCAGGGATCGATGTTGGCCAGTGAAACCAGGGCTGGTAAGAGACAGAATGGTTTGAGTTAAGGCACACATTCAGCTGACCTCAAGCTTGGGGAAGTTAGAATGGGGGAGGCCAGCCAGGAATGTATAGGAGTAGTCAAGTCTAGAGTAACAAAGGCATGAATGAGTGTTTCAGCAGCAGATGAGCTTAGACCGGGCAGAGTTGGGCAATGTTACAGAAGTGGAAATAGGTGGTCTTAGTGATGGAGTGGATATGAGGTCAGCAGGTCATCTCGGGATTAAATATGACACTAAGGTTACAAACAATCTGGTCCAGTCTCAGTTAGTTGTCAGGTAGAGGGATGGAGTTGGCAGCTAGGGAATGGAGTTTGGAGTGGAGACCAAAGACAGTGCTTTCAATCTTCCCAATACCTAATTGGATAAGTACTTCCCCTCAACACACTGACCCATTCATAAACCCCACAAACATACTGCCTGCTCTGCAACGTCCCTCCCCACACCCCCCCACCCACCACCACCCATTACACTGACCTTCCTCCGATAAACTGTCACTGCACACTGACTGTGACCCCAAGACTCCCCCGAACACACTAACCTACCCCGAAAACACCGATCCCCCATTAAACCCCTCGATAAATCACTGCTGAAAACACAGATCCTCACAATAAACAACCCCCCCCCCAAACCCCCCTTCACTGATCCCCCAAATTATTGCCTTCCCCTGAGCACACCAAACACCCATGAACACAAACAGTCTCGGCAGTAAATACCCTCAAAATATACTCCTACTGGCCCTGGATGAAACCACCTCTACGAACAACTGACTACTGTGAACCCCTCCAAACTCTGATCGCTGCCAATAAAGCTCCCTGAATACACTGACCCCTGATAAATCTAACTCCGACCACCCAGGACACTGCCACCCAGTGAAATTCTGAACCAATCAATCACCCAATAAAACCACTGCCCCGGACTCAAGGATCTCCCCGATTGAATCCCCAGACACACTCAACCTCCCCCCAATAAGTTCCCCCCCTTAACACACTGACCAACTCCCCAATAAATCCCTCAAGCAGACGAAACCAGTGATAAGCACTCCCCAAAAGTCATGACCTCCATCATAACCCCAAACTCACTGTATCCTCAATAAATCCCCCTCGGACACACCGATTCCCTGGATAGACCCCAGAACATTCTTGAACGCACCCATTTCCCCAATAACCCCCCCAAGTATGCTGGCCATCTCCATAAAAGTTCCATGAGCACACTGACCTTGTGTAAACTTCCCTGAACACTATGACAGCCCCCCCCAATTAACTCCCCCCGAACATTGACACCCCCCCGATTATCCCCTGCTGAACACACTAACACAACCCCCCCAATTAAACCTCACCAAGCACTCTGACACCCACTGATTGACCCCCACTAAACACACTGACACAACCAACCCGGTTAACACCACCCCACCCCCAAACGCTCTGACAGCCCCAAATTAACCCCGCTTTGAACACACTGGCACCCGATAAACCACTCCAAACACAAAACTCACCTGAGCACACTGTGCATACTAATGAGACCCCCAAACATACAGACCAACCCCTCCACCAATAAAACCCCATGGTCACACTAACCAACACCACAATAAAAAGCCCTGGGCATATTGACTAACTTATCTCCCATAAACCCCCTTGTGTGTACTGACCCCCAAACCCACTCTGCCCTTAGCAAACCAATCCCCTGATAAACCCACCCTAATCACACTGACCCTCTTGATTAAACCCCCTGATTATGCTGACCTAACCCCCTTCCCCACACTTTGATAAATCTTCCTGAAAACACTGACCTACCTGGTACACACTAGCCCCCAGTCAGCCTCCTAAGCATACACCACTAAACCCTCCAAAATATACTGATACCATCTCCAGCCACTCCTCCCCCACCCAGATAATCCCCTTGAACACACTGGCCCAAATATCCCTCCATGTGCATACACTGACCCTCTGATAATACCTCTGAATGCACTGATCCTGATAAATTCCCTGAACTCACTAACACCCCATACAGATACCCCCTAAACATGCTCCTCCTGAACACACTGACCCCTCCCAACCCTAACACCCCCCCACTTCCACCACAACGCATCCCCTCCTCCCCGCACCTCCCAAACATACTGACCATTTGAACACACTGTCGCCCCAATAATCCTCCCAAACACACTGGATGAGTATAGCTGCAACAATACTTAAACTCAGCACCATCTAGGGCAAAGCAGCCCACTTGCTAGGCACTCCATCCACCATCTTAAACTTTCTCTTCCTCTGGTACCTAGAAGAACAAGAGCAATGGATGCATGAGAACAGCGCCACTGCCAATTTCCCCTCCAAGCCTCTCACACTGGAAAAATAGAACATTTATGGCACAGAAGGAGGACATTCAGCCCATCCTGCGTGTGCTGGACCATCCTTGGAAATATATTGCTGTTCTGTAATCATCATTGGGTCAAGATCCTGGAACACACTCCCTTACAATATTGTGTGGGTAACTTCACCACACAGTTTGCAATAATTCAAGATGGTAGCTCACCCCACTTTCCTGAGGGCAATTAGGGATGATAATAAATGCTAGACTGGCCAGCAATGCCCAGATTCTGCGAATGAAAAAATACTATTTCGAAGAAGAATAAGGACTACTTCCTGCTATCTTGGCCCTAAGTCAGCATCACTAAAAACAGATTATCTTGCTATTATCTCTTTTGTAATGGAGTGAAGGCCTTGCATTCTATATTTTTATAAAGTATATTTATATAACCTCATAACTACTTTCTAAAATTTTAAAACTGGGCAATAACCTTTTAAAGTGACGGAAGCGATGTCTGGCTGTGACCCTCAAACAATAAGAACCATTTAGCAGTATTGTAGCACTGTGTCTCATTATTCTTGAAGAGACCCTAATGACCCCTATGGGCTGTAGAAACCAAATTCAAAGGGAATTATATAAAGGCCATCTACATTTCATAAGTCGTGCCTGGCCACCAGAGACTACTAGTCTGCTTGGACCAAGAGCCCTGAAACCTTCTTTTCAAATTCTTAATGGTCGGAACATTAACAATCTCAGGAACCCAGAGAAAGGAATATACACCCTTTGTCAGTGTCAAAGTGGAGAGGTGGGAGTCATGTAACATGACCCCCCTAGATGGGTGAACCAGTTGTACAGTCGTGCTGGACTGCAAATCAGTCTGTCATCTTCTATCCACCAAACAACAACTGAGAAAAGGGGTTCTGTCCAGGTTTGAATGCCTGCCCCATCTACACTGCTGGAACTCCTGAACTTCAATACCATCACCCACAAGACTAATCTGTTTCTACATGCGTATCTCGTTGTGGAAGTCAACCTACTGCTGACTTATGTGAAGGAATTCACCATCGAACTTCTGATTCTGGACGCTGGAGTCACGTGAAACAATAATTATTTGCCCTGTGGTCTTTGCCCTATAAGTTCTTTCTCTATCCCTTGTTTATTGTATAAATGCACCAGTGGCTAAGTAGTGACACCCCCCCCTCCCATGTTTTGAATGTGCGCAAATAGACTTACCCTCTGAGTTCACCCTATCTCACCTTTGCTGTGAGGTTATTAATAAAAATTGGATCACACCAAAATTAGGGGTTGGGAAATACGCCACCTCTTATAAAGGGGGAAATCAAAATCAAAACACCTTACAGCTTATAGATGGATGGTGAGAGGAGAAATTGGGGCTGTTCAAATTAAACCCCCCCTCATGTAACACTTTGCTATTTGTGGAAACTTGTTGAATGCAAATTAGCTGCCATTTTTGCTACCTTACAACTGTGATTACACTTCACAAGTACTTAATTGGCTGTAAAGTACATTAGGACCTCCTGAGGTGGTGAAAGGTGCTATAATGGCCCACCAATGGAGGAAGTTTCTCCCTATCTGATCTGTCCAGGCCCATCATGATGTTGAACAGCTCTATTAAAACTCCCCTCAATCATCTCATCAAAGGGAACAGCCCCAGCTTCACAAATCTATCCTCGTAACTGACATCTTTCATCCCTGGAACCATTATTGTAAAACTTTTCTGCATTCTCTCCAATGCCTTCAAATGCTCCCTTAAGTGTGGTGCCCAGAATTGGACACACAGCTCCTCTTGAGGCCCAACCAGTGTTTATAAACATTCACCGTAACATCGTTTCTTTTGTGCCCTCTGCTTCTATTTATAAAGACCATATGTGTTATTAACCATTTTCTCAGCCTGCTCTGCCACCTTCAGTGAGAACCCTCTGTTCCCACACCCGACTAGAATTGTATCCTTTATTTTATCTTGCCTCTTCTCATTCTTCCTACCAATCTGTATCACTTTGCACTTCTCTGCATTAAATTTCATCTCATATGCCATTCCACCAGCCTGTCTATGTCCTCTTAAAGCCCATCACTATCCTCCTCGCAATTCACAATACTTCCAAGTTTTGTGTCACCTGCAAATTTTGAAATTGTGCCCTGCATACCCAAGTCTAGGGCAGTCATATAGTTCAAGAAAAGCAGTAGTTCTAATACTGACCTTGGGGAATTCCACTACTGTATATACCTTCCTTAAGTTTGATAAACAAATGTTCACAGTAGTAGCAGTGTGTACCATCGACAAGATGCACTGCAGGAATTCACCAAGGCTCCTCAGGCAACACCTTCCAAACCCACGACCAATACCACCTAGCAGGACAAGGGTAGCAGATAGATGGGAACACCACCACCTGGAAGTTCCCCTCCAAGTCACTCACCATCCTGACTTGGAAATATATTGCTGTTCCTTCACTGTCGCTGGGTCAAAATCCTGGAACTCCCTAATAGCAATGTGGGTGTACCTACACTACATGGACTGCAGCGGTCCAAGAAGGCAGCTCACCACCAACTTCTCAAGGGCAACTAGGGATGGACAATAAATGCTGGCCCAGCCAGTGAAGCCCACATCCCGTGAATGAATAATTTAAAAAAATCACCACTACTCTGTTTCCTGTCACTCAGCCAACTTCATATTCATACTGCCATTCTTTCCTTTACTGCATTGGCTTCAACTTTGCTGACATGCCTGCCTTTTGGAAGTCCATGTACACTACATCAACCGCATAACCCTCATCAACCCCCTCCATTACTTCATCAAAAAACTCCGTCAGTTTTAACTCATTAGTTGCAAACAATTTGCCCTTAACAAATGAGTCCTGGCTTGCATTAATTATTCCATATTTGTCCAAGTGACTGTTAGTTTTGTCCCTGATTATTGTTTCCAAAAGCTTTCCCACCATGGGGTTAAACTGACTAGCCAATAGTTGCTAGGTTTATGCACTTTTTTTGAACAAAGATGTATCATTTGCAGTTCTCTAGCCTCTGGCACCACCCATGTATCTTCAGAAGATTCAAAGATTGTGGCCAGTGCCTCCACAACTTCCACCCTTACTTCCCTCATTATCTACTAATCTGGTCCTGGAAACCTATCAACTTTAAGTACAGCCAGCCTTTCTAATTCCTCCTCCTTATTAATCTTTAGCCCATCCAGTATCTCAACTACCTGCAAGAATCTTGGAAAATTCCTACACTGAGTTTTCTTCCTGATTAATGAAAATTAGCTTAACTACCATGACTGACTGTACACTTGTTTAATTTTGTCATAGTTAACTATATTTTCACTGCTTGTAATACACCCTGGGTAAAATAGGCTCTGAGATGACTTGATGGGGAATTGTGGTTTGGGCCTTAATTGACCAAATGGTAAAAAGATAAACTTCAGCAGAAATTTAGCAGTGTGTGTAATCAGGCAGCTTGCTGTATGAGAACTGAACAATAAACACCTTTGCAGAACTTCAGAGGCCTAGATGCGCATTGAGCTATGACAAAATAGCCAAATACCAAGGCCCTCATGTTTTTCTCACTTTACTCAAGTTTGGCATTGGAATGCTTATGAGCTGATAGGAGTCTGAGTGTGGAAGCGAAGGATCTTGAGAGCCTGACTCAATGGGCAGATGTTTAAATGACATCTTTTGTAATTGATTCAAATAATAGCAAGTTAATGAGTGGGTTAAAGCCATCTCCACAGGCTTTTCTGTATAAAGAAACTATAAGAAATTGTAGAGGCATTACATGCTGCACTGACTAATGTGACAGTACCTTAGGCATGACTATGAAGTAGAAATGTGGAGATTGCATTTCTACCCAGAGCATACTAATAAAGCTGTTGTGCTTTGTTACGATGCCTCAGACATTGGCATGTGTCAAGTCAAATACTGAATAAAATATAACCATTGTCACCAATAAGGAATATCACTGCAAAACATTTCAGCAGTTTAAAGGGGTTAAAGGTTTAAATTGATTCTGTCACCCCAAGTTCCAACATACCTCCTATTGCACTACGACTTTAGCAGCATCTTCTTCCTTGGTAAAGACAAATACCAATTTAATACCTTAGCCATGCCCTCTGTTTCCATGGTGTAAATCCCTTTTTTTGATCCCTAAACAGCCTCATTCCTCTTTTTACCACCCTTTTACTACTTATGTGCATATTGACGACTTTTATGTTAACTGCCAGTCTCTTCTCAAACTCTCTCTTTGCTTTTCTTATTTCTTTTTTCATTTTCCTTCTGAACTTTCTATATTCAGCCTTGTTTTCATTTGTATTATCGACCTGACATCTGCCATATGCACCTATTTTCTGCTTCATCTTACTTTATAAATCTTTTATCTTTCAGGGACCTCTAGATTTGTTTGTCATCTTTACCCCTCATAGGAATGCACCTCAACTGTACTCAGACTATCACATCTTTAAAGGCAGCCCATTGTTCAATTACATTTTTGCCTGCCAATCTTTGATTCCAAATTCTCTGGGCCAGATCCATCTTTACCCCGTTGAAGTTGGCCCTCCTCCATTAATTATTTTTTTCTTTCGATTGCCCATAGAACTTTTCCATAGTTGACCTAAACAGTATGACACTATGGTCACTGCCCCCAAATGTTTCCATCTGACACTTGATCTCCTGTCCCACCTCATTCTCTAGAACCAGATCCAGGGATGCCTCCTTCCTTCCTCATTGGACCAGAAATATATTGATGGAGAAAATTCTCCTGGACACACTTTAGAAACTCTTTCCCCCCTCTCTGATCTTTACATGAATATTATCCCAGTCTATATTAGGATAAATAAAGTGCCCAATTATAACTACTCTATAGTTTTTTCACCTCTCTAATTTTCTTTCAAATTTCTTCCTCTGTATCTTTCCCATTAGTTGGAGGCCTATAGAAAACATCCAGTGGTATAATAGCACCTCTATTGTTTCTTAAGCTCTAACCAAATGGATTCTGTCTTTGTCCCCGCTTGGACATCCTCTCTCTCCAGCATTGTAATGTTATCCTTACTGAACACTGCCACCCTTCCACCTTGCTTTCCTTCACTATCTTCCCTGAATACCTTGTATTCAGGCATATTTAGCACCCACTCCTGCCCTGTATGGAGCCAGATCTCCCGTTATTGCCACAACAGCCAGGAATTTCCGTATCCAATGGCGCCGGGCGTGTTCCGTGGCATGAGCAGACAACGTGGTGAGAAGGCCAAAACTTAGTTTCACGACGTTGTGAAACTAGTTTGCAATCGTCAGCCTGTCGATGGCAGGACTTACCACCAGCGCCTTGCTCAAATTGCGGACATCCAGAAATTGCTGGAGCGAAACAGCAACGGGAACCTGGAGGAATGTCCATGGCTTGCTAGGTGGATTCTCATGGACGTGGCTCAGCTGCGAAGCAGCAGATGGAAGCTGGAAAGTCACCTTGATGCTCACAATGGTTGATGGTCGAGGGAGTGGGAGAGGAAGGTCTAGGATCGACTTGGAGAGGAAGAGCTGAGAGGGGTGAGGTTGAGAGGAGGGCAATGAATGTGTTGGGGGTTGAGGATGGAGGGGGGAATGAAGGTGTCGGAGGTTGAGGTTCTGAGGGGGGGAATGAAGCTGTCAGGGTGAGGTTGGGAGTGTGAATGAAGGTGTCGGGGGTTGAGGATGGAGGGGGGATTGAAGGTTGAGGTTCTGAGGGGGGAATGAAGATGTCGGGGTGAGGTTGGGAGTGTGAATGAAGGTGTTGGGGTTTGAGGTTGGAAGGGAGGAATGAAAGTGTCGAGGGTGAGGTTGGGAGGGGAATGAAGCTGTCGGGGTTGGGAGGGGAATGAAGGTGTTGGGGGGTGAGGTTTGGGGGATGGAGTACGGGGGAGGGGGGTAATGGAGGAGAGGATGGCAACTGGGGAGGTAGGTGTAAGGGGGTTGGGAGGTGTAAGGGAAGGAGTTCAGAGGGGGTAGGGAGTATGGGGGGAGGAAGGGGTAATGGGGGAGAAGATGGCATCTGGGGATATAGGTGTAAGGGGAGTGGAAGGTGTAAGGGAAGCAGTTCAGGGAGGGGGAAGGAGTGCGGAGAGGAGAAGGAGTGCAGGAGGAGGAAGGAGTGAGGGGAGGAAGGAGTGCGGAGAGGGGAGGGAGTCCAGGGGGAGGAAGGAGTGTGGAGAGGGGAGGGGAGGGAGTCTGGGTGGAGGAAGAAGTAAGGCTGGAGGAAAGAGTCAGGAAGAGGAAAGGAGTAAAGCTGGAGGAAGAAGTGAGACTGGAGGAAGAGGTCAGGAGGGGGGAAGGATTAAGTAAAAGGGTTGAGGCTGGTAGGTTACAGCGGGGAGGTGGAAGGTGATGCCAGGGGGCTCAGCTGTGCTGGGGGAAAGAAAATGGGTGACTGGGGGAAGGTAAAAAACAGGGGAGCACACGAAAAACCCAATCCAGACTGTGCTGTCCAAATCAAAAGTGAAACAACTGTCATGGTGGGCAAGATCAGATGTTGCATGGGGATGTGATCATTGGTTGGGCAGAGATGCAGGTCAGCTCAGATGGACAACTGAAAGCGAACCCCAGCATGCAGCATTCAAAATGCTCAGGACATTGAGGTGAGTGTGATACGTGAAGGATCCGTGTGTGTGGGAGAGTGTTTGCATGAGGCTCCGTAAGGCCCTGCCTCACACACACCTCTCCCTCCAGAATCACTCGTGGGCCAGCTGCTCCCTCTGTGGTGACAGAAGACAAGGTTGAGGGGCTCACAGGCAAATGGAACTCAGAGGGAGAAGACACTATCTGAGATTCCTGAGTGGATGACCCAGGGGTGTCCAGCTGCAGCTCCTCCTCCCTTCGGGTGCTCAGGGGCTTTGGCCTGACTCCTTGAGGAGAAGGAGCACCTGGAGAGACGTCAAGGCGCCCCGTTTCCTCTGCAGGAACTCACCTATTGTTCCCGCGATGGAGTGCAGGTCAGCACATATCTCCGCGTTCTGCTGGACCAGGGTCTCCATGGTGCCCACTGTCCTCCCCAAGGAGACCTCCATACACGCACATGTGGGCACCACTTCATCAGAGAGCAGGCAGATGCCCCCCTCCGACTCGCGTGCCACTCTGCTGAGGGCTTCAAACAGCTCTGCGTGATGTTCCCACACCTTCCGCTGATTCCACAATGAGTTGGAAGGCTAAACCTAGAGGCTTGTCATCTGACTCAGACCTCACAGGTGCCTGATCCCTCCGAGTGCCGGGAGATTGCACGAACCTGCTGCTGCGGACATGTGTCTGTACAATGACCGCCAGATTGTGAACCTGAGCCTACTCTAGATCTAGGTTCCACCAAGATGTGTGTCTCTGTGCTGGTGCAGGGTGTGGGTGAGCTCTGTGACGGGCCTCTTGAGGCTGCTTATTTCCAGCTCTTCACTGGAGGAAGTGCCCTCTTGGCTGGAGGTGAAGACGTAGATGGAGCTGAGGGGATGGCTAGCTGAGGGTGTTGGTCGCTTGGTAGAGCTCCCTGTGAACCAAAGTAGAGATAATTAGTGCATGACAGCAGATTCAAAAGCAGGAGAGAGAGCACACACATTTGTGTTGAGAGAAGGATGATGTGGTGCAGGATCCTTATGAGGGTGTTCGCCGTCAACCTTACTGCCACCGGAGGCACGGTCCATGTCCTCACCAGTCAACACGATGGCACTCTCCTCAGAGTGAGTGAGAGGCCTAATGTAGGCCACTCCCCCCCAATCTGGGAACTCTTCCTGCTGATGTGAGTAGGCTTCTCCTGCACGAAAACAGATGGAGAGAGTGTGAGCAGTACACATGGCACTGAGTGGAATGTTTGTGTGGTGAGCAGATCCATGGAAGGGATGAGGATGTGAGCTCGAGAGGGTATGAGCCTGATGGAGATGTGAGGGTGTGTGTGAGAGTTAGTGGTGCTGTCCCTTGAAGTGTGAGAGTGATGAGAACAGTGAATTACTGTGGCAGAACGGATGAGACCATTCATCCTGTAGTGTCACAGGGTGGCTGTCCTCTTTTGCAGGGCATTGGCACCGACCACCGCTGCCACTGCCTGCCAAGTTGGATTAGTGAGGTTGCGGCCCATCCTGCAGCCAGAGCAGAGTGTAGAGAACATCATGACGAGCCTCCACTGCGCTCAAGGGATGTGTCATTGAACCTGGGGGCTGCAGTTTGTTTGCCTTTCAGGGCCATATCTTTGCAGCAGTCATGGGCTGGAAGCACAGAGAGATTTACGCATGGCTGGACTTAAAAAGTGGTGCCCAGCGTGCTGAAACAGCGAGGTGATGGTGTGGCAGGCGAATGAGAGCCCACCCACCATGGAAATGGCATGTTTCCCAGGAATGCATAATTAATGTGGCAGGTTTGGGATGATACAGTCTGAATAGCTGACAGGCAAAACATTGTTTTACCCAACCGCTACTGCACTTAGTGCAAATCTGCGATAATTCCACCTGAGCCTGCAGGTCACCAAATTTATTTGCCATACTCTGTGTTCAGGAGCACTGAAAATCTAGTTTAGATCATTTTGCACTCCCTCTTACTCTGACCCCACCTAATACCTTATATTTCATACTTTAGTGCTATCTGTATCTCCCAAATCTTTATGCGTGTTGCTTTTCCTCTCTAATATGACCTCCTAGTTCCCATCTCCTTGCCAAATTAGTTCAAATACTCTCCATTAGCATTAGCAAACCGCCCAGCAATGCTTTGTTCAGGTGCAACCCATCCAGCCTGTAGAGGTCCCATCTTCCCCAGAGCCAGTCCCAAAGACTAAGGAATCTAAAGCCCTCCCTCCTCAACCATCTTTCTATCCATGCATTAATCTGCTCTGTCTTCCTACTTCTATACTCACAGAGCAATTTAGAGATTACTATTTCTGAGATTCTGATTGCTAGTTTCTTTCCTAGTCCTAAATGCTGCCTGCAGGACCTCATGTCTTTTTCTGCCTATTGTTGGTATTGATATGGACCATGACTGCTTGCTGTTCACCTTGCCTCATCAGAGGTCTCTGCAGCCACTCGGTCTCTTCCCCCAAACATCTTTGACTTTTGACTCCATCCACTAACAGTTTCCTGGCTTCAACCATCTCCTTTTCATCTTGTATGTCCAATCCTTCTACACCTCTTCCCACACAAAGAAAGCCTGAGGACTGTCCACTGCTTCTGTAAATGAAGCTCAGGGTCATGTTTACGGACTGAACGGAGGAATGCAAAGAAAACACCCTATCTGCATCTTGTCGTCTCAGTGTAGAGGAAACTGTATCATAATCAGTGAATACAGTTAACTAAATTGAAAGAATTGTAAGAAAGAAGCTATTTGCACATACAAGGATGAGTTGCATAAACTTGGCTTGCATTCTTTTGACTTTAGAAGATTGAGGGGTGATCTAATTGAGGTGTTTAAAATGATGAAGGAATTCAATAGGATAGATACCAAGAAACTATTTCTTCCGGTGGAGAAATACAGAACCAAGGGATATAAAGCTAAAATTAGTGCTGTGTCATTTGGGAGTGAAATCTTGAGCCACTTTCTCTCAGTTGGGCACTAGAAATCTCGAACACTCTCCCCAGGGAATGTCTAGAGGTAACAAAGGCAAGAACGAGGGTTTCAGCAGCAGAGAAGCTGAAGCAAGGGCAAAGTCTGGCAATGTTATGGAGGTGTAAATAGATAGTCCTAGTGATGACACTATATGAGGTCGGAAGCTCATTTTGGGGGTCAAATAGACACCAAGGTTGTAAACAGTCTGGTTTTGGCCCTCAAAATTGCCAAGGAGGACAGTGGTGTCAATCTTCCCAATATTTAATTGGAGGAAATTTCTGCTCACCCAACAGATGAGCAGTCTGTTAATTTAGTGACATTGGAGGTGTTGAGGGAAGTGATGGTGAGGCAGTGATAGGTGTTGTCAGCATACATGTGAAAACCATTGCTGTGTTTTCTGATGATGTCACTGAGGTGCAGCCTGTGCTTGAAAAATACGAGGGGGTTAAGGATAGACCCTTGGGGTCACCAGAGATAACAGTGTAGTACCAGGAAAAGAAACAATTGCAAGTGATACCCTGGCTACGATTGGATAGATATGAATGGAACCAGACAAGAGCAGTCCCATGCAACTGGATGACAGCGGAGAGGAGTTGGAGGAGGATGGTGTGATCAACCAAGTCAAAGGCTTCAGACAGGTTGAGAATGGTGACGAAGGGTAGTATACCTTTGTCACAGTCACAGAGGTTAACATTTGTGATTCTGATGAGAGCTTTGGCGGTGCGGTGGCGAGAGTAGGAAATCTGATTGGAGGAATTCAAACATGGAGTTCCAGGAAAGGTGGGCATGGATTCGGGAGACGACAACAAGTTCAAGGATTTTGGAGAGGAAAGGGAAGTTGGAGATGGGGCAGTAGTGCAAACACAACAATGGAAGGCTGACACTGAATTACACAAGGCAGACTACTGGCGTTGTTATGCAAGCCAAAAGAGGACTGGCACTAAGTTACACAGGGCAACTGAGGGCTGCCAATGAGTTATGCAAGGGAATAGAGGGCAGGCACTGAGTTACACAGGGCAACAGAGGTTTGTCACTGAGTTATCTAGAGCAGCAGGGCTGGCACTGAAATATGCAGGGAAACAGAGAGCTGGCACTAAGTTATATAGCAACGGATGACTGGCATTGAATTATGCAGTTACTTGGAAATCTGGCATTGAGTTACATAGGAGTTTGGCACTGAGTTGCAGTCTGGCTGTGGGCTTTGGGTGTGGGGGGGGGGGCGTGTGGTGTTGGATCCCTCCTGTTAAGGCACCTTGTGCCTCATGGTGGGCCCACAGTGGAAAGAGCTGACCCTCCTGGATTCCCAATCGCTGTCACCCCCACCTCCCAACCCTGCCTCCCTCGCTAGCACCTGCCTGACTGGCCCCAGCGAGGCCACCCCACTTATCTTGTACCTCAACCTCCATTGCTGCTCCTACTTGGGGACTGGCTGCAATCCCAGAGACTCCAGATGACACAACTGGGACTGGAAAGCTATCAGCCATCTGGTTGGCTGGCAGCCCTTAGAGGCGGGAAATTGTCCCTCAGTGGGGTGGCAGTTATGACCTCAGGCAACTAATGCTTGACAACTGTAAAATCTGGTTGTGGGTTGGTTGAGGTGGGCTCGTGCCCCGACTTTGCAGCCAGAAACACCGCCTCCACAGATTTACACAGGGAGCAGCACTACATTTACACATACGCGTGCACTTTTGCATAATTCAGCTATGAGATTTAGTGATACATGGGTGAATTTTCCTGACCCCTGGAGACAGAATTGGAGGTGGCAGTGTGGGGGAGGGGAGGGGAGGGGAGAGGCGGAAGGGTAACCGGGAAAATGTGAGGGAGGCTGCATCTGGAGGACACATTGTGTTCAATTAACTTGCTTGATTTTTTGATGAGGTAACAGAGAGGGCAGATGAGGGTAATGCAATTGACGGGGTGTACATGGACTTCCAAAAGGCATCTGTTAAAGTGCCGCACAGCAGACTTGTGAGCAGAATTAGAGTTCATGGGATAAAAGGGACAGTAGCAACATGGATGCCAAATTGGCTGAGTGACAGGGATCAGAGAATATTGCTGAACAGTTTTTTGGAACATCATGACTAAAACAGGTAATCTGATAATTTATGTAATTGTTGTTTGTGGAACATTGCTGTGGCAGTTGGCTTCTGTTTTTCATACATTGCAACAGTGACTACCCTTCAAAAGTACTTAAATATCTGTGAAGCACTTTAGGACATGCTGAGGTGAAAGACTGAATCAATGCAAGTTGTTTCTTCATCTCATTTTTAATGCTGCCTGCGATTGTAATTTTGCTTTTTAATCCCAAATGCTGTTGGCTATTATATCTTTATCCACTTCTCAAACTTTCAGTGAGAGCACTGGTAGCTAGTGGTAAAAAGCACACACACACAACATTTTCTGAACAATAAAGTTGAACAGAGGAGCAAGATGTGAGCTTTGATGCAGTGTATTTACTCAGTGTCAACATGTAACCTTTCTACATCACTGAGAAAGATTATTCTTCTCATTTGCTCCGAAGCCTCGCTGTTCTCTTGTTCTTTGTTTCACCTTTGAAAGGAGAAATAATGAACACTAACAAGGTACAGCAAAAGGCCATGAGGGCCAAATGCTAGTCAGTTTTCATAGATCTCGCCCAACCTCTCTGTCAACCTCTTCACCTATCTTTGCATTACATGGTGAATTTACTGATCAACATTCCCACATCACTTCATAACCTTGAAACCTTCAATTAGGTCATATTGCCACAGTTGGACTTTCACTTCCGGGTCTATAGGTTATGAGTTCAAGTTCCAGTCCAGGAATTGAGAATAATCTTGGCTGACACTCCAATCCAGTCATTTAGTTATGCTCTTTCTACTCATTTACAGAACTATATGTGCAGTAGTTTTTGAAACTCCGTATCACTTGCTCCAGCCAAAAGCTTTCCCCCATACTCATTGTCCTCTTTCCAGAAAGCAGGGCTATGTTTGGAGTGACACATTATTTGGTGGCACATTATTAGCCAGGATCCCTGCTCCTGATTGCTAGTTAGTGCCCCTCTGCTGGAAGATACCTCAGTGAATGACAGGTACATGAACTAATGGCAGGAACAGATATCATCTGTGATGCCTCATGTGGTTGAATATCTTCCAACATTCAGTATTTGGCATGAAAAATAGTTATTTGGGAAAGTTTATGTCAGGCTAGAGGAGACTTTCATGCTTTCTATCTTTGCTGGATTTGAACCATGGAGCCTTAGAGGCGAACAGACAGCGTAACAAACCAGTACTTTGCTTGGTCTTGGTAGTGGTCTTTACTGCAGCTCAAGTAATCATACAGCACAGAAACAGGCCATTCATCCCATCATGTCCGTGCCCGCTCTTTGAATAGCTATCCAGTTAGTCACATACTCCTGTTGTTTCCATATAGTGCTGAAAATTTCAACTTTTTAAATATTGAATTCTCTTTTGAAAATTATTTTGAATCTGTCTAAATCTCCCTTTCAGGCAGTGCACTCCAGATCATAACAGTTCTCTTGTAGTTCAAAAGACAGAGTGACGTGTTGCATTCAATGAGATGTATCCCATTGCTGAAGGAGCTTTCTAACCCAAATACTGTCCAGGAGCAGGATTTGTAGCAAATTGTGGTCCTTTTGCATCCAATGCATAAATTGCTAAAGGAACCCCACCAATGTTGGGTGCCAACAACATTGGAAGTAGCCAAGAGATGCTCACGTCAATCAAGAAGTAGTAGTTAGGTACGAGGTACCAAGCTTGTGTTTTTCAAAGACTGTAGATTGTAGGAATAAGGGAGGTGAGCAATTCCACAGCTTTATCAGAGAATCATAGAATAGTACAGTGCATAAGGAGGCCATTTGGCCCATCTTTCGAAGAGCAATCCAGCTTGTCCCACTCCCCTGCTCTTTTCCCATATCTCTGCAAGTTTTTCTCCTTCAAGTTTTATCCAGTTCCCTTTTGAAGGCAAGTGAATCTGTATCCACCAGCTGAGCCAGCAGTATTCCATATACTAACTGTTGCATAAAAACATTTTTCTCGTGCTGGCTAATCACTTTATGTCTGTGCCCTCCATTTATTAAGGAAACCTCTAACTTCTTCAGTCTATCCATGTAACTGTAATACCTCATCCCTGGAACCATTCTAGTAAATCTGCTCTGTCCCACCCCAACACCATGACCTTCTTCCTAAATACTCCAGCTAGGGCCTAACCAGTGCTCTATAAAGCTTTAGCATAACTTCCTTGCTTTTGTATTCTATTCCTCATGAGGTGTTCTCTATTGGATTGATGCTTGAAGAGAAAAGGAATTACAGGACTATGGACACTGTTTAGAGGAAGATGGTGGTGTGGTGGTAATGTCACTTGACTAGTAATCCAGAGGCCCAAGATAATGCCCTGGGGACACTGATTCAAACTCCACCACAGCAGCTGGTGGAATTTAAATTCAATCAATTAATCCGGAATATAAATCTAGCCTCAGTAATGATGATAGTTGTAAAAACCCATCTGGTTCACTGATGCCCTTTAGAGAAGGATATCTGCCATCCTTACCCAGTCTGGCCCACATGTGACTCCAGCACAGCAATGTGGTTGACTCTTAACTAAGCTCCAAAATGGCCTAGCAAGCCACACAGTTTAAGGGCAATTAGGGATGTGTAACAAATACTAGCCTTGCCAGCAACACTCGTATCCTATGAAAGGTAAAAAAAAAAATAGAATTCTAAGTGTCCTGTCATCTGCAAATTTCAAAATTTTACCTTGTACCCCAAGTTCAAGACACTAATGTCTATCAAAAACAGCAATGGTCCTAGTACTAAAGCTTTGGGAACTCCACTGTATACCACACTCCAGTCCAAAAAAAGTCATTCATCACAGCTCTGTTTTCTACCCTCAAGCTACTGCCCTTTTATGCCATAGGCTTGTTAGCAAAATTGAAGCCCAATATGTGGTACTTTTAAAAGTCCATAGGCACGACATCAGCTGCACTGCCTTCATCCACCCTCTGTTATCTCATAAAAACTGAACCAGGTTAGTCAAATGTGATTTGTTGTTAATAAAGCTTTCCTAGATTTTCTTTATTATTCAGTGCTTGTCCAAATGACTATTAATTTCCCTTGGATTATTGGTTCTAAAAGCTTCCTCACCGCCAACATTAAACTAACTGCTTAGAATTTTATCCTTCTCCGTTTTTTGGTTGGAAGATTGGGGCCTGCACCTCTGCAATTTTTACCTTTCCTCAGCAACCTAGGATGCATCCTACCCTGACTAGGTGATTTATTCACTCTAAGTCCCGCCAGCCTTTTTAGTACCTCGCACTTTATTTTTTCTTACCTAGTATCCCAGTGACCTCCTTGATTACCATGGCTTGGCAAAGCCCTCTTCATTGGTAAACACAGACGCAAAGTGCTCATTTAGTATCCCAACCATGTCTCCTGCCTCCACTAATAGATTTCCAGTTTGGTCCCTGATTGGCTGCATTGCTGCTCTGACAACCCTTTTACTATTAATATGCATATCAAAGACCTTTAGATTCCCTTTTATGTTAGCTGCAAATCTATCCTTTAAGGTCTCTTCACCACCACTGCCTCCCCCACCCACCACCCCCCCCACACCCTCAACCCTGTTCTGAAGAAGAGTCATATTGAACTTGGGATGTTTACTCTGATTCTCTCTCCACAGATGCTGCTGGGCCTGCTGAGTTTTCCGTGCTTTCTGTTTTTTGTCTCTTTTACCCTCATTTCATTTTTCACCTCTCCTCTGCACTTTTTATATTTAGCATGACTCTCCCTTGTACTATTAAGCTAGCATTTATTATCCTACTGTCTCATCCTACTCTCTAACCTTTTGTCATACAGGGGACTTTGACTTTATATGACTCGGCTTTTCCTTTGTGGGTGTGTACCTAGATGCTATCTTGACCAGCTTCTCTTTAAAGGTCTCCCATTGGTCTATTATATTTCTGTCTGCAGATCTTTAACTCCAATTTATCAGGGCCAGATACTTTCTCAATTCGATGAAATTAACTCTCCTCCAGTTAAATATGTTTAGCCTAGATTTCTCCTTGTCCTTCTCCATAATCTAAGCTAAACTAATCAAATCTAAACCTTCTGATACTATGATCACTACTCCAAGATGTGCCCCAACTGTGTCATTCTCCACTTGACCCACTTCATTCCCCAGAACTAGATACAGCAATGCCTCCTTCTCCACTGGGCAAGAAAGATACTGATCACAAAAATTCTCCTGAAACATACTTCAGAAATTCTTCCCTTTTGCTGCCTTTAACACAATCACTGCTCTATTCAACATTGGGTTGGTAGTCTCCCATTATCACTGCTCTGTAGTTCTTGTGCCTCTGAGTAATTTCTTTGCAAATCTGCTTATTTATTATTATTAAATTTAAAATTGGTAAAAATCAGGTCATCAAGGGCTGGGAAGAAGGATTAGTTCAGATGAGCATTGGACAGAGAGCAAGACTAACCTGCACCTCTGACTATGCTTTTGGAGCTGCTGGCCACCCTGGCGTCATTTCACCTAATGCTACTTTGATTTTTGATGTAGAGCTCTTGAGACGCGCGAGAAATCATTATTCGGTTTGTCTCCAGCTTTTGGCACACAAACATGAGCAAGCTTGAAGATTGTGCTTTGAATAAGCAGGGCTTGGCTATAATCACACTACATTTACCTTCCCCATCCACAACCTGCTGTATGTCAGCAACAAATCTGCTTCTCTCATGTTCCTTTTGGGTTGTTACTTAAAACCTGATGATCTTAATCCTGAACTTTATTTTTTAAAATTTTTTTAAAGAAAATCACGCTTTGCTTTCTGATAATTCTAAGTTGTGCATGATCAAGAATGAACATCAAGCTGCCTGTTAGTAAAAAAGCATAGCTGATCATTTATGACATATCACTTTCACATTATATGGTGGTCTATAAAATACATCAAGTAATGTAATAGCTCCTTTATTGTTTCTTAACTCCAACCAAATAGATTCTGTCTCTGACTTCACAAGGACATTCTCTATTTCTAGCACTGAAACATTTTCCTTAATCAAAACTACTACACTTCATCCTTTTTTGTTCCTTATCTCTCCTGGATATCTTGTACCTAGGAATATTAAGTATCCATCTCCAACTCTCCCATTTTTAGAACCAAATCTTAGTTATCGCCACCATATTATTCCCACATGATATTTGCACCTTAATCTCACCATTATTAACCATATTTTGTGCGCTTGCACACCAATCCTAATTTAGACCACTTTGTATTTTCTATAATCCCAACTGTTTCAGTATTATTTTGAACTCTCTCATTCACCTTGTTTTCTCTTAATACTTCACCACGGTGCCCAACCTGCTGCCAAATTAACTTAAACACTTCCCCATGGTACTAGTTAACCTGACCACAAGCATATTGGTCCCAATCCTGTTCAGGTACAATCTGCCCACCTTGAACTGGTCCCTCCTATTACAAAACTGGTCCCAATGTCCCAGGAGTCTGAAACCCTTCCTTCCTCTTTCACCTGGTCACAGATAAAGAAATCTGAGGTAGCTAACTCAACACCTGACACCCCCAAAGCCTGTCTAATGTCTACCAGGCGCAAGTCAGGAATGTGATAGAAAACTGTCCATTTGCCTGGACGAGTGCAGCTCCAGCAACACTTGTAGCTCAACACCATCCAGGACAAAGCAGAGCATTTGACTGGCCCCTAACCACGACCTTAACAGTCACTCCCTCCACCAGTGACGCATAGTGTCAGTAGTGTGCACTGTAAACAAGATCCACTGCAGAAACTTGCCAAGGTTCCTTCAACAGTACCTTCCAAACTCAGGACCTCTACCACCTAGAAGGACCAGGGCAACAGACACATGTGAACACCACCATTTGCAAGTTTCCCTCCAAGCCACTCACCATCCTAGCTTGGAACTATATCGCCGTTCCTTCACTGTCACTGGGTCAAAATTCGGAACTCTCTTCCTAACAGCGCTGTGTGTGTACCTACACCACATGGACTGCAATGGTTCTAGAAATTGCCTCACCATCACTTTCCCCAGGCGGTTAGGGATCGGAAACAATGCTGGACTTGCCAGTGAAGCTCACATCTCATCAAGAAGTAAAAAATTCTCTAGTCATGCATTAGGCTGCCATATCATCTTATTTCCACTGTCCCTAGTTTGTGGTGTTTGGAGTAACTCAGAGATTATTACCTTTGAGGTTCTACTTTTTAACTTCTTAGCTCCTTAAACTCCAATTGCAAGACTGTCATTGGTTCTGACATTCGCCAATCCTTCTGGCTCAACCATCCCCCCCTCCCCCTGCAGAATGTCCTGCACACTGTGTGATATCTTTTGCTCTCGCATTTGGGAGGCAATATGCCATTTGGGTCCCAGGTCAATGGTAACACAATTGCCTTCTGTCTCCCTGACTATTGAATGCCCAAAACTACTCTGGTTCCTACACTTTATCCAGTGCAGTCCTTTGTCTCATGGTGCCAGACTCAAAACTGCATTTGTTTGAGTCATTCGTGCTCTCACTGGTATTCAGTGCTGAAATTGCTTTGAGAGTGCCATACTCCTGCAGGATTCCTGCACTGCTTGCCCTTCTGGGTGGCCATATTTACCTATTCTGAATGCTGTCTGGCTGTTCAGTGACCACCTCCTGGAACCTGTGATCCAGAAAATGGTCAGCCACCATATGCCATGCGGTGACTCCAGCTGTCCCTCAAGCTCGGAAACTGTCAGCATGAGTTCAGGCAGCTAGTTGCACTTCTTGTGAGTGTGGGCCTCCAGGACGCATAAAGTGTCTGGAAGTACCCACAAGATACAGGAATTGCAGGCTGCCGGTCACTGTTGCCCTTCCATTCAACTTAGAAACTTAGAATAAAGTCCTTAGATATAAGCTGATTATTTATACAATTGCTGTTAAGTTGGTCTAAACTACACTATTTTCCTGTTCACTCCTCAACGTAAAGTAGCCAAAGGCTAATTATTTATTCAAGCTTAACGAGAATCACCAAGACGCTAAATAGAACAAACGTTAATATTAGATACTGTTAGAATCATATCTCTCAATATCGAAATTTTATTTTACAAAATGGAAGGACTAGGCAGTATCTGTACATTTGGATGCTAACCTGGGTTTTTTTTTTAAAAAGTCATAACTTCACCTTGGAACTGTCAACAGGCAGGCGTCTTCCAAGAATTCACCTGACCTTTATGGTACTTGAGGAAAATCTGGTTGTTTGTCTTGAGCTGCAATCACTTCAATTGATGAGGGAAAAAAAACTGAAAGGGCAAACGTTGGTAACTTGCTGGAAGTCACACGGGAGAGAAAAAAAACTGAAGTTGTGAACCTGCTGGTTTTGAAGGCAGTCTTGTTGGGGTACAAGCTGAGGACCCTAACTGGCTCTCTCTCTTTCTCTCTCTACACCTTGCCTAAAATTGTATGTGGCTATAAACCTGTAGCCAGAGAAGCCACATCTGGGTGTAACTGGTCTGTATTTGGACCTGCAAAGCTGAGACCAGTTGGTGAGAACTGTCAGATGTTCACCGGGACCAGTGGCCTGTTTTCACATGAGAGAACTCCAGGTTGACAGTGTCAAGACCCTGTGAACTTTATCCTTTATTTTATAACATCCATCCTCTAAAGCCCATCCCTACAGAGCGACTCTATCTGTTTATCCTTTGTTTGTCTGTGTGTGTGTCTGCGTGTGTGCTCGGAGAATTCTTTAGGAAGAGGTAGATAGTTGCACTTCCAGAATACAATTGTGTGTTAACCGGGACTTGCAACTTGTTAGAAATAAGTTTTGGTTTATAATAAACAATCGTTCAGAGTTTATTGAAAGAAGCCTGGTTGAAGACTCTTTTATTCTGGGCACCAGTAGGGGAAATAAATGATTGGCTATTTTGGTGAGAAGATTAAACTTTTAAATTAGTGCCAAGGTCTGCGGAGTAATGGGGCTGGATCATACGCGCACTCCTCCCATCCCGGTCATAACAATACTTAGATACATACCTCAGATACTTAGCTTAGAATCCTTGGGTTTTGCGATTCTACTCTTTTCAATTGGGGCTTGAGAAACAGCCTTTCCCCTCTTCACTGCATTCCTATTATCACCAAATTCTCAGCTTCCACTCTGCGATCCACTCCAGTTGAGATTCATCCAGTTCTATCTTCAAGCTCTGTACCTGAGCACATGGTTCTGGGTAAGAATGAATTACAGTAAGGCATGGAACATGGGGCCTTGATTTCACAGTGTGCCTACCTTTAGCATCCAGCCCTCAAGCTTCTGCTACTGCACTATAGACAGTGAGTGTCAGAGGTTAATTGAATGATTGGAGTAGGTGATCATACAGAGATTTCAATGCAATAGATTTGCAAGGAGGAAGAAACTGCATGTTTGAAGCTTGGAGGATAACAAGGCATTTCCTGGGAAATATATACCATATTGGTGTTGATTGATAGAAGCATCAATGAAGAAAGAGAAAAGTTGGAACTGAGAGCCACCAGGTGACAAGTGTTTTGCTGTATCCAAGATGTGAGAGATGTGCCTCAGGAGTCGTCTCAGGTACAGGGACAGTGCCTTAGACAGATGCCAGCTTTCATTCCCTATCCCTCCTGAATACCTTGTAACTAGGAATATGAAGTATCCAACCCTCCCCTTTTTTGAGCCAAATCTCAGTTAACTTATCATAACTTTTTCATATTCGTAAATTACTATTTGCACCTGCAGCTCACAAGCATTATTAACCACACTGTTAAGAGCTGTTGAAGAATAAAGAGGAATTTGGTGTGAGATGAGTTGTTGCACCATATGGCATCATGGAATGACTTTGCTGCCCTCCAACAATCTGGGTTTAAAGCTGTCTTCCTTTTCTATTTTTGGTTAATATTAGATCAGAAAACTGAAGAGTGCTGAAGTGATAAGTTAGCAAGATTTGCAGAGGAGCTCCAATGTACTCAGTTGACTGTAGTAGTCTGCAGGGCAGCAAATAGCCAAGTTCATCTCATTTTCTTATCTACATCTTTATGTGGAATAGCAAATCATCTAAACTGTCCTGTCGATACACCTGGACACAGACTTGCATTTATAAAGCAACTTATACAGTTCTCACAAACGATTCAAAGGACTACCCTGAAATGCAATAACTGTTAGATAGGTAAACACTGCAACCGTCTTGCACACAGCAAGATCCCACAAAAGGCACCAATTTTTCTTTGTTAATTTGATTTTCATGATTGAAGAAGGAATGCTAGTCAGGGCTTTGAGAGAGCAGCCCTGCTCTTCTTTAAATCATACCATGGGATCCTTAACATCAACCTAAAGCACTGGAACAGGGTTCAGTTTACAGTGTCTTCAGACAGAGAAAACCTCTGACAATGTAGCAGTCGCTCTGTGTTCTTTCAGTAGAGCGCCAACTGAGCCAAGTAGCAGCCCAGCTTCTGCTCCCACACCCATCCAGAACTATTTGGCTAGCATATGAAGTACAACAAAGAGGAATATATTGAAAGAAAAGCATAAATCCAATGAATATATGTGAGGGAGAGAGTCCTGAATCTTGCTTGAGTGTGGATAACATTTGACCATTAAACAGTCCGGTCTGCTCTTTGCTGTTGTAAGCTCACTAAATGTTCTTGTGAAATAGGATTAGAGTTTAAGAACATCAGCATTGTGGAGGCTCCAAGCAGTTGCCTGAGCTTTGATTTCTTCCTCTTAAATCTTACAGGTCATACTAACTGTATCTGATCCATAATCTGAAATAAAAGGGCTGTACTGTTATCCTATTGTTAACTGTCTTGCTTGCAGTAGATCAGGACTAACAGTTTCAAGATGTAGTGTGCTTTCTAAAGGACTAGAGACAGAGTTTAACAGGCCAAATCAGGATTGACTGAATAACTGATAATGACTAAAACCTTGTCATTAGCCGCAATCAGTTTAAAATAAAATGATATGAATGAAAAGGTGATTGAAGTGACCATGAAACTAGGATTGTAGTAAAAATCCAACTGGTTCACTGATGCCTTTTAGGGAAGGAGTAAAAGTAGTTAGACTTTCCATGAATTACCTGTGTTGAAAACTGTACACGTGATACAACCAACAGTGGGTTAAAAAGGAGTGAGCATTGACAGTGAGGGATAAAGTTACTTGTTGTATAACGTATACTAATATAAACAGAGATACAAACACAGAAGATAATCATCCAGGCAGCACACCCTCTCCCAACCAAGAGGTGCTTTGGTACGCCAGAGCTCTCTAGTTGTAAATTACTTCAGTGGTTGCTCAGCTGACAATGAAAGATGCGTTGACTATATCTTTTTCTGCGAGTCTGCTTTAGTAAACCTACAAATAGTGAATCCTACTCTTTAACTAATGATGCCTGAAGAATTTAGAAACTTATGTATTACCATATATGTATATGTATTTTTCTTAAATCTCGAGATTGTTTTCTATTGCCTGCGGAATTTTTGATTTTTTTTCTCTCAATAATGGGGAGATTTTATTTTACATGAGAAAGAAAACCCACAAAGAATTTCCTTCTGAAATCTGTAAGTAATTGTTTTATTCACAACCATGAAAACATTGACAGATTGACTTGTGTCATATCCTGAAGGTGAATGTGATGGAGAAGAACCTCATTAATGACAATCTAGCAACAGAGCTGAACACAATCTGAAGTTGGAAAGGTTCTACTGGCAGATTTGTGGGGCTAGGGGTATAAAATTCACCAGGTGGACTTCCTGTTGCCTACCCTCAACTTGTCCGCAATTTTGCATGGAGCAAATGAGGGGGTATATGAGGCTTAGGACGGCCTGTGTGCCCTCAGCCCAATTCAGACCCTCAAGTGGTCAATTCTTGGCCAAATAAGCCAATTCCTGCCCAGCCTCAGGAGTTGTTCAGTGACAGGGTGGGAAGCCTGGCAGGTAAGCCTGCTTGGGCCTTGGGTAGAAGAGGTGGTGGGGAGCACTTCCAGATTGAGTACATGCCTCCAAGGTCTGCCCCTACCCTGTGTGCACCCTCCCCACCTGTCCTTGACCTTGCCATCGTGACCCACATCCCCCTCTCCCCACCTCCGTCCCCTCACCACCCTGGGCCTCCCGTCCAATCCCCACCATGAAACCCTGGACCCACCTGTGAGCTCCAGCACTAACGGAACTGCATGTGGTCCCAGCAATGGCCACTACTCCCTGTGTCACTGCTGAGTCTACTGAGCTGCCAACCAATCAGTTTGGCTGGCAGCTTGCTTGAGGCCGGACGTCTCTTGAGTGAGAGATGGAATACCCGCCTCCAGCCAATTAATGCTCTGGTGGTGGGGGGGGGGGGTTGTGTGTTAAATGGCTGCATGGCTTCTGTGATTCCTGCTGACTATTTTGGTGCTGGAGCGGGAAACCCTGCGATTGAAAGAATCTTGCCCATAGAGTTCACAGCACAGAAACAGGCCATTAGCCAACTGGTCCATGCTGGTGTTTATGTTCTATACAAGCCTCCATCTACCCGATTTCACCCAATGTTCTTTGCCTATGCTTATTTCTCGCTCATGAGTTAATCAAGTTTCCACTTAAAAAGCAACTATGTTATGTACAGAAGTTTGCCCCGAATTCTTTATTGGATTTATTAGTGAGTATCTTATATTGATGGCCCATAGTTGTGGATTTACAGACCAACGTATTTTTGCCCCCTAGTTGTTCACTTCTTTGAGAGGAAGATACTTGTA
The DNA here is from genome assembly GCF_017639515.1 of Carcharodon carcharias. Lineage (NCBI taxonomy): Eukaryota > Metazoa > Chordata > Chondrichthyes > Lamniformes > Lamnidae > Carcharodon > Carcharodon carcharias. The sequence goes on from NC_054479.1 coordinate 124,455,100, forward strand.
TTTATCCCAGCTTCTTCTCTTCCATTTATCCTCTGTTACACACCATCAGGAACCTTTCTGTATCTGCCCTCTATCATTTATCCTCTGTTACACACCATCAGGAACCTTTCTGTATCTGCCCTCTATCATTTATCCTCTGTTACACACCATCAGGAACCTTTCTGTATCTGCCCTCTATCATTTATCCTCTGTTACACACCATCAGGAACCTTTCTGTATCTGCCCTCTATCATTTATCCTCTGTTACACACCATCAGGAACCTTTCTGTATCTGCCCTCTATCATTTATCCTCTGTTACACACCATCAGGAACCTTTCTGTATCTGCCCTCTATCATTTATCCTCTGTTACACACCATCAGGAACCTCTCTGTATCTGCCCTCTATCATTTATCCTCTGTTACACACCATCAGGAACCTTTCTGTATCTGCCCTCTATCATTTATCCTCAGCAACCCCTTCATCTCTATCCTCAGCCACTGACCCTCACTATCTCCACTATCTATCCTCTGTGACTGCACCTGAACAAACACGTCGACTGTCTATGCTTCTTATGCTATCTATGCTTCTATGCTGATGGCCACTGCTGGGACCACCATTGCCCCATGTCATTCTATGGCATTACCATCACTGAATCCTCCACTATCAACATCCTGGAGGGTTGCCATCGACCAAAAACTGAACTGGACTAGCCACATAAACACTGTGGCTACAAGAGCAGGTCAGAGGCTAAGAATCGTGTGACAAGTAACTCACCTCCTGACTCCCCAAGGTCATTACAAGGCATAAGTCAGGACTGTGATGGAATACTCCCCACTTGCCTGGATGAGTACAGCTCCCGCAACACTCAAGAATCTTGACACCGTCCAAGACAAAGCAGCCTGCTTGATTGGCACCACATCCGTAAACATTCACTCCCTCCACCACCGATACACAGAGGCAGCAATGTGTACCATCTACAAGATGCACTGCTGGAATTCACCTAGACTCCTTAGACAGCATCTTCCAAGCCCAAGACCACTATCATCTAGAAGGACAAGGGCAGCAGATAGATGGGAACACCGCCACCTGGAAGTTCCCCTCCAAGTCACTCACCAACCTGACTTGGAAATATATTGCTGCTCTTTCACTGTCGCTGGGTCAGAAAGTTAGGAACTCCCTTCCTAACAGCACTGCTGTACCGACACCATAGACCGCAGTGGTTCAAGAAGGCAGCTCACCACCACCTCGAGGACAATTAGGGATGGGTAATAAACCCACCCAGCAAAACCCACATGAATGAAAAAAATTCAGCCTCAAAAACCCCCTCTTCTATCCACCCACACACACTCACCAGTAGTTAGATTATGTGTCAGATTAGAAAAGGGCAATTAAGTATCAAAAATAAGGTTGCTGTGTGGGAAAAGACAAAGAATAATGAGCTATAAGTATCTGGCTCAAATAAATAAGGCAGAACAGCTATCAGGCAGGTTGATAGTAAAGCTGTGGAAAATCTCCAAACGTCTTATGCATAGAGTGCAGAACAAATATATTACTTTTAGATCAAAAGAGGTTGCCTCAAGGAATATACCATAGCATATCCAGTCCAATGAAGAAGGAGGCATTGCTGGATCTGGTATTGAAGAATAAGGGGGTCAAGTGGATCGAGTGTCAGTATGGGATCATTTAGGGAAAAGCGATCATCATTTCAGAAGGTTTAGGATAGCTATGGGAAAGGCAAGGATCAGTCTGGAGTAAAAATAGTTAATTGGAAAAAGGCCAGTTTCAGTGGGGTGAGAACTCATCTGCCCGGGTAAAGTGGAACAAAGATTGGCAGGCGAAACCATAACAGAACAACGGGCTGCCGTTAAAGAGGAGGTAGTTCAGGTACATCCAAAATACATTCCCACAAAAGGGAAAGGTAGGGCAAGCAAAGCCAGAGCTTCCTGGATGACAAAAGAAATAAAGAGTAAAATGAAGCTGAAAAAGAGTGCATATCATACATGTCAGGTTACTAACACAAGTAAGAACCAGCCTGAGTTTAGAAAGTTCAGAGGGGAAGTGAAAGAGGAAATGAGAGGCAAAGAGAGAGTATGAAAAAATTCTGGAACATAAAGCATAAAAGGGAATCCAAATGTTTTCCATAGGCATATAAATATTAAAAGTGTAATAAGACAGGAGGTGGGACCAATCAAGGATCAAAAAGAGCATCTTCCCATGGAGGTAGAAGTCATGGCTGAAGTACTAGATGATACTTTGCATCTGTCTTTACCAAAGAAGAAGGTGCTGTCCAAGTCATAGTGGAAGAGGAAGTCGTTGAGTTACTGGGTGAAATCTTGCTGAAGCGTCGGGGGTCTCGCCTGCCACTGGAGAGCTGGTGAGAGACCTGCACTGTTTATTTTCTGGAAGCCCTGCTGGACCACATGCTAATCAGGCAGTGACGAGGCCAGCAGCGGGCCTTCCTCTGGAATCAGGCCGCCGGAGCAGAAGTCTTGCTTACCGAGAGCTGCCAGCCAATCAGAGGCTGGTAGCTCTTGAACTCAGCAGTGCCATGGAGGAGACCATTGATGCTGCTGGAAGAATACCCCCCCATTCCCCTAGGATCATGGAGCAACCCAGGACAAAGGTAAGTCATGTGGGTGGGGTTTTTCGCATGGTAGGCGTCATGGGAAGAGCGGGGCAGGGGAATCAGAAGCAAGGGCTCTTTTCAGCGGGCTGCCCCATTCTTGATGTCTAGTCCCTTGGTCAAGCACTGTGTGCCTTTGATCGAGGGTCTCCCCATCCCCTGGAGGTGACAAGCTGCCCACAGGTTAGCAGCTGTCACGCATGACACATGGCCACAGGCCTGTCAGCAGCTAGGTTAATCTCAGCAGCAGTGGGATGAAGTCCTTAAGTGGCCCTTAATTGGCCTATTAAGGGCTTCAACTGGTGGCGAGGAAGGAAGGTCAACCAGTGGCCTTCCCATCCAGAGCTTAATTCGGGCAGAAGGGGGAAGGCAGTGGGGTTCGGATACGTCACCATCCTGCTTAAATACTTGCCCTTCCCGCCTCCAAGCTCAGGACCAGCAGGACTACAAGATTTCAGCCGCTGGATGGACTAAACATTGATAAAGAGGAGGTAATAGGCTGCTGTACTTAAATTTACTAAGTCACCGGGACTGCACCAGATGTGTCAGAGGATGCTGAGGAAATTAAGAGTGAAAATTCCAGAGGCACTGGCCGTAATCTTCCAAACCCTCTTATATACAAGGATGAGGCCAGAGGACTTGAGAATTGCAAATGTTCAGATCCTTGTTCAAAAATGGTTGTAAAAGATAAAGCTAGCAACTACGGGCCAGTCAATTTAACCTCTGTGGTGAGAAAGACATTAGAAATCATAATCAGGGATAAAATTAATGGTCACTTGGAAAAATGTGGATTAATTAAAGAAAGCCATCATGGATTTGTTAAGGGAAAATTGTGTTAAACTAACTTGATGGAGATTTTTGATGAGGCGACAGCAAGGGTTGATGAGAGTAAGGTAATTGATATGAATATGGACATCCAAAAGGCATTTGATGAAGTAACAAATAATAAGTTTGCCAACAAAGTTGAAGCCCATGGAAGTGACGGTGGCAGCACGGATACGAAGTTGGTTGAGTGATAGGAAAAGGAGTGGTGAACGGTTCTTTTTCAGACTGGTGGAAGGTATCCAAAGGGGTTCCCCAATGGTTGGTACCAGGACCATTGCTTTTCTAGATTTATATTAATGCCCTAAACCTGGGATTACAGGGCACAGTTTCAAAATTTGTAGATGACACAAAACTTGCAAGTGTAGTGAACCGTGCGGAGGGTAATGATAGACTTCAAGAGGACATAGACAGGTTGGTGGAATGGGCAGACATGTGGCATGAAATCGAATGTAGAGAAGTGTGAAGTGGTACATTTTGGCAGAAAGAACAAGAAGAGGCAAGATAAAAAATATAATTCTAAAGTGGCTGCAGGAATAGAGGGACCCGGGGATATATGTGCACAGATCAGTGAGAAAGCAGTTAATAAGGAATATGGGGACCCTGGACTTCATAAGCAGAGGCATAAATTACAAAAACAAGGATGAATGATTAATGAAACGCTGATTTGGCCTAAACTAGAGTAATGTGTCTAATCCTGGGCACGACATTTTCAGAAGGATGTGAAAACTTTAGAGACTGTGCAGATAAGATTTTGCTGAAAAAAAGAGACCTTTTTTTGTCAAAGCTTTACATCTTGTATTCATCAGGACAATTCACAAGAAAATACCAATGTCAGGGGAAACAACCTGGACATACGCATCAGTAAACCTGACAAAGTGACAGGAATAGTCACCCTTAACAGGTGTGACCATATCAACAAAATGCGCACCATTCTTAATGACGAAAGTAAGTTTAAAAAAAACAATTGCTGGACTTATGTGAGAGCGATGAGCTGCCGTGTGATATATATGACAGTGTTCGTCCTCACGGCTCGCTGCGTCTGCGCTCTCACATAAGTCCAGCAAGTGTTTTTTTAACTTACTTGCGTCATTAAGAATGGTGCACATTTTGTTGATATGGTCACACCTGTTAAGGGTGACTATTCCTGTCACTTTGTCAGGTTTACTGATGCGTATGTCCAGGTTGTTTCCCCTGACATTGGTATTTTCTTGCGAATTGTCTTGATGAATACAAGATGTAAAGCTTTGACAAAAAAAGTCTCTTTTTTTCAGCAAAATCTTATCAAAATCTTATCTGCACAGTCTCTAAAGTTTTCACATCCTTCTGAAAATGTCGTGTCCAGGATTAGACACATTACTCCAGTTTAGGCCAAATCAGCGTTTCATTAATTATTCATAAAGGCTGCCCAAGACGCACAAAAGTGATGTCCCTTTACACCCTATCTTATCTATGACCGGTTCTGCACAGCATGAATTGGCCAGATGGTTAGGCAAATTGTCACAACCAGTTTTGAACAAGTTTTCCAGAAACAAGGTGAAGGATTCCTTCTTCACATTTGCAATGACCATATAGAACTTGCATATCGACAGCAATGTTGTGTCCGTGTGCTCATTTGACATTGCTACCTATTCACCACTGTTCCACTGAAGGTAGCCATAGATATTTGTGCTGCAGCACTATATCATGGTGATCTAGACCCACCACCATTGCAAGAATCAGTATTCATTGATCTTATGAACTCGGCAACTCGTGCAGTTGAGTTCAGTTTTAACGACACCAATATGCCCAAATGGATGGTGTTGCCATGGGATCCCCTCTCGGCCCAGCTCTCGTCTTGGGTTCCATGGGAAACGTGTCTGCGATGGAATGACACCTAACCTCCTATCCCTCACATATTTCCGATATGAAGCTGAAACGTTTGCTATGTTTAAATCTGCAACAGCATGTAATAATTTCCTTGCATGTCTTAATGGGCTCCATTCTGCGCTCAAATTCACCTTTGAAGTGAAGCAGTCAAATGAACTTTCCTTCCTTGATGTACTAGTTGAGAAAGCTGCTGGGGGTTTCTCTATCACGGTCTACCTCAAGCCTACCTTCACCGGTCAATACACGTGTAAGTACCCTTTCAATTCCATGTGCTGTAAGATTGGACCTATCAGCAACCTCATAAATAGGGCCCAGGCCATTTGCTCATCTTGCAAGCTTGATGGTGAAACAGGGCACATCAAAGATATCCTGTGGGATAATGGCAACCCTGATCAGATCATTCCGCACTGTATTTCACGCAAACACATGAATGGGCCCAAGACCATCATCACTTTCGGCCCTGAAAAGTCCTTAGTCTGCCTCAGATTATCCTGGAAGGACAAGGTATCTCAAAAATTTGAGCAACAGATGAAGCTAGCTGTTTCACATTGCCACTATGCAGTAGCAACATGAGTGGTATTCACCACTAACAGGACGCTGCCATCAAGCCAAAAAGACATTCTGCCTATCATACAGATGAATAATGTGGTCTATGAATGTGCCAGTGTGAGGCGAGGTATGTAGGCCATACGTCCCAAAGACTGGTGGATCGTATCAAACAGTGTGTCTCTTCCCTAATCAGCCAGCCCGTGTTTGCAAAACTCAAAACACAGTGTCCAACATTAGTTGTGATTCCACGATGGGACAACATTTTCTAAATAATCATCAGTGTGCTAAGCATTATGCTGACAACCAATTTAAGACTGTCAGCTGGGCTCAGAGTGTGCCGTATTTAAGCCTACGAGAAGCTACATGTATTAATACATTGGACCCTGTTCTTTGCAGAAAGAACATGTACACACATTTGGTCTGTTTCAGCTAAACAAAATAAGTGACAGCCATTTGCTGGTTTATTCCCAGGGCAATGTTTTGACCAATCAGAGACAAACTGCCTGGTTTAAATTTCAAATAATTCTTGGTGGTTAACTGTCAGTCACCATCAACTGGTGCATTCTCCATGGAAACACTACTACCAATCAGAGTCCACTTGCCAACCAATCAGTACTTTCTTCCCATACAGTATAAATATGCTGTATCCCCTGACATTGGTATTTTCTTACAAATTGTCTTGGTGAGTGCAAGACAAAAAGCTTCGACGAAAAACACCTTTTTTTCAGCAATACTCAAGTTCTGTACTACCAACCGGCAGATAAGGTTTATGAAAATGGTCTCAGGGTTGAGGGCCTTCAGTTATGCAGATAGATTGAAGAAGCTGCAGCTGTTCTCCTGAGAGAACTGAAGGTTGGGATGAGATTTGATAGAGATGTTTAAAATCATGAGGTGTCTAAATAGAGTAGATAGGCAGAAAGGGTCAAGAACCAGAGGACACCAATTGAAGGTGATTGGCACAAAAACCAACAGCAACATGAGAAAGTACTTCATTCCACAGCTAGTAGTTACATCTCTTAGCTGTCCTTTAACTTCCTCAGATCTAAAGAGAAGTTCTTCCTGGAACCATTCTCATAAATCTTTGCTGCACCCTCTCTGAAATCTTCACATCCACCTCTAGTCTCTCTACATGACAGGATTTTTTATTTCCTAGTAGCATTTTAGTTAATCTCCCCTGCATCCTCCCCAAGATCTTGACATTCTTGCCAAAGTGTGGTGCCATAATTGGACACAATACTCCAAATAAGGACTAAACAGTGATTTCTGTGGGTTTAGCATAACTTTGTGATGAGAAGGGCTCAAGAGGCTGAATGGCCTACTTCTGTTCCTGTGTATGTTAGCTCTGTATTTGTTGCTAATATCTGATTGATACCTGAGTCCCTGGAGGTGTTGCTCAGCCTCCTGAAAACCTCCTGGCCCCAAAATGATTGGTGTGGCCCAGTTGATTATACTTTGGCTCTATAAAGGTTCCCTAGCTGCTACAACGCATATAGCCAGAGCCTAGGATATGTTGAAGCTCAGATCTGCACTTCCCTTTCTCTCTTACTACTGCATTCTTTACAAGTCTTTGGATGAATCGGTGCTTTGAACAATCCTGTTCAATAATAGACAGACCAGTGGGCATTAATAGTCTTATTGATTCATGTGTCTGAGACTCTTAGTGAAAGTTAGAAAGGATAGTACAGCAAATCCTGGAGATTGATCTTTTAATCATGTCTAAAACTACACATTTATCAGATAATTGTTGCCAATGTGGAGCTGATTGCGGCAGAATCAATGTTTCTTCACAATCTTAAATAATTCTCAGAGGGTGACATCCCCCAGCATTTTAATGCCAATCTGAGTTTCATCCCTGCCCATGAAAGGCGACTGACATTTGTAAAAAGGTAAGAAATAGGAGCAGGAGTAGGTCATTTGGCTCCTCAAACCCATTCCACCATTCAATAAAATCATGGCTGATCTCCTAATTCAACTCCGCTTTCCCACCCTATCTGTCCCCTATATTACAACAGTGACAGCACTTCAAAATTACTTCATTGGCTGTAAAGCACATCTGGTGGTCATGAAAAGTGCTATACGAATGCAAAACTTCCTTTTTAATACCCATGTCACCTGATTCCCTGTGTCCAAAAATCTATCAATTTCAGTTTTGAATATACAAGAACATAGATTTTTCTAGCAACTTTAACACAGTAAAACATCTCAAGGCACATCACAGGAGGATCATGAATCAAAATTTGACACCAAGCCACTAGAGATGACTAAAACCTTGGTTAAAGAAGCAGGTTTTATGGAGTGTCTCAAAGAAGGATGGAGAGGTAGAGAGGTTTGGGGAGCTTAGGTCCGAGGCAGTTAAAGGCACGGCTGCCAATGGTGCAGCAACAAAAACAAACCAAAAAAGGTCAGGATTGGAGGAGCACTGGTGTCTTGGGGGGTTGTAGGGTTGGAGGTTGAAGAAAAAGGGAGGGGAGAGGCCACGTAAGGATTTGAAAACAAGGATGAGAATTTTAAATTCAGGGCATTACACTCAATGTCTGGGCACCCAAAACCTTCTGGGATAGAGAATTCCAAAAATTCACAATCCTCTGAGTGAAGAAATCTCTCCTCATCTAAGTCCTAAATGATTAACTCCTTATCCTGAGACTATGATCCCTAGCTCTAGATTCTCCTGCAGAATAAACAGCCTCTCAGCATCTACCACATGAAGCCCTCGAAGAATTTTATAAGCTTCAATGAGTTGTTGGCCTCCCTTTCCATGCAATTTTCTTCAGATCAATTTTTTAATGGAAAGAAAACAATGGCACTTCAGGTCTGAAGTAACTTGGCTCGTTCACGAGTGTTCTGGTTTTGCAGTGGTTATGTTACTGGGCTCAGCCAGAGACTGCAAGTTCTATTCATACCAAGGCAGTTTAAAAAACCGACAGTGGTGGGACCCATCGTGGGCGGAAATGGAAAATTTGGAAAGCCAGCCAAAAGTCCATGGACTTTCAGCAGCACCAGAAAATCCTGGCCACGAGCAGGGCTAGAAAATCCCGGCCTTAGAATTCAGTTTTATAAATTGGGAAAAAGAAATGTTGGGATCAGTAAAATTGACTGAATCTGTCAGTTTCTGGTAAAATAACAACTGGTTTGCTCAACTCCTTTAGGGAAGGATTCCTGCTTTCCTGGTTGGGCCTATATGTGAATCTTACATGCATTTTCTATATTAAAACGGCAACTAGTTCAAAAGTACTTCATAGGTACAAATGGCTTTAGATCATCTTAAGGTTATGAAAGGCGCTATATGAATTTTAAGAGGGTGGACAGACATTGTATTCTGCAGTAATCTGAGCAGGGACCTGCCCACTGGTCTTTTTGTTCCCTGACACTGTCGCAACTGTCAGTCTCGTCCAAGTACCTACGTTGGCACTGGGAGCTCATGTGATTAATAGCAACCAAGCTTCCTTTCTCTTCTGATTGACAGACTGGCTAGCTACATCTTCACTTGGATGACCGCTGGTAAAGTGACCTTTCTTCAGGTGTGAACACGGGCAATGAAAGTCGAGGGATTGGTGTTTATGGAGGGTATGTCAGCCAACCCTGGAACTGTCCTCAAAAGATGATTTGATCATGCAGTGTCCAGTAGGAGTCACTGCACAGTGGCAGAAGCCACTACCTTTGCCCTCACTACCACCCCAGACTGACCCAAAACAAGTAGCTGGATTCATACCTAAATGCCAGTCATTCACGGCCTCAACCAACTGAGCTATCAGGAGGAGTCTTTAAAACAACCTAGTTATTTAGTGTCAATAGTTATAAAGCACTAAAAAAACAGCAGGGTAATCATCTTTGTGCCTTTGTGATTTTTTCTTTCCTCCCCCTTTCATCGATTTTTTTGCTTGTCAGCTATTTTTAAAAATAAAGCTACAAGTATTGAAGAGATTCTCTGAGGCTGTGCACCTGGGAAAAGAAAAGTTACTGCACCCAACAGTGTGAGGAAGCTGGATTAACACCACGAGAGACAACAGTTAAAATGACTCGGCAGGGGTTACTCGGTGACTGTGAGGAGATTGGTTGAATATCAGTGGAGATACAGTCAGTAACACAGGTTGTTTGGGGGAGGGATTACTGAGCCATCATGTGAGGAATTAAAAACAAAAACAGAATTACCTGGAAAAAATTTTTATCTATGTGAGGAATTAATATCATTGGAGATGCAGTCAATAGGACATTAAGGGAAGTGTTAGTAACAGAGTGAGGGAGCTGTCTAGAGGGACACCAACTGGCTGGGCTGAATGGTATTACTTTCAGCTAAAATGATATGGCTTTGCAATTTATAATCCCTCTACATTTTTATTTATTGATTCATCGGATGTGGGTGCCACTGGAAAGGCTGACATTTATTGCCCATCCTTAATTGCCCTTGAGAACCTGATGGTGTACCACCGCCTTGAACCGCTACAGTCTGTGTAGTAAAGGTACTGTCACAATACTATTAGATAAGGAGTTCCAGGATTTTAACCAAGTGATGATGAAAGAATGGTGATATATTTTCAAATCTGGATGGTGCGTGACTTGGAGGCACACTTGGAGCTGCTGGTATTCCCATATGTCTAATGTTCTGGTTCTTCTAGATCAGGAATTGCCAACCTTGTTAGTGAGAGCTACTTCTGATAAATGAAAAATATCACGAGCTCCTTAAACATATATTGAAAAATAAGGGTAGATAAATGCAAACTAAATACTTAGCTCTTATAACTACATTATAGTATTATATTTAATATAAGGAAAACTGATCTTAGCTTTATTTCAATGTGATACTTGACTCTGCATGGTATCCACTACCGTGAAATTTGGCTTGTAGGTCAAGAGAGCTACCAGCATTCGGAGCACAGATGGAAAATGCTGCATTTTCCTTTTCTGCGCTTGCTGCACCCAAAGGTCGAGTTTTGATTTGAAAGCTTTTATTGCACTAATTATGTCGGCAATTGTTTTTTGTTTCCCTTACAATTCATAGTTAAGGCTGTTTAATTTTTCTGTCACATATGGAAGGTGCTGTAGAAGAATTATTGGTGAACAACTACAGCGTATCTTATGGATGGTGCACACTCAAGCTATGTTGCACCAATGTGGAGGAAGTGAATGTTATGGTGGTGGACAGGGTGCCAGTAAAGCACACAGCTTGTCCTGGATGGTATTGAGCTTCTTGAATATTCTTTGGTTGCACATAACCAGGCAAGTGTGAAGTATTCCATCATACTCCTGACTTGTGCCTTGAAGGTGGTGTTACGGCTTTTGGAAGCCAGGAAGTGAGTTATTCATCACAGAATATCCAGTCTCTGATCTCCTTGTGCATCCACAGTACTTATGTAGCTGGCCCAAAGTTTCTAGTCAATGTTAATCTCCAGGATGTTGATGATAGGAGATTTGGTAATGCTAGTGCTATTGAATGTCAAGGGGAAGTGGCTGGACTATCTCTTGTTTATGATGACCATTGCCTGGTATTTATGTGACACATATGTTACTTGCACTCAGAAGCCCAAGCCCAGATATTTCCTGGTCTTTCTGCATGTGAGGACAGGTTGCTTCATTATCCGAGGAATTAAAAATAGAACACTATGCAATCATCAGTAAATTTCTGGCATTATGATAGAGGAAAGGTCATCGATGAAATAGCTGAAGGTGGTTGAACCTAGGACACTGGTCTGAGGAATACCTGCAGCAATGTTCTGGGGTTGAGATGATTGGCCTCCAACAACTACAACCATCTTCATGCTAGGTATGACTCCAGCCACTGGAGGGTTCCCCCAATTCCCAGTGACTTCAGTTTTGCAAGGGCTCCTGGGTGCTGCACATGATCAAATAGTATCTTGATGTCAAGGGCAATTGCTTTCACCTCAGCTCTAAAATTTAGCTCGAGCCATGTATGGACCAAGGCCAAAATGAGGTCTGGAGCTGGGTGGTCCTGGCAGAACCTAAACTGAGCATTGAGAGTAGGTTGTTGGTGAGTAAATACCACTTGGTAGCACTGTTAACAACCTCTTCCATCACTTTGCTGATGATTGAGAGTCGGTTGATGGGCTATTATTGACCAGATTGGAATTGTACTACTTTTTGTTGACAGAACATACCTGGGGAATTTTCCACTCTGTACAGTAGATGCCACTGTTGTAGATGAAATGGAACAGCTTAGCTAGGGGTGCAGCCAATTCTGGAGCACAAGTCTTCAGCAGTACATGAAGTTTTAGGGGCCATAGCATTGTACCTAAGTTAAAGCCTGCTTTATATATCTAACTGCCTGTTGCTTTCTACCACAGATCAAACTTGCATAATATTCAGAAATCTAAAATTGGTTATTGTATTAATTTCAATCATATGGTCCTATGTATGTGAGTGTTTGTATGTGCATATCTGTGTATTGGTGTTGTGTGTGCATTTGTGCATGTCTGTGTATGAATGTTGCTGTCAGTGACTCAGGACAGTGTGCAGCATGGTGACCATGTATTGATCCCATGTTAAACTTAATCCAGTTCGAGGTACTCCTAATGCTAACGTATCACCTCTCTCATTCTTGCAGTGCTGAGCATTGGTGAAGGAGGATTCTGGGAAGGGACAGTGAAAGGTCGGACTGGCTGGTTTGCTGCAGAATGCGTGGAGGAGGTACAAATGAGACAGTACAACACACGGCAAGGTAAGGATGGTTGCTCCTTCTCATTGTAATTGATGTAAGAGAGCAAGTACTGGGCTATTGCATGCCGCAACAGATCAATGCTTTTATAAATGAGGGTCTGTTGTGGCTGTGTTGCCAACCTCCTACCCTGCCCTCCAGAAGAGGTTTCTCTGCACAGTCCATTGGTGGCTGTGGTCTGTAAGCCTTTTCACACACTATCGCTTCTGAGGTGGTCATTTTGAAGATGAGCAACTGCTGTAGCCACTGTGCAGGTTTCCACTTTTCTTATTTGTTCACAGGATGTGAGTTTGCCGGAAAAATTAGCACTTGTTGCCCACCTTAATTCTCCTTGAGAAGGTGATAGTGAGCTGCCTTCTTGTACAGCTATAGTCCTTAAGGATACATGTATACCCACAATGCTGTTAGGTAGGGTGTTCCACATTTTTGACCCAGTGATGATGGAAGAAAATTGATATATTTCCAACTTGGGATGTTGGGTAATTTAGAGGGAGCTTGATGGTGGTGTTCCCAGGCACCTGCTGCCCTTGTTCTTCCAGGTGGTTGAGGTCAGAGGTTTGGAAGTTTCTGTTGAAGGACCCTTGGTGAGTTGCTGCAATCCAGTTTGTAGATTATATCTACTGCAGTCATGGTGGTGGTAAAGGGAATGAATGTTTAAGGTTGTAGATGAGATTCAGTCAATCAGGCTGCGTTGTCCTGGTGTTGAGATGCTTCAGCGTTGTTGGAGCTGTACTCATCCAAGCAAGTGGAGAATATTCCATTGCACTCCTAACTTGTGCCTTGTAGATATTGGACCGGCTTTGTGGAATCAGAACATGAGAATCTCACGTTTCTGCCTAGCTTCTGACTTGCTCTTGTAGCCACACAGTTATGTGATTGACCCATTTAGGTTTCTGGTCAATTGTGGCCCTTAAGATGTTGATGGTGGAGGATTTGAGGTTGGTAATACCGTTGAATGCCTTGGGGAGGTGGCTAGATTCTCTCATATTGGAGATGGTCATTGCTTGGGGAGATGGTCATTGCTTGGCACTTATTTGGAAGGATTGTGACTTTTTTGTATTCTTTGAAGGGATGTGAGCATCACTGGCAGTGCCAGTAGTTTGTTGGCCATCCCCAATTGCCCTTGAACTGTGTGTGACTTGCTAGGCCATTTCAGAAGGCAGATGATATATTCTGATATTTTGCTGTGGATCTGGAGTCATATGTAGGCCAGACTGGTTAAGAATGCAGATTTCCTTCCCTAAGGGAGCCAGGTGGGTTTTTATGTTGATCAATGGTCACCATCACTGAGATTGGCTTTCAATTCCAGATTTTATTGAATTTAAGTTCCATCAGCTGCTATGATGGGATTTGAACCCAAGTCCCCAGGACATTAACTTGGATTCCTGGATTAAATAGTCCAGTGACATTACCACTACACCACTATCTCCCCCTAGCTTGCTATTAACAAGCCCAAGCCTGAATGTTGTCCTGGTGTTGCTGCATGCAGGCACAGACTGTTTCATTATCTAAGGAGTTACCAATGGAGCTGAACACGGTGCAATTATCAGTTAACACCCTCACTTCTGATGTTATGATGGAGGAAAAGTCATTGATGAAGCAGCTGAAAATGGGTGGTCCTAGGGGAACTTCTGCAGCAATGTTCTGGGGCTGAGACAATTGGCCTCCAACAACGACAATTACATTTTATCTTATGTTAGGCATGATTCCAGCCAGTGGAGAGTTTTCTGAATGATTCCCATTGACTTCAATTTTACTAGTACTCCTTGATACCACACTTGGTCAAATGCTGTCTTATGAAAAGGATAGTCACTGTCACCTCTGCTCTTGCATTCAGCTGTTTTGTGCATGGTGAGCAGGTTATCACTGAGTAATTGTGGCTTGATAACACTGTCAATAACACCTTTCATCACTTTGCTGATGATTGAGAGCAGATTGATGGGGTTGTAATTTCCAGATTAAATTTGTTCTGCTTTTATGAACAGGCCATAACTGGGCAAATTTCCTTTTTGCTGGGTGGGCGCCAGTGTTCTCTTGTACAGGAACAGTTTGGCTAGGGGTGCAGCTAGTTCTGGAGCACAGATTTTCAGCACTACAGCTGGAATGTTGACTTTTTTGTATCCAGTGCACACTATCATTTCTTGATATCACATGGAGTAAATTTAATAGACTGAAGACGTCCTGGGCTCCAGTCATTTAGGATGGCGATATTCATGGCACCTGCCTTTCCTGATTGTTGTTTAATTATCCATTACCCTTCACAACTGGAAGGGGCAGGATCACAAAAGTTTTGGTTTGATTCATTGTTTAGCTCTGTCTTTAGTGTGCTGTTTAACATGCATGTAATCCTATGTTATAGCTTCACCAGGTTGGCACCTTATTTTAGATATGACTTAATGCTGCTGCTGGCATGCTTTCCTTCATGCCGTATTGAACCAGGGTTGATCCTGTGATTTGTTTATAATGCTAATGTGAGGAATTTGCCAGGCCACAAGGTTACAAATTGTGGGGGGATACAATTCTGCCACAGATGATAGATCACAGGACCTGGTGAATGCCTGGTTTTGAGATGCTGGATCAGTTCTGAATCTCTCTCATTTAGCACAGCGGTAGTGCCACACAACACAATGGAGTGTGTTTTCAGTGTAAAAACAGGTCTTCGTCTCCACAAGGATTATGTGGTGATCATTCCTATCAGTATTGTCATTAATGATGCATTTGTGACAGGTTGATTAATAAGGGCAAGGTCAACTAGGTTTTCCTTCTTGTTGGTTCTCTCACTACCTATTGCAGGCTCAGTCTGGCAGATATGTCCTTCAGGATTTAGCCAGCTAGGATAGTATTGGTGCTGCTGAGACACACTTGGTGCTGAACATTGAAGTTTTCCACCCAGTGTATATTCTGTGTCATTAGTATCCTCAGTGCCTCGTCCAGGTGTTGCTCAACATGCAAGAGTACTGGTTCGTCAGGTGGCAGAGGGTGGTAGCTGGAAATCAACGAGAGGTTTCCTTGTCCATTTTTGACATGATGCTGTGAAACTTCTTATGGTCCAGAGTTGATGTTGAGGACCTTGATGCTGCCTTGATGTCAAGGATAGTCACTCTCCCCTCACCTTTGGAATTCAGCTTGTTTGGCCATATTTGGACAAGGCTGTAATGAAGACTGGAGCTTTGCAGCCCCGGGCATGAGTGAATTTGTTATTGCTGTGTAAATGCTGCTTGATATCACTGTCTGCGACACTCCCCACTACCTTGCTGATGATTGAGAGTAGATAGATAGGGACGTAATTGGCCAGCTTGGATATGCACTGAGGAATGAGTCAGCGGATGGCTGTCACTTATTTTGTTTAGCTGAAATAGGCACAATGTGTGTATGTGTTCTTTCCATCTGCAAAGAACAGGGCCCGGTGTATTAATATATGCAGCTTCCAGTACATGCTAATGCACTACACTGCCCCTACCTCCTCCCTCAGTCTGTCCCTACCTCCTCCCTCAGTTTGTCTCCACCTCCCCCCTCGGTCTGCCCCCACCTCCTCCCTCGGTCTGCCTCCACCTCCTCCCTCGGTCTGCCCCCACCTCCCCCCTCAGTCTGGCCCCACCTCCCCCCTCAGTCTGGCCCCACCTCCCCCCTCGGTCTGCCCCCACCTCCTCCCTCGGTCTGCCCCCACCTCCTCCCTCGGTCTGACCCCACCTCTTCCTTCAGTTTGTCTCCACCTCCTCCCTCGGTCTGCCCCCACTTCCTCCCTCGGTCTGCCCCCACCCCTTCCTTCAGTTTGTCTCCACCTCCCCCCTCGGTCTGCCTCCACCTCTTCCCTCGGTCTGCCCCCACCTCTTCCTTCAGTTTGTCTCCACCTCCCCCCTCGATCTGCCCCCACCTCCCCCCTCGGTCTGGCCCCACCTCTTCCCTCCGTCTGCTCCCACCTCTTCCTTCAGTTTATCTCCACCTCCCCCCTCAGTCTGTCTCCACCTGCTCCTTCAATCTGCTGGCACTTCATCTTACTGTCTGTTTGCACTTCTTCCTTCTGTTTCTTACCCCTCCTCCTTATGTCTGTAGCTACTTGTTCCTCCATCTGTATCTACCTCCTTCCTCCATCCACCACAACCTCTTCCCATAATCTGTCTACCCCTTTTCCCACAGTCTGTCTCCCCTCTCCCTGAGTCTCTTTGCATCTTTCCATCCCCTTTCACTATAATAAGTGCCATCCGGGCACCTAAACATTCATTGGGAGCAAGTATGGTCAATAGCAATGATTGATGCCCATTTTGCAACGTAAGCATTCTGTACAGAACAGTGATGAATAGTTAATCTGTTTGCATATTTTTCCTCCACTTAGAAGTCCCTGCTTGCTTTGTAAGTGTCCTTCAAATGTGTTCTCACTAACCACTCTTCATCTCCCTTCCCTCAATTTTGATTCTTCTTGTTAGTTGCCAACCTTTTATCTTCCCAGCATGCACTGAGATTTTTTTTCCTCATTATATTTTGGAATGGGAGTGTTTCTGGCAAAGCTAGCAACTATTGTCCATCCCTAATTACCCCAAGTAGTGAGCCTTCTCCTTGAATTGTTGCAGTTTCAACACAACTGACTGGCTTACAAGGCCAATTAAGGACAATTACATTAAGAGGACAGTCAGGCACATTGGTTTGGCACTGACATCACATGTAGGCCAGACCATGGACAATAGGTGGAAAAACTCAGCAGGTCTGGCAGCATCGGCGGAGAAGAAAAGAGTTGACGTTTCGAGTCCTCATGACCCTTTGACGCTGAAAAGAACAGAACTTCTTCAAGGAGGTAGGCATTTCTTGAAGAGCAGTGGCAGTCAATTAAACACAGAGATAAAAACAAAAAAACTGCGGATGCTGGAAATCCAAAACAAAAACAGAATTACCTGGAAAAACTCAGCAGGTCTGGATGCTGCCAGACCTGCTGAGTTTTTCCAGGTAATTCTGTTTTTGATTTGGATTTCCAGCATCCGCAGTTTTTTTGGTTTTATGGACAATAGGTTTCCCTCCCTAAAGGACATGAGTGAAACTGTTGAGTTTTTTGCAGCAATCTGATAGACTCATGGTCACTTTTACCCCAGTTTTTTATTTTCCAGTTTGTGATGTTGAATTCAAACTCTCCAACTGCCGAGGGGTTTGAACTCCTGTTCAGGATTGCTGGCAAGAACAATTTTTCTGCGAGGACTGATGATGCAGCCTACATGTGCAGTTATTTTTTTTACATTGGAATCTGATCTGGTTCTTAATTCACTGTGATTCCACACATTGATGTTATGCCTCAACTTGTTGACCAGTGACCACACCATAATTCTCGGTGCATAGTTGCTGAAATTGCATTGTATGTTTTACAGTTTTGCCAGTGAACATTCCCTGTACAGACAAGCTTGTCCCTGCAGGCACAATAAAATGGTGAAACTGTTGGCTGTCATTTTGTCTCTCTAGCTCTGCCACAATTGGTGTCTACTCATGTGGTCTCTCCAACTCTGGTGCTGTTGGTATCTGTTTATTTACTCCTCTCTATCTCTCTCCCCCTCTCTCTCTCTCTCTCTCCATCTCTGGTGATCCTTTGTCTCCAGGAGCAGGGAACCAAAGTGACATGGTGCTCCCTGGCCTGTTGATACATAAAATACCTCTCTTAATTCCCAGTGCCGTCTCTGGGAAAAGAATTGTGGAATAAATGGCATTAATATTAACGACAGAACAGTAAATTGTGGAACTCGGAACGGGTGCAGAAGTGCCAATGCTGAATCATTCTTTTATCTTTGGTGAGTTATTACCTGAGGACTGCTGCAGGGACTCTCTGTGAAGTTTATAAATATGACATACCGGTAATAGTCCTGCGGGGGCGAATGACATAAAATGCTGTTGAGCCAAGTCTGGGAATCCCGGCTTTGCTACATCAGATATTTTAATAGTACAAAATGCTAGTAGTAAGATACGAGGCAACTGATAAAGAGAGTACTCAGCAAGAAAAAGGGCATCACTGCACTCGAAGCAGAACATGAAAGCAGCTTAAATTGGGCATTCGTGCAAATGAAGTAGGGTATTCATGCGACAGAAACAGCACCTTTGGTCAACAGAAACAAGGCATCAGTGCAAGAGAAATAGCCATAAATGCAATAGAAATGGAATTATTGCAACATTAGTGCCCGTGCCAGTTTTTTTGAAAGAGCTGTCCAATTTAGACCCACACCCCAGCTTTTCCCATAAGATTACAAATTAGCCCTCTTCAAGTACCTGTTCCATTCCCTTTTGGAAATACCTATGGAATATGCTTCCACCATCCTATCAGCTGGTGCAGTCCAGATCTGAGCAACCCATCGTTAAATTTTCCTCCTATCCCTCCCAGTTATTTTACATCATTGACCTTTGGTCACTGGCTTACTTGCCAGAGGGAAACATTTCTTCCACTTGCTTCATTGAAACAACTCATAATTTTGAATATGTTTATTATATCTCATCTTAACCTCCTCTGATCCAAGGAGAACAATCTCAGCTTCTCCAATCTTCCCACACACTAAAGCAACTCAACCCCGTGCTATCCTGGTAAACTTCTGTTTTTTTATTCGTTTGTGGGATGTGGGCATCACTGGCTAGGCCAGCATTTATTGCCCATCCCTAATTGCCCTTGAGAAGGTGGTGGTGAGCTGCCTTCTTGAACTGCTGCAATCCATGTGGTGTAGGTACACCCACTGTGCCGTTAGGGAGGGAGTTCCAAGATTTTGACCCAGCAACAGTGAAGGAACAATGATATATTTCCAAGTCAGGATGGTGAGTGACTTAGAGGGGAACTTCCAAGGTGGTGGTGTTCACATGTGTCTGCTGCCTTTGCTCTTCTGGATGGTAGTGGTCATGGGTTTGGAAGGTACTGTCTAAGGAGCCTAGGTGAGTTTCTGCAGTGCAACTTGTAGATGGTACCCACTGCTGTCACTATGCATCAGTGGTGGAGGGAATGAGTGTTTGTGGATGTGGTGCCAATCAAGTGAGCTGCTTTGTCCTGGATGGTGTCAAGCTGCTTGAGTGTTGTTGGAGCTGCACTCATCCAGGCATGTGGAGAGTGTTCCACCACACTCCTTCCTTGTGCCTTGTAGATGGTGGACAGGCTTTGGGGAGTCAGGAGGTGAGTTACACACCACAGGATTCCAAGCCTCTGACTTGTAGCCACAGTATTTATATGGTTAGTCCAGTTCAGTTTCTGGTCAATGGTAACCACCAGGATGTTGATAGTGGGAGATTCAGCAATGGTAATGCCATTGAATGCCAAGGGGCATTGGTTATATTCTTGTTGAAGATGGTCATTGACTGGCACTTGTGTTGCATGAATGTTACTTGCCAGTTACCAGCCCAAGTCTGAATATCGTCCCAGTCTTGTTGCATTTGGACATGGATTGCTTCAGTATCTGAGGAGTTGCGAATATTGCTGAACATTGTGCAATCATCAGCGAATATCCCCACTTCTGACCTTATGTTAGAAGAAAGGTCATTGACAAAGCAGCTGATGATGGTTATGCCTAGGACACTACCCTGGGGAACTCCTGCAGGGATGTCCTGAAACTGAGATGATTGACCTCCAACAACCACAGCCATCTGCCTTTGTGCTCAGTATGATTCCAACCAGTAGAGAGTTTTCCCCCTGATTCCTGTTGACTCCAGCTTTGCTAGAGATCCTTGATGCTACACTTGGTCAAATGCTGCCTTGATGTCAAGGGCAGTCACTCTCATCTCACCATTGGAGTTCAGCTCTTTTGTCCATGTTTGAACCATGTAATGAAGTCAGGAGCTGAGTGACCTTAGCAGAACCCAAACTGAGCTTCAGTGAGCAGGTTATTGCTAAGCATGTGCCACTTGGTAGCAATGTTGATGACCCTTTCCATTATTTTACTGATGATCGAGAGTAGACTGATAGGTGGTAATTGGCCGGGTTGAATTTGACCTGCTTTTTTAGTGTACAGGATATACCTCAGCAATTTTCCACATTGCCAGGTAGATTCCAGTGTTGTGGCTGTACTGAAACAGCTTGGTTGAGGGTGCGGCAAATTCTGGAACTTCAGTACTATTGCCATTAGCTTTTGCAGTATCCAGTCCCTTCAACCATTCCTCGATATCACGTGGAGTGAATCGAATTGGCTGAGGATTGGCAACTGTGACACTGGGGATTCTGGAGGTGGCCAAGATGGATCATCCAATCAGCACTTCTGGCTGAAGATTGTAGCAAATACTTCAGCCTTACCTTTTGCACTGATGTGCTGGATTCCTCCATCATTGAGGATGGGGAATTTTGTGGAGCCTCCTCCTCCAATGCGTTGTTTAATTGTCCACCACCATTTACAACTGGAAGTGGCAGGACTGCAGGGCTTAGATCTGATCCGTTGGTTGTGGGATCGCTTAGCCCTGTCTATCACTTGCTGCTTATGCTGTTTGGCATGCAAGTAGTCCTGTGTTATAGCTTCACTAGGTTGACACCTCATTTTTAGGTATGCCTGGTGCTGCTCCTGGCATGCCCTCCTGCACTCTTCATTGAACCAAGGTTGATCCCCTGTTTTGATGGCAATGGTAGAGTGGGGGATATGCCAGGCCAATGAGGTTACAGATTGTGTTCGGGTACAATTCTGCTGCTGCTGATGGTCCACCGTGCCTTATGGATGCCCAGTCTTGAGTTGCTAGATCTGTTTGAAATCTATCCTATTTAACACGGTGGTAATGCCACACATCTTGATAGAGGGTATCCTCAATGTGAAGGTGGGACTTAGTCTCCACTACGACTATGTGGTGGTCACTCCTACCGATACTGTCATGGACAGATGCATATGTGCCAGGTAGGTTGGAGAGGATGAGGTGAAGTATATTGTTGGTTCCCTCACCACCTGCCACCCCATTCATGTCTGGATGTGGCAGGACTGCAGAGCTTAAACATGATCCATTAATTGTGGAATCGCTTAGCCCTGTCTATCACTTGCTAGTCTAGCAGCTATGTGCTTTGGGACTCGGCCAGCTTGGTCAGTAGTGGTGCTACCGAGCTACTCTTTGTGATGGATATTGACGTTCCCCCACCCAGAGTTCATCCTGCACCCTTGCACCCTCAGTACTGCCTCCAAGTGCTGTTCAACATGAAGGACCACTGATTCATCAACTGCGGGTGGAGGTGGGGGTTGGAGGCGGGTGATGATAGTACATAGTAATTAGCAGGAGGTTTCCTTGCCCTTGTTTGAACTGGTACCATGAGACTTCATGGGGTCCAGAGTCGATGTTGAGGACTCCCAGGGCAACTCCCTCCCGACTGTATACCACTGTGCCTCCACCTCTGCTGGGTCTGTCCTGCCGGTGGGACAGAACATGCCCAGCAATGGTGGTGGTGGTGTCTGGACCATTATCTGTAAGTTGAGTATGACTTTGTCAGACTGCTGCTTGACTAGTCTGTGAGACAGCTCTCCAAATTTTGGCACAAGCCCCTGGATGTTAGTATGGAGGACCTTACAGGATTGACAGCTAATTTTGTCATTATTGTTTCCGATGCCTAGGTAGATGCTGGGTGATTCAGCCTGTTTCATTGCTTATTGCTTTTTAGCGGTTTGATTACAACTAACTGGTTTCCTAGGCCATTTCAGAGGGCAGTTAAAAGTCAACCACATTGCTTTGGATCTGGAGTCATATTTAGACCAGAGCAGCTAAGGATGGCAGATTCCCTTTCCTGGGGCATTAGTGGACCAGATGGGTTTTTACAACAATGGTTTCATGGTCAGCATTTGACTTTTAGTTTCAGACTTTTGTTGATTGAATTCAAATTCCACCATCTGCCATTGTGGGATTTGAACACTGGTCCTCAGAGCATTATCCTGGGCTTCTGGTCCAGTAACAATACCACTATGCCACCCCTTCCCCAGTACCTCCTCTCTACCCTCACAAAGACTTTAGCAAGTGCTCAGAATTGGACAGCTGAGGCCTAACCACGTCATGTAAAGTATGCAAGATGCATGAAAGTTCCAGCACAGTGATCCTTTATTCCATCAGCATCAAACCTATAAGTACATTCATGAAAAAGCTTAATTTAAAGAGATTAACCTTTTACAATAAACAACCATGGCCCGTGCTCCAGATACACAAGAAAATCATCAAGAGTGCAACTCCTGGTCTCAAATTGGTGGGTAGCAGAGATGGTTTCAAATGGTAAGAACAGGGATACTTTGTGTCCCGCAGAGCAATAGTTAGTGATCGCAGCAAAGAAACTGCACTCTTGGTGCTCCTTTGCTAATTCCCCTTGACTGCACGAGCCAGATTACCTTGCCATCCAGACCACAAAGGGTATCTTCCTCACCACAGAACTGCCCAGACTTAGGGTGGGGGCAGGGCAGGGTGCAGTGGGGGGTGCGGTTCGGTATGTGTTGTCCACATGGCTCTCCTGGTCTCCAGCAGCTTACACCTGCTCCACTTCCCCTCACCGGTTCTCCAGACACTGACAGAAGCTTTAGGCTGCTCTATTTTGTGGCTCTTGCTCCAAACACATTGCAGCTCACTCTGCTGCTCTCTTTCTCCTCATGGCTTCTGGCTCCCACACCCCTAACTTCACCCCGTACTCAGAGCATCTGGCTCCACTCCCAATTCCATCCCGCTCTCGGTGTTTCTGGCTCTGCATGCCAAGGACATGTTCCCGCATTGCCAATTGCCACCAGAGGCCTGGCCAGCAGAACTCCTCAGCAGCTGTGAGGAAAGCCCCACAGCAAGTAGGGTCCAACATCCAGCCCCATGCTGAAGTCATGAAGGGCTCAGCGTGACTTCCCAGCTGCACAGAGGTTTGTAAAGTATTAGCATAACTCCCTAGTTTGGTATTTAATACCCCTAATTACAAAGCCAAGTATCCCATAACCATTCTTAATTGTCTTCTCAACTTGCCTTGCCGCCCGATGTTCCCTCGAAAATTATTTTGGATCCGTGGGCAGTTTCTTTAAGTATTTAGCCCCTTTATAAGTTTAGCGCAACCATGCATGTACGATAATTTAAAGGGACCGGATTCTGTGCGTCCCACTTGAGGACTTTCGGATTGCTATGCAGCTTAGAGAAAATTGCTACCGTCTTCAAAGATTTGCAAATAGGCACCTTCAGGTTCCCCTATTCTTGCACCCATAGAACGATAAGGCCATAGAAAAGTTACAGCACAGAAAGAGGCCATTCAGACCATCATGTCTGCACCGGCTGATAAAACGCTAGCAGTCCATTCTAACCCCACCCTCCAGCACCTAGTCCGTAGCCTTGCAGGTTACAGCACCTCAGGTGCAGACTAGGTACTCTGTAAATGAATTGACAGTTTCTGCCACAACCACCAACCTGGGCAGTGAATTCCAGTCACCCTCTGGGTGAAGAAGTTTATCTAATATCCCTTTTAATCCTTCTACCAATCGCCTTAAACCTGTGCCCCCTGGTAATTGAAATCTCTGCTCTTTAAATCTGTGCCCACTGGTAATTGACCTCTCTTCCTATCTACTCTGTCTAGGCCCCTCATAATTTTTACACCTCAGTCACCCCTCTCTCAAAATAGTGCTACTCAGATTATACTGCCTCTCCACGTTGGCCAGAATTTTATGTCCCGCGGGCGGCCGGGCGGGCGCCTGAACCGGACAGACGTGAAATCATGTGAGATGACATCAGGCAAGCATCCTGACATCATCGTACGTTTGTGCGATATTTCACTTGGCGTGCGCCGCAGAAGCCAGAAGAGCACCTACTGACAATTAAGTGCATTAATGTCCCAATTGTCAGCGATTTTTCGTAGCCCGCCAACCTTACGGTTGCTGGATGGGCCAATCGACCAGGTGGGTTTTATGTTTTTGATGAAACCCCATCCAAGGGGCGGGATGAAATCTCCGTTAGGATTTAAAATGAAAAGGTCGGCTTTCAGGTGCTTGATTATGCTGCATGGACATTTTTTGCAGCATTTTTGGGCTTTATTTTCTTATTTGCACGCCTTGCACCTCCCTCAGGCAGCTGTCTGCTTTCAGGGAGCCCTCTCGAAGTGCTCCCCCATGCCCTCGGTGATGTCGGCGCCCGCCCTCTTCCCACCCCCTTCCTGCCCCCAACAGCTGTTAATTGGCAAGCCAGCATAAGATCGCAGTTGGGGGCCGATAGCAGGCAGAGGTGCATTTCGCGTCCGCTTCCGGGCCTGCTGATCGAGTGCGCACAACGAGCGCAAAATTCAGGCCACTGTTCCTCCCAACGTGCATCACTTCACGCTTATCCATGCTAAATTGCAGCTGCCATATATCTGTCATTTCACTAGTCTATGTCCTTCTGAAGTCAATTACTGCCCTACTTGCTAATTACTACATTGCCAAGTTTTGTATCATCTGCAGACTTCAAAGTTGTACTTCCTATGCTCAATTCCAAGCCAGTTATATATAACAAGAAAAGCAATGGTCCTAATACTGTTCCCTAGGCGACCCCACTGTATATTTCCCTCCTGTCAGACAAACATCCATTAGCTATGATACTCTGCCACTTACCCAATTATGCACTCATGTTATCACTGTCCCTTTAATCCTGTGTGCTTCTATCTTCCAAACAAGTCTGTTACATGGCACTTCATGAACTTAAAAAGTCATTTCATATACATAACATCTACTGTGCTACCCATAATCTTTCAAAGTTCTCTTGACTTGGGAACCGTTTCTTTAGTTGGAAAATTGTGCTTGCCACACTGTTATTTAAGAAAGGTGACAGTGGGAAACCAGGGAATTATAGACTAGTTAGCCTAACATCTGTTGTCAGGAAATTACTAGAGTCTATAATTAAAGATAACATGACAGAACATGTTGAAAATTTTCAGTTGATCAGCTTGGATGTGTAAAGGGTAAGTCATGCCTAATGAACCTGATTGAATTTTTTGAAGAGATGACTAAAGTAGTGGACAGAAATATGGCTGTGGATGTAATTTATATGGGCTTCCTGAAGGCAATTGATAAAGTCCCTCATGAGAGATTATTAAATTTGAAGACCATGGAATTGAAGGCAAATTATTGACCTAATTAGAAAATTGGCTGAGCAACAGGAAACAGAGGTTAAGTATTCTAATTGTCAGGATGGGACCAGTGGTATCCCACAAGGATCTGTATTGGGGCCTCATCTATTCATCCTATTTATTAATGCCTTAAATGATGGGATTGAAAGCCACATATCAAAATTTGTTGATGAAACAAAGACATGTGGTATTGCAAGTGTTAAGAGTGAGGAGGCACAGAATGATCTGGGAGCAGAGTGCTTCATGGACCAAGTGCAAAGTTAGGAATTCGGTGCAGAGGAGGAAGAAAATGCTGCTTTTTATTTTTGTTTGACCTCCAGTAGCTGGTGAGTTTTCTTCTTTTGCTTCTAATCTAGAAACAGTAGCTTGCTATTACTTTAGCTATCTGATTACTGTTTTAATAAAATAATCACATTTATTTTTTCATTCTTTCATGGAATGGGAGCATTGCTGGTGGCAAGGCCTGCATTTGTTGTCCATCCCTAATTGCCCTTGAGAAGGTGATGGTGAGTCACTTTCTTGAAGCACTGTAGTCCAGCTGGTGTAGTACACCCACAGTGTTGTTAGCAAGAGAGTTCCAAGATTTTGAAGCTTATAAAGTTGCAAGGCATAGTAGTAAACCTGAAGAAGTGTTTTAGGAACCAGCAAAGTCGTGCCATTAAATTAATGATAAAGGGAAAAAGTAAATATGAGAGTAAACTGACCAGGAATATAAAAAGATTGTATGCAATTTTACAAGTGTATAAAAAAGAGAGTAGCTAAAGTAAATGTTGATCCATTACAAGCAGAAACAGGAGAAGTTATTATGGGGAATGAGGAAATGCAGAGACCTGGAACAAATATTTTGTCTGTCTTCACAGTAGAAGACAAAATAGAAATAAAATGTAACCAAAGGACAAATAAGAATAAAGAAAACTTGATGTCATTAATCTCAGCATTGAAAAATTATTAGAGAAACTTATAGGACTAAAATCTGACAAATCTCCAGTACCTGATGGCCTACATCCCAGGGTTCCAAAAGAAGTCACAGCACAGATAGTGGATGCACTGGTTATTATTTTCTTAAATTTCCTATATTCTAGAATGGTCCCAGCAGATGGATGTTGGCAAATGTAATGCTGCTGTTCATGAAAGGAGGAAGAGAGAAAGCAGGAAACTGGCCTAGATGAGAAGTTCATAGAATGTTTTCAGGATAGTTCCTTAGAACAGTACATTCTGGAGCCAACTAGAGAGCAGGCTATATTAGACCTGGTATTATGCAATGAGATAAGATTAATTGATAACCCCATAGTGAAGGCACCCCTGGGTAGCAGCGATCAAAATAATGAATTTTACATTCAGTTTGAGGGAGAGAAGAGTGGGTCCAAGACTGGTATTTTAAACTTAAATAAGGGCAATTATGTGGGAATGAAAGCAGAGCTAGCTAAAGTGGTTAAGGAATAGGTCAATAGAGATGCAGTGGTGGACATTGAAAGGGATATTTCAGAATACAAAGAATAACATAGTCAGTTAGCCTGACATCAGTCATCGGGGAAAATGCTGGAACCTATTATTAAGGAAATCTTAGTGCACTTTGAAAATCATTGCATGAGCAGTCAACATGGATTTATGAAAGAGAAATCATGCTTCACAACTTTATTAGTGTTTTTTGAGGATGGGACTAGTAGGGTAGCTAAAGGGGAACCAGTAGACTAGTATACTTGGATTTCCAAAATATATTTGATAATCTACCACACAAAAGGTTAATTCACAAAATAAGGGCACATGGAGTTGGGTGTAATGTAGTAGCATGGATAGGGGATTGGTAAATGGACATGAAACAAAGAGTCGGCATAAATAGGGCATTTTCAAGTTGGCAGGCTGTGACTAGTGGGGTGCCACAAGGATCAGCACTGGGGCCTCAGCTTTTTACAGTCTATATTAATTAGAGACCAAGAATAATGCATCTCAGTTTGCTGATGATATAAAGATAGGCGGGAATATAAGCTGTGAGGAGGACACAAAGAGATATAGACAGGTTTAGTGAGCGGGCAATAAGGTGACATATGGAGTATAATGTGGGAGAGTGTGAAGTTAGTCACTTTGGTCATAAGAGTAGAAGAGAAATTTTTTTTAATAGGTATGAAACTTGTAAATGTTGATGTTCAGAGAGACTTGGGTGTATGTGTACAAGGAACACAAAGTTAATAGGCACGTACTGCAAGCAATTGGGAAGGCATATGTTGGCCTTAATAGGAAGGGGATTGGAGTATATGAATAAGAAAGTTTTGCTACAATTGTACAGAGCTTTGATGAGACCACACCTGGAATACTGTGTGCAGTTTTGGTCTCCATACTTAAGGAAGAATTTACTTGCATTCAAGGTGGTACAGTGCAGGTTCACTAGTTTGGTTCCTGGAATGAAAGAGTCATATGATGAAAAGTTGGAGTTTAGAAGAATGAGAGATAATCTCACTGAAACATGCAAGATTATGAAGGTTAGGCGCTGAGTGGTTGTTTCGTGTAGCTGGGGAATCTAGAACATGGGCACAGTCTCAAGATAAGGGGCCAATCATTTACGGCTGTGATGAGAAATTTCTTCACTCAAAGGGTTGTGAACCTTTGGAAGTCTCTACCTCAGAGTGTTGTGAATTCTCCATCATTGATTATATTTAAGGTTGAGTTAGACAGATTTTTTGTGTCTCAGGTATTCAAGAGATATGGGGAATGGGCAGAAAAGTGATGTTGAGGCTGAAAATCAGCTGTTATCATATCGCATGGCTGGCCAGGCTCTAGGGGCTGTATGGCCTATTCTGGCTCCCATTTTTTGCATTCTTATGTTCTTAAGAAATGTAAATGGAAGCATAAAATTACAAAGAGATGTTGATAGATTAAGTGAAAGGTTATGTGGTAAATGGATTTCAAGCCAGGTAAATGTGAGGTCATCCACTTGGACCTAAAAAGGATAGAAACAAGTACTTTATAAATGGTGATAAACTGGAAACAGGGAAGGAGGGGTCTAGATGCATTATTAAAATGTCACGAACAAGCATAGAAAATAATCAAAATTGCTAATAAGACCATAAGACATAGGAACAGAAATGAGGCCATTCAGCCCATTGAGTCTGCTCTGCCATTCAATCATGGCTGATAAGTTTCTCAACTCCATTCTCCCGCCTTCTCCCCTTAACCTTTGTTCCCCTTACTGATCAAGAACCTATCTATTTCGGTTTTAAATACACTCACTAAAATAATAGTGAAAGAGCTATCCAAATGTCTGGTTAGATCACACCTAGAGCATTGTGAACAGTTCTGGGTACCACACCTTGGGAAGGATTTCTGCTTTGGACAGAGTGCTGTGTAGATTTTTTTTTTCATTCATGGGATGTGGGTGTTGCTGGCAAGGCCAGCATTTATTGCCCATCAGTGGGCACATAAGAGCCAACCACATTGCTGTGGGTCTGGAGTCACATGTCGACCAGATTTCCTTCCCTAAAAGGCATTAGTGAACCGGATGGGTTTTTATAACAATCAACAATGGTTTCATGTTCATCTGTTCTGAACAGAACTGTTCTGATGAAGAGTCATTTGGACTCGTAACGTTAACTCTGTCATGCTCTCCACAGATGCTGTCAGACCTGCTGAGTTTTTCCAGCCATTTTTGTTTTTGTCTCTGAATTACTAGTCTAGCGACAATACCACTACGCTATCGCCTCCCCTTCAATATACCATACACTCAAGGATTAAATTATGAGGAGAGATGACAAAAACCCCGGTTGTATTTAGGTGGTAAAACTTTGATGTTAACCTGTCAATCAACTATAACCTTTGCATATTCCCATCAGACACACTCAGAATTCATGCAATGGAGGATAGGTAGAGAGAGATTAGTGGAGCAAGGGAAAGGAGAGAGAAGACGAGGGGACTCAGAATCAGCGAGGAGAAGAGATATTAGGATCACAAAGTGAATTATTGTGGAAATGCAGCAGAGAGGTCAGTTGGCCTCATCTTCACAACACTTCAGTTAAATGGGAGATTTATAAAATTCTCCAAGCTGTTCACTCAAGGTCTTTTGAAATTTAAATCTTCATTCCAGCTATAAAGCAGGTACTTGTGCACCAGCTGGGACATCTTCTGGCGCACAGCTGTTTAAATCACTCCAGAGCATTTCTTTATACCAATTTAACTCTGCATCCCCCATATTTTGTGATCAGTTCTCCTCAGTACTATATCAGTGATGAGATTTTACTTTCTTTATCAGATAATTGAAGTTCGTTTTTGTAAAGATATTCTCCATTGAGATACTGGCATAATGAGAGTCTGAAGGACCCTGAAATCAATTGGGTCCAGGCCAGGGCTGTACCTGTCCTGGGACTGTTTGATGGGATACTATAAAGCAAACTCCACCCTGTATCTAACCTGTTCTGAAAATGCATTGGAGTGTTTCATGTGGCAGTGTAGAGAGAGGTTTGCGCTGTATCTAGCCTGTATTGTTTCTGCCTTTGGAGTGTTTGATGGAACTATATAGAGGTAGTGCTACTGTTTATCTAACCCATGCTGTACCTCGCCTGGGAATTTTTGACAGGACAGTGTAGAGGGAGCTTTACCCTGTATGTAACTTGTGCTGAAAATGTCCTAGGAGTGTTCTATAAGGTAGTGTACAGGGAGCTCTTATCTGCCCTGGTAGTGTTTAATGGGATAGTTTAGAGTAAACTATACTCTAACTAAACTGTTTTGTACCCGCCATGAGTGTGTTTGATGGAACAGTTTATAACAAACTTTACTTAATGATGCTGAATCTGCCCTCGGCGTTTTTAATGGGTCAGGGTAGAAGGAGCTTTTTTCTGTATCTAATCTGTGCTGTACCTGCCTTGGGAGTGTTACGTGACACAGTGGAAAGGGAGCTTCACTCCGTATCTAACTCACGCTATACCTGTCCTAGAAGTATTTGAAGGGGACATTGTAGAAGGAGCTTTATTCCGTATATTACCTACATTGTATTTGATGCTGACACTTGATGCTTGAGCTGAAGGTGCTCCTTTCACCTGTATTAAATTCTCTCATCATTATCAGCACAAAATTTACATGCAACCAAAGCTTGAAAATGGATTAAATTGAAGTAGAATTGTCAGAGAGCTGTCTCCAGGATTACGCTGTGGCTATCCACAAAGATCTTACTGACAGAAACTTGAGCTTTATAACTACAAGTGTGTGTTTACAAATATTGATGGAATGTTGAAAGATCCTTGAGGAGCTGACTCCTTATAGATTGTGGTTACTGATGCTGGTCTGGTTACAAAGGAGTTCTCCCTTGTGACTGATCTTCACTTTCACTTACACTGTGCATTTTTTAAATTCATTCACGGGATGTGAACTTCGCTGGCTGGGTCAGCATTTATTGCCCATCACTAGTTGCCCTTGAGAAGGTGGTGGTGAGCTACCTTCTCAAACCACTGAAGTCCATGTGGTAAAGGTACACCCACAGTACTGTTAGGAAGGGAGTTCCAGGAATTTGACCCAGCAACAGTGAAGGAACGGCGATATATTTCCAAGTCAGGATGGTGAATGGCTTGGAGGGGAACTTCCAGGTGGTGGTGTTCCCATCTATCTGCTACCCTTGTCCTTCTATATCATAGTGGTCATGGGTTTGGGAGGAGGTGTCGAAGGAGCCTTGGTGAATTCCTGCAGTGCTTCTTGTGGATGGTACACACTGCTGCTACTATGCGTCAGTGGTGGAGGGAGTGAATGTTTGTGGATGTGGTGCCAATCAAGCAGGCTGCTTTGTCCTGGACTGTGTCAAGCTTCTTGAGTGCTGGGGGAGCTGCACTGATCCAGGCAAGTGGGGAGTATTCCATCACACTCCTGACTTGTGTCTTGTAGATGGTGGACAGGCTTTGGGGAGTCAGGTGGTGAGTTACTCATCGTAGGATTCCTAGCCTCTGACCTGCTTTTGTAGCCAAAGTATTTATATGGCTAGTCCAGTTCAGTGTCTGGTCAATGGTAACCCCCAGGATGTTGATAGTAGGGGATTCAATGATGGTAATGCCATTGAATGTCAGGGGTGATGGTTGGATTCTCTCTTGTTGGAGATGGCCATTGCCTGACACTTGTGTGGTGCGAATGTTACTTCCCACTTGTCAGCCCAAGCCTGGATTGTGCTGGTCTTTCTGTATTTGGACATGGACTGCTTCAGCATCTGAGAAGTCGCAAATGGTGCTGAGCATTGTGAAATCATCAGCAAACATTCCCAATTCTGACCTTATGATGGAAGGAAGGTCAGTGATGAAACAGCTGAAGATGGTTGATCCTAGGACACTACCCTGAGGAACTCCTGCAGT
Organism: Carcharodon carcharias; assembly: GCF_017639515.1. Lineage (NCBI taxonomy): Eukaryota > Metazoa > Chordata > Chondrichthyes > Lamniformes > Lamnidae > Carcharodon > Carcharodon carcharias. Next base: position 124,486,934 of record NC_054479.1, read on the forward strand.
GATGTGCTGGAGCTGACCTGACTGACCTCCAACAACCACAACCACCTTCCTTTGTGCTTGGTATGACTCCAACCAGCGGAAAGTTTTCCCCCTCATTCTTATTGGCTCGAGTTTTGCTAGGGCTCCTTGATGCCATACTCTGTCAATTGCTGCCTTGGTGTCAAGGGCAGTCATTCTCACCTCACCTCAGGAGTTCAGCTCTTTTGTCCATGTTTGAACCAAGGCTGCAATGAGGTCAGGAGCTGAGTGGCCCTGGCGGAAGCCAAACTGGGCATCAGTGAGCAGGTTATTGCTGAACAGTTGCCACTTGATAGCACTGTTGATGACCCCTTCCATTTCTTTACTGATGATCGAGAGTAGACTGATGGGGTGGTAATTGGCTGGGTTGGAGTTGTCCTGCTTTTTGTGTACAGGACATACCTGGGCAGTTTTCCACATAGCCGGGTAGATGCCAATGTTGTAGTTGTACTGGAACAGCTTAGCTAGGGCACGGCAAGTTCTGGGAGCACAGTCTTCAGTACTATTGCTGGAATATTGTCTGGGCATATAGCCTTTGCAGTATTGAGTGCCTTCAGCCATTTCTTGATATCACGTGGAGTGGATTGAATTCACTAAAGACTCACATCTGTGATGCTGGGGACTTCCAGAGGTGGCCGAGATGGATCTTCCACTCAGCACTTCTGGCTGAAGATTGTAGCAAATACTTCAGCCTTATCTTTTGCGCTGATGTGTTGGATTCCTCCATCACTGAGGATGGGGATATTTGTGGAGCCTCCTCCCCGTGAGTTGTTTAATAGTTGTCCACCATTCACGACTGGATGTAGCAGGACTGCAGAGCTTAGATCTGATCCGTTGGTTGTAGGATTGCTTAGCTCTGTCTATCACTTGCTGCTTATGCTATTTGGCATGCAAGTAGTCCTGTGTTGTAGCTTCACCAGGCTGAGACCTCATTTTTAGGTATGCCTGGCACTGCTCCTGGCATGCCCTCCTGCACTCTTCTTTGAACCAAGGTTGATCCCCTGGCTTGATGGTAATAGTAGAGTGGGGAATATGCTGGGCCATGAGGTTACAGATTGCGTTTGAGTACAATTCTACTGCTGCTGATGGCCCACAGCGCCTCATGGATGCCCAGTCTTGAGTTGCTAGATCTGTTCGAAATCTATCCTATTTAGCACGGTGGTAGTGCCACACAACCTTGGAGGGTATGCTCAATGCGAAGGCAGGACTTTGTCCACTCAACAACTGTGCGGTGATCATTCCTACAGGTACTGTCATGGAAAGATGCCTCTGCAGCAGGTAGGTTTGTGAGGATGAGGTCAAGCATGTTTTTTCCTCTTGTTGCTTTCCTCACCACTTGCCACAGACCCAATCTAGCAGTTATGTTCTTTAGGACTCGGCCAGCTCGGTCAGTAGTGGTGCTACCGAGCCACTCTTGGTGACGGACATTGAAGTCCCTCACTCAGAATACATTCTGTGCCATTGTCATACTCAGTGCTTCCTCCAACTGGTGTTCAACATGGAGGAGTACTACTTCATCAGCTGAGGGAAGGTGGTACATGGTAATCAGCAGGAGGTTTCCTTGCCCATGTTTGACCTGATGGCATGAGACTTCATGGGGTCCGGAGTGGATGTTGAGGACTCCCAGGGCAACTCCCTCCTGACTGTATACCGCTCTGCCTCCACCTCTGGTGGGCCTATCCTGATGGTGGGAGAGGACATACCCATGTATGGTGATGGTGGTACTTTGGACATTATCTGTCAGGTATCATTCCATGATGATGACTTTATCAGTCTTTTGCTTGGCTAGTCTGTGAGACGGCTCTCCCAATTTTGGCACTAGCCCCCAGATGTTTGTAAGGAGGACTTTGAAAGGTCAACAGGGCTGAGATTGCCATTGTCGTTTCCAGTGCCTAGGTCAATGCCGGGTGGTCGGTCCAGTTTAATTCCTTTTTTGCGACTTTGTAGTGGTTTGTTACAACTGAGTGGCTTGTTCAGAGGGCATTTAAGAGCCAACCACTTGCTGTGAGTCTGGAGTCACGTGTAGGCCAGACCAGGCAACGACGACAGATTTCCCTCCCTGAAGGACATTAGCAACTGAGAGTCCAGACCAAATAATTAGGGAGTTGGCTTGTGAGATAACCTGTGCTGATTTTGAGAGTGCTTTCTAATTGAATAAGCTACCCAACCTTTTTGTTGGTAGGCAAGTTGACAAAGTAAAGCTTGGCTGAAGGATGGATGGGACCATATCATCGAGAGGAAGGTGCCAACCTTGCATTCGTGGGTTGAACTCTTGTCTCTGAGTGAAAAAGCTATGGATTTAAACCTCACTCATAATGCATAAGCATGTGATCTACGTGGACACTCCAGTGCAGAACTGAGGGAGTGCTGCACGTTCAGAGGTGGTATCTTTGGAATGAAACTTTAAACCAAGGCCCAGGCTGCTGTTTCAGACAGATGTGAAAAGCCCTGATACAATTTGAAGAAGAAGAGGGTAATTGTCCCTCGTGTCCTGGCTGATATTTACCCCTCAATCAATACCATTAAAACAGATTATAGTCATTTGGTATTACAGAACTTGAGTATTGCTGAAAAAGAGACACGTCAAAGCTTTTTGTCTTGCACTCATCTGGACACTTTGCAGCATCAACGATTGTTCTTTTCCCCTTATATTGGTATTCTTGCGGACTGTCCTGATGACTGCAAGAAGAAGAACTTCGACACGTCTCTTTTTTCAGCAATACTCAAAACAGATAACCTGGTCATTGTCACATTGGTGTCCATGGGACCTTGCTGTGTATAATTGGCTGCTGTGTTTCCTACATTACAACAGTGAGTACACTTCAAGATTATTTTTTATTCTTGCCCTGAAGCCTTGATGGGTGTTATATAAATGCAAATCTATTTCTTCTTTCGTTCTTTCTTTCTGCAGAATAGTCCACTAAATATCTCTTGTCATTGATTTTTCTGCTCTTTGCAGTGCCTACCCAGATGGGACGGTGTTGGGAGAGGAGCTTTAACTTGTATCTAATCCATACCTAATCTGGGAGCGTTTAATGGGACAGTGTAGAGGGAGCTTTACTCTGTATCCAACCTCTGCAGTACCTGCCCTGGTAGTTTTTGATGGAACAGAATACATGGAGCTTTACTCTGTACTTAACCCATACTGTACGTGGTCTGGAAGTGTTTAATGGGACAGTGGAGAGGGAGTTTTACTCTGCATCTAACCCATGGTGTAAATGCCTGGGAACGTTTGATGGGGACAGCGTAGAAGGAGCTTTACCCTGTATCTGACCCGAGTTGTACCTACCATGGGTTTGTTTAATAGGAACAGAGTACAGGGAGCTTTATCTGGATCAGAAGAGCAGGTTAAGGCCAAAGATATGCAGAGAGATCCTAATGGAACATTGGCAGATAAGTTGATTTTAACTACCTACTTTCCAAGTTTTCACCAGGCAGGTAGGATTAAAATCAACCTGTAAATCTTAGAATTCCCTACCGGATGGATTAGCAGGAACACTATCAACTATAGATGGAATATAAATACCAGCCTTACCAGCAACACCTACGTTATACATTCTACAAGTGAGGAAAAATATGATTCTCAAAACATGTTGTTAAGAAAACGCTTGACAATCAAGTTAATGGAAGAAAGACAAATGTGTTATCATTGTGAATGGATTTGACAGTGGCATTTGAAAGTAAAGAGGAATTTTTGGGACAGGGAAATGCTAGAGGTGTGGTAAGTGACAGAAAAAGCCCCTGATTCTTTAGTGGAGGGAAGGGACGCAAGGTAAAATGTTTAAAGGGATTTGCAAGGCTATGAGGAAAGAGAAGGGGAAAGGAACTGAGTGGATAGCTGTACCAAAGATCTGGCACAGGCACACAGGCTGGCCTCCTTCCATGTTCTGAATCATTCTATTATTCTATAATCTAGCAGCAGAGGCTGTAAGCAGGGAGTAGTCCTTGCAGAGATTACTGAGAGATAGGATGATGGGGAACTTTGAAAAACTGAAATAGAATCCTGAACCCGTTTCAGACCAGTGTGACAATGACTGTTATTTGTGGGTCTTCAACAGCTCAACCAGCCATCCTTAAAGACTGGGTTCAAAGGAAAGGCCCCAAAATGTACCGGAGTATAATTTCTTTTGGAGCTAGGAGCGACAGCAATCCTCCGGTTCCGCAAAAGAACTGTTGACTGCTGTTAGCTGGCCTGCAGACCACCACCCTGCTCCACTTGATTACCTCAACCTCCCACCCTCCAGCACTGGATTTATCTGTGAGCCCCAGTGTGGGGTTAATTTAGTGCCTGCAGCTTGCTCTAAATTATCATGATGATGCCTGAGAATGCATTTTCCTCAGGCCTCTCTGATCAAGCTTGCTATCACTGGAAGTTTGCCCAATTTTGAGTCCTTGTGTGCAGGGACTGCTATATTTAGTAGGTTTCTTGATTTTTTTGAGATGTGGCCTGGCCTGCGCTGCGTAAATCATCATACCAGTCAGGATTGTGTGACCACTCTCCCACTTTAAACTATATCTATCCCTTCAAAGCTGCCAGTATCTTCACTGAACACATGAATAACTGCTGGCATCTCGAGTAAATACTGAGTACAAAGGGAACTTCAGTACTGACCACAGTGATTATACTCTGATTGATGGAAAGACAGTTTAACCAGTGAGTTACAAAAATCATCTCTTACTTTCTAAGTCAGTAACCACCTTAAGTCCATTGTCTCATAGGTCAGTTCTTAGCCTGAAACAGCAGTTTATTGTAATAGAGGGGTACTTACTGTTGCAATTGGAGGCTACTCTGCTTATAGTTGGGAAAATAAACACCTAAACAAGCCAAGAGTTTGTTATTGGCAGAAATCTATAGCTATCAGGTGTGTTCATTGTAGGATGTAGCATTTCAAGCCCTACTGTGACCATGGACTGTCAGTCTAATTGCCACGACTCTCACAACCTTCCATTGCCTGGCTGATTTGGGAGTGCATGGGCTGTCTTAACTGATCATTTAAAATTCTGTGTTCCATTTGAAATCCAAACATTGTTTCTCCCAGCTTGCTCAGGCTGTTCCTCTACCCCCGGGCTGCAGTGCATAGTGGGCAGCAGTGAAATTCTTCGCTAGTTCCCTCACAAAGGAAAGGGTCTCAGCAATGCCATCAGCACCACAGAGCATAGGACACTGAGCAGGGAGCAGGGATGCTTTAAGGGTGAGGGGATAAGTTTTTTTTTTGCATTTCTATGATTCCTTGCATGACCACAGGTAGTCTCAAATTGTTTCAGAACGAATGAAGTACTTTTGAAGTGTAACCACTGTTGTAATGTAGGAAATGTGGCAGCTGATTGACCGCAGCAAGCTCCCACAAACAGAACTGTGAACCTCTGTTTTAGTGATTTTGGTTGAAGGATAATTATTGGTGAATTTCAAATAGTACCAGGAGATCTATTAAGTGCACCCAAGAGGGCAGATAGGGCATGGGTTTAATGCATTTGAAAGAAAGCACCTCCGACAGTGTGGCATTCCTTATTGTTGCCCTTCCAACAGTGCAGCTCTCTCTCAATACTGCATTGAGTCTCCACCTCCTGGCTTAGATTACATTATTTTTCCCTATCTTATCTCCTTCTATCTTAAAGTTGCACTGGGCAATGGCTTGGCACCTCAAACTAGAAACCATTTGTCATGTCCATAAGGGCCCAATTTTCCCGGAGTCGGGAAGACTCCAGTGACCTTTAAAAATGGTGGTTGTAGAAGTCCCACCCCTACTTTTGACAGATCCCATTTTTGCTGGCAGAGGGAACGGGATGGGACACGCCTCACACAAGAGAGAAACCCAAACTCAGCAGGGTCATTTGAACCCAAAGCTGAGCTTAGACAAACCCCAGTGAGACTGTTGCAAGGGCCTTAACCTGCATTCTGGGAGTCACAAATTAATGGAATAAATGTAAAGGTTCTAGAAGGGCTGTTAATGTTTGTATAACTGCCATGATCTGAAGCTTTTTAAATCCATGCTCTTTAAACTTTAAACAAAAAACATACTGCCACTTTCAGTGAGAGTTTAAAAATCCCTCTACTGGACTGCTTTGATCGACAGGCATAGATTAGAAATAAAGCAGCATCTAGTCGTGCAATTTCAATAGAGCTCTTTGTTGACATTTCCCCAAAGGGTTATCATTATACCATTATGAATACTTGGTTGAGTTTCAAAAGCTACTATTATCTCAGCAGGGAGTTCAGAATTCACAATTTGACTGACAGCTTAAGGGGCTATTAAAGGATTAGCTGTCTTTGATGTGGGATTTGAATAAAACTTTGTTTTTATGAGATATTACTTGAGATTTAAAAGCTTTGAAGGTATTTATGAATGGGAGATTTTTTTCACTATCAAGTGTGTAGGAGTGAGAGTTGTATTTAGATTGTTAGAAGTTTATTTTTTTTCATCTTTCCATGTCTCCTGAGGTCTGGCCATGGAAGATGCTGAGTGAGTGGCTTTGGAGTTGGCATGGAGGGTGTGAGGGGCTAGAGGGGTGTGGGTGAGGTGCATGAGTTAGCATTGAGTTGGCATGGATGGTATAAGGTTCCATGGGGGGGTGGGGAAGTGGGTGAATGTTGGCATTATGTTGGCATAGAAGGGATGAGGGGCCATGGGGGATTGGAATTGGGGGTGGGGGGAGTTGGCATGGGGAGGTGGGGTGTGGGTTAGATGGCCTAACAACTTCTAATGTCACTGGGATGAAATCCCAGAGTACTGACCCACCTCAGTCTTTGGTCACCTATAATCATCTTCTGGGGTGGGTGGGCTGAACTCTATCACATTCCCAGCCCCCTGAAGTGAAAATCACACATTTCCTGGCACTTTACTGAGGTGGATCTGGTGAGTTGGGAAATTTTCCGATTTGAGCTACCCGCCTCAGTAGCCAAACTCCGGCCTTAAGTCTCATATTGAGTCACCCGATGCACTTACTGAGTGAGCTTTGTCAATATTTTGATCTAGGGTTTTAAAAAACTTAAAGATATCTGTTCTGAGTTTATCACAGCTCAACAGTTTCTATGTGTTACATACCACCGGTGTGTGTGTCCCCATTAGTTTCAGTCAATATTAATTTCTGTTTACTACCTCACATACCATGAAAGCATCCTTCATTCTTGCCAAGCATCTCCATATGCTGTCATATTTACTATCTGGCAAACGTGTTACTCCAATCTGTCACTCCTACAACAGGTGAGAGTGGGAGCAGGGCCAGGGAAATGTCAGCTCCTCATTCATGCTGCACCTTCTCTGCTCAGGAGACTAGACCTTGCAGCAAGTTGGGGAGAGAGGCTGGGGAGAACAGTAAGTTCTTTTATAATGGGAGGCACAGCAAATTTTTAAGGATTCACTGGGAAGTGTTTTATTTTCAGTAAGGAATTCTTCAGTGTGTCAAGTGAATTCAATATTTAACAGTCCTTTGAACCAGCAGCTGTCCACACCTAGTCAACAAAATATGCATTTAGGTGAAGACCCTTTGGCAAAATTGTCAGTGCTACTGTCTCCTCATTATGGCTTGAACATCCACTTGATGGGGTTTGGGTCTTGGTTTAACACTGCAGTGTTGTGTTTGAATGTGGAGCTGGAGGGATGAAGAGCCCTGGATAGGAGGATGGGATTTGGTGAGGAAAGAGTCTTATTTAGCTCCAGCTCCGGGAATAGCTGTTTAACTCCAACAAAGATCAAAAAGCTTTGAATCTATTTGAAGCATACTGCCTTCAATAGGCCCCTGCTGTGTTGCAGCCCACTTGTTTGGATGAATGCAGCTCCAACAACACTCAAGAAGCTCAACATCACCCAGGACAAAGAAACCCATTTGATTAGCAGCCCATCCACCACCTTAAAACATTCACTCCCTCCACCACTGATGCACAGTGGCAGCAGCATGTACCGTCTCCAAGATGCATTGCAGCAACTCACCAAGGCTCCTTCAACAGCACCTTCCAATCCTCTGACCTCAGCCACCTAGAAGAACAAGGGCAGCAGATGTGTGAGAACACCATCACCTGTAAGTTCCCCTCCAAGCCACACAATATCCAGAATTGGAACTATATCACCATTCCTTCACTGTTGCTGGGTTAAAATCCTGGAACTCCCTTCCTAGCAACACTGTGGGTGTACTGACACCACATAGACTGCAGTGGTTCAATAAGGCCGCTCACCACCACCTTCTCAAGGCAATTAGGGGTGGGTAATAAATGCTGGCCTAGCCAGCAACACCCACATCCTGTGAATGAATAATTTTTTAAAAAACTCTATCAGAATATTTTTTCGTATTTTGGAGAGTATTTACACAGGAGCCAGCACATCTCAGCCTGAAATATTTAGATGGGTGTTCCTGAGTTAAATTGGATCTTCACAAGATGCCTGTTGCCGAGCCAAATGACTGTAAGGAAGTGCCAAGATGCAGAGCTATTAAGTAATCAATGAAAAAACCTGTATGTGGATGTGTTCAGGAGGTCCAGGCAAGAATTTGTTTCTCAACAAGGAAGCATTGAGAGTCTAGGACTGACCTTTGTGCCACCACTGGGAAGCTTGCCTGTTGGCTATGATGCAAAAGGTGAGTCATGTGATATAGATTCTGTCCATGTTTCTGCATCAAAGGAGTTCAAGTCAGATCAAAAATTAGAAGAATCTATTCATCAACGTCCAACTGAAGTGGAGGAGGAACAGGCTGAGAGAATGAGTTCTTCAGCTAGGTGTTGGATAGAAAACTGGTTAGACTGGAATAAGAGGAATAGTGATGGGCTAAACTACTCCATGGAATATGATTCCGGAGTTGATGGTGCTGTGGACAGGAGGAGATGTATTGTGTAAAGGGCAGCACTGGAGCTGCATAATTGAGTTGTGAGCATGCAAGAATGTCCTGAAGGTTTCAAGTGATTACTTTTAGAATTAATTATATGTTGTGGAACTAGAGTGACATAGAGGTCAGATTAGGTAAGGATGGCAAGCTCCTTCTGGAATGTAAATGTTTATTTCTTACCTGGAATAATTGCTTCTTGTTACCATGGATAGCAAGCTTGTCTGTGTCTGGTTATAGTCAGTTACAGCAGTTGCCTCATATACCAAAACGGGCTACCCACAGTACCGCACAGCTACTCAGTGCACCAAGACTAGCTACTCGATTTTTATTCTTTTTTCATGGGATGTGAGCGTAAACCTTAACCTTTGTCTTTGATTCTGTCAAACTGTCTCTCATTCTTATCTTGCTTTGTCTGGCTCTATCCCTCTGCTCTGCTTTATTTTTCTCTGGTTCTGACTACAATTTGCAACCAGCAAATCCTGAGCTTGATGCATGCTCCAGGCTTCTGGGAATCCTAAGGTTTCTGTGGGAGCACAGTGTCGATCTGTGTTCCATGCACTACTAGTCTCAGCCAATACAGCAGGAGGAGTTTGGGGAAGTGTGCAGTGTCCAAGTAACTGGCTTTAATACTGAGCTGTAATGAGTATCACAGTGCAATGTGATTCATGATTTTAATTAAACATGTGGATTGGAGCCAAAAGAATTCAGTTTAACAAAAGTGACCAGAGCCAACTGTGGGTAGTGCTTAGGAAATTTGCTTACTGACAAATAAATTGAGGGAAGCCCTCAGTGTAGTAATTCTTCATCCTGTCAAACCATGTTCAAATCATTTATTGATCCCAAAGTCAGAAGATCAATAATAACATCCAGTTCCCTGTCAGAAATTGAAGAGCACTTCAATGCCACTGTATGGGCAGGATTAAAACCAGGTCCAAAAAGGTGTAAAGACAGTATCTGATTAAAGCATCAAAGAATCGGGTAAAACCCAGTGTAACCAGAGTTATGAAAGGAGAATGGAGAACCCTAGGAAATAGTTCCTTATTTCTTTCTCTCCTCTTAACTCCTTTTTGACATCCAAGCCCTATGCAAAGCATGTTGGGGTGTCTGTCACATTAAATGTACTACGTCAATGAAAGTTTGTGGTAATGTCATAAGAATCCAACTAGTTTACTACTGTCCTTTAAGGAAGGAACTTGCCATCCTTACCTAATCTAACCTCTATGTGGCTCTAGCTCGACACCACATAATTAATTTAAAAATAACTTCTGAACTGCTCTAGCAAGCCACCCAATTATATAGGGCAGCCAGAGTTGGGCAATAAATTGTTACTAGTGACACTAGGTCCCAAGAAATAATCGTTAAACTGGATCAGTTTTTGAGTGAATCCAATCATTAAACTGGAATAATTCATGATCAAGTTTAATCATTAAACTGGGTCAATTATTGAGGGAATTCAATCTGCAGATGTGTCAATTATTGGGTGATGCTAATCATAACACTAGTTCAACTGTTGACTGAATCCAATCATTAATTCATAATCATTAAATAATTAAACTGGATTAATTCACAAATTAATCTAATTAAATTGGGCCAATTGCTGAATTAATCCAATTATTAAACTGGGTTTATTCCTGAGTTAGTTCTCGATAACTTAATGTTGGGTTCAAACAACTAAACAGAATCAATTGTTGAATGAATCTAATCATTAAACTGGGTCAGTTAATGACAAATCCAACCATTAAGATGAATCAAATATTGATCAAATCCAATTGTTGAACTAAATTAATACAAAAGCAAGACCAGTTATTGAACCAGATCAAATACTCATTGAACTTAATCATTAAACAAGATCAAATATTGATTTGAATCCAATCATTGAATTGGATACATTATTGGGTGAATGTATTCATTAAACTGTGTAAATTATTGAATATGTCCGATCATATAACTCGATCAATTAGTGAACAAATCAAATTATTAAAATGGATCAATTATTAATGGGTGCAATCATTAAACTAAATCAATTATTCATTGTTCCAATCATCAAACAAGATGAATATGTGAACAGGCTCAATCATTAAACTGGATCAGTTATTGCATGAGTTAAATAATTAGGATCAATTAATTCCATAAGTAAGCCCACACATTAAATCGACTGATAAAAACAAAAAAACTGTGGATGCTGGAAATCCAAAACAAAAACAGAATTACCTGGAAAAACTCAGCAGGTCTGGCAGCATCGGCGGAGAAGAAAAGAGTTGATGTTTCGAGTCCTCATGACCCTTCGACAGAACTTGAGTTCGAGTCCAAGAAAGAGTTGAAATATAAGCTGGTTTAAGGTGTGTGTGGTGGTGGGGGGGTGGGGGGGAGGGGAGAGAGAGAGAGAGAGAGAAGTGGAGGGGGGTGGTGTGGTTGTAGGGACAAACAAGCAGTGATGGAAGCAGATCATCAAAAGATGTCACCAACAATAGAACAAAAGAACACATAGGTGTTAAAGTTGGTGATATTATCTAAACGAATGTGCTAATTAAGAATGGATGGTAGGGCACTCAAGGTATAGAAAGCCATTGTTTCCAGAACTGTCACTGACCTCATTTCCTCTGGGGATCTTTCTCCCACAGCTTCCAACCTGATAGTCGCCCAACCTCGGACGGCCCGCTTCTATCTCCTACCCAAAATCCACAAACAGAACTGCCCCGGTAGACCGATCGTCTGAGCTTGCTCCTGCCCCACAGAACTCATTTCTCGTTATCTTGACTCCCTTCTCTCTCCCCTTGTCCAGTCCCTTCCCACCTACATCCGTGATTCCTCTGACACCTTACGTCACATCAACAATTTCCAGTTCCCTGGCCCCAACCGCTTCCTCTTCACCATGGACGTCCAATCCCTCTACATCTCCATCCCCCACCAGGATGGTCTGAGGGCCCTTAGCTTCTTCCTCGAATAGAGGCCCGAACAATCCCCATCCACCACTACTCTCCTCCGTCTGGCTGAACTTGTTCTCACACTGAACAATTTCTCCTTCAACTCCTCTCACTTCCTCCAAATAAAAGGTGTGGCTATGGGTACCCGCATGGGTCCCAGCTATGCCTGTCTCTTTATGGGGTATGTGGAACATTCCTTGTTCCAGTCCTACTCCGGCCCCCTTCCCCAACTCTTTCTCCGGTACATCGATGATTACTTCAGTGCTGCTTCATGCTCTCGTCAGGACTTGGAAAAATTTATTAATTTTGCTTCCAATCTCCACCCCTCCATCATTTTCACGTGGTCTATCTCTGACACTTCCCTTGCCTTCCTTGACCTCTCTGTCTCAATCTCTGGTGATAGACTGTCCACCAATATCCATTACAAACCCACCGACTCCCACATCTACCTCGACTACAGCTCCTCGCACCCCGCTTCCTGTAAGGACTCCATCCCATTCTCTCAGTTCCTTCGCCTCCGTCGCATCTGTTCCGATGATGCTACCTTCAAAAACAGTTCCTCTGACATGTCCTCCTTCTTCCTTAACCGAGGTTTTCCACCCATGGTCGTTAACAGGGCCCTCAACCGTGTCCGGCCCATCTCCCGCGCATCCGCCCTCACGCCTTCTCCTCCCTCCCAGAAACATGATAGGGTCCCCCTTGTCTTCACATATCACCCCACCAGCCTCTGCATTCAAAGGATCATCCTCCGCCATTTCCGCCAACTCCAGCATGATGCCACCACCAAACACATCTTCCCTTCACCCCCCCTGTCGGCATTCCGTAGGGATCGCTCCCTCCGGGACACCCTGGTCCACTCCTCCATCACCCCCTACTCCTCAACCCCCTCCTATGGCACCACCCCATGCCCACGCAAAAGATGCAACACCTGCCCCTTCACTTCCTCTCTCCTCACCGTCCAAGGGCCCAAACACTCCTTTCAAGTGAAGCAGCATTTCACTTGCATTTCCCCCAACTTAGTCTACTGCATTCGTTGCTCCCAATGTGGTCTCCTCTACATTGGAGAGACCAAACGTAAACTGGGCGACCGCTTTGCAGAACACCTGCGGTCTGTCCGCAAGAACGACCCAAACCTCCCTGTCGCTTGCCATTTTAACACTCCACCCTGCTCTCTTGCCCACATGTCTGTCCTTGGCTTGCTGCATTGTTCCAGTGAAGCCCAACGCAAACTGGAGGAACAACACCTCATCTTCCGACTAGGCACTTTACAGCCTTCCGGACTGAATTTTGAATTCAACAACTTTAGGTCTTGAGCTCCGTCCTCCATCCCCACCCCCTTTCTGTTTCCCCCTTCCTTTTGTTTTTTTTCCAATAAATTATATAGATTTTTCTTTTTCCCACCTATTTCCATTATTTTTAAGTATTTTAAAATATTTTATGCTCTCCCCACCCCCACTAGAGCTATACCTTGATTGCCCTACCATCCATTCTTAATTAGCACATTCGTTTAGATAATATCACCTATGTGTTCTTTTGTACTATTGTTGGTGACATCTTTTGATGATCTGCTTCTATCACTGCTTGTTTGTCCCTACAACCACACCACCTCCCTCCACTTCTCTGTCTCTTTCTCTCTCTCTCTCCCCCCAACCCCCAACCTCCCACACACCTTAAACCAGCTTATATTTCAACTCTTTCTTGGACTCGAACTCAAATTCTGTCGAAGGGTCATGAGGACTCGAAACGTCAACTCTTTTCTTCTCCGCTGATGCTGCCAGACCTGCTGAGTTTTTCCAGGTAATTCTGTTTTTGTATTAAATTGACTGAATTGCTGAATTAATCCAATCATTAATTTGGGTTAATTAATGTAAGCCCAATGATTAAAATGAATCAATTAATGGGTGTTTCTAATTGTTAACTTTCAAACCACAAGCAAGGCTAATTAAACTGGGTCAATTATTGAGTGAGACAATTGTAAAATAAGGTTAATTATTGAAAGAACCCTAGCGTAACTGGGTCAATTCCTTACTGAATCCTCAATAAACTGGATCAGTTCTTGGATGAATCTAATCTTAAACTGGGTTGATTAATGGGAAAGTCCAGTCGTTAAACTGGATCACTTTTAAGCAAATCTAGTCATTAAATGGATTCATTATTGAATTAGTGCAATCATTAAAATATGTCTTAGTTAAAGCCGAGAATAGTCATTGAACTGGGTGAATTATTGAAGGAGACCAATCTTTCAACTTGGTTTAACAAGGTTCCCCTCCATCTCACTTGACTCTCATGCTCTTCTGTACCATTGGAATGCAATTTCTCAGTCATTTCACATCGGACATTTCTCTCTCCCATAAGCTGACCTCTTTAACTGTGTATTTAGTTCCTTTGCCCATAATCTTCCTTGTTTGCTGTTGAGAGTGCTTCTCCCTTCTAAAGCTGTCTGTGGCATTTGCTCATGTGTGAGCTGCTATGAAATTCAAGATGTTGCCCTGATGGCCGTGTTATGCTGATAGATTACCAATCCTTTCCACTCCAACCGGCCATCAATCACTTGACTTGTTATTTTTGCCTGTGTGCCAAGCTTACAAGTTCCAGCCTTGGACAACATGCATTCAAGATAGTGTATACTAATAGAGACGGAAGTGATCCATATCACAAGTCCATGCAGAGAGCTTCTTTTAACAATCAAGCAACAAGAAATGAAACTTTTATTAGATACCGAGAGCCTTTAATGTCTCAACTGTGTGCTGACAACTATTTCTAACGTGGCCTTTTTTACACAAAGTTCCTGTTTTTTGCTGGATGTTTGTACTCACTGGATTGAGGGAAATTTATGTTAGGAATGGAATGCATCCCACTTCAGGCAGCCAGTGTCTATATCAAATACTCAGAATTCATATACAGCTCTGGTTGGATACAGAGTAAAGCTTCCTCTGCACTGCCCCATTAACACACTCAGGGCAGAAACATCACAGATTAGTTATAGAGGAACCTTTTTCAGTATCAAACTCGTGCCCAGGGTTTGAGACCATAAGGCTGGCACTTCAATGCAGTATCGTGGGATGATTTGATGTTCCATCCATTCTGTATCCACCTGCATCCACTTTGGACTTTTCCAGTGGTCCAGGTAAATATTAACGATCCCTTGGCATTGTTCAGAAATGTGAAGATGTCCTGATGAAGAATTTGCCATCCACAGAGATCAGATTCACCATTTGCATCAATATTTATTGTGAAACATGACTCCCCCTCCTGCCTACTCAGGAACAGTCACGGCACTGGTAGGTGATTCACGGAAAATGAAGTTTTTCCATTCATTCTCAGGTGGACATCGCTGCATTTATTTCCCATCCTTAAGCCCTCCCCTTGAACTGACCATGGTTTGATACAACTGAGCGACTTGATAGACCATTTCAGATGGTACTGAGGAGTCAAGTGGGAGCTATAGTCACATATAGACCAAGAGCTAGCTAGGACATCAGGTTTCCTTCCTAAAGAACATTTGAGTTATTACAGCAACCCAATAGTTTCATGATCACTCTTACGGATACTAGTGTTTTTTGAAACTGAATTCAAATTCTCTGACTTCTTTACATTCTCAGCATTATTAGTCCAGGATTCAGGATTAGTAATTCAGAAATAGAACTGTTACACTATCCATGCCCAAATGATCTGCAAATCAGAACAGTACACCCATGTTCCTGAATTCCATGAGCTCTGGATTTGTGGAAGAGCTGAGGTGGCTGCGCCTTGGGATGTGAGGCAGCTATTTGGAATGATTTGTCTGCTGCGTGACTCACTATTGATTAAAACGAACCCATTTGGCACAGAGCCCAGCAGTGCTTTTCAAACAGCTTGCTAACCTTGAGTGCTTAGTGGGATGGCCTCACTCACTGAGGCTGATGCCCCTAATTAATCAAACACACTCACACCCCAGTGCTCAGCTGCAGTAACTCTGATTTAAATACAAGGTGGAGCATATCGTGTCTCACATCTCCTTTCAGTTTACTGCTGAGATTCAGACACGTGCTTAACACGTATGCTGTAGAGAATCTGTTAAAGGAAACTTCAGTAGCCATGTTTGATATTATTAGAGTTCCAGACACCTTGTTCTGTCCCTATCTCTCTTTCTCTTTCTCTGGTACTCTCTCTTTTTCATCTGTGAATAGGCTTTGTCAACTCTGTTTGGACGTATTCCTCCAGGTTTTATCACATGATATTTATCTACCATTTGCAAATTTGGTTTGATTCTTTTTGTGCAGAATAGCATTTTTAGAAACAAATGATGAGAATAGTTAAAGGGGAAACCCATTTTGTGTAAAACACTCTAATGTATTCTGTTTCGTTGTAACCATCTTATCTGTTGTAATGTCATGATTTCATAGCATCAGAGAATCTTTATGCACTTTATGAAGGAGACCATTCAGCCCATTGTGCTTGTGCCAGCTCTTTGTAAGAACTACTAATTAGTCCCCTTCTTCTGCTTTTTCCTCATAGTCCTTCAGATTTGTATGGTGCACCAACATTTTTAAACTTTTATTGTTACAATCTTTAAAAGTTGCCTGAGTCCAAGTTATTTCCCTAAATTTAGGTGTTATGTGTTATTATAGAAACTTGTAGCATAAAAGAGGCTATTTGGCTCATTGTGTCTAGCTGGCCTCTTGAATGAGCAGTCATGTGTAGTCCCATATATAATCAATATTATGGTAAGTTTAGGTCGTAAAAAATCATAGTTTGTCCAGTTTTGCCTCTTGAGCACTATGATTAATTTTGTACCGGTTGATATTAATAATTATTGAAATACAGCAGTTTCATATTGACAATGTTTTTTCAAATTAATTTGTTTAAGCTAAACAATATTTGTTGAAAATTTGTAGTGTTTTAAATGGAACATAAAATCAGATTATGCAGTCCAGTGGTTAGGCAATTTTTTTTTGTATTCTGTTTCTATAACAAACCTTTATTAAGAAATACAAGTTGAAGCTTATGATATTTTTAGAACGGGTTCAAACTAGTGCTTTATTTGTGGGTTAACATAATCAATCTTATCCTTGTTCCGTTTTGGACTCAGTTCGGGCCTGGCAACCCCACCTGTGCTGTTGTCCCAGTGGTGACCATTTTGCACTGCTTACCACAAACTTCCTTGAGTTCTCTTTCACGGCCTTGGTGGAAGGATAGGTTTGGCATGGGAATGTGAAGTAGTCACGCAGGAAGCCCCGTGCATGCAAACCGCAAACTCCATCCCCACGGCCTGAATTTTGCGCCTGTCATGCGCATGCGATCGGCAAGCCTGGAAGCAGACGTGGAATCCGCTCCCGGCCGACATCGGGGAAGAAACGTGATTTCATGCTGAACAAAAACAGAAATACCTGGAAAAACTCAGCAGGTCTGGCAGCATCGGCGGAGAAGAAAAGAGTTGACGTTTCGAGTCCTCATGACTCTTCGACAGAACTAAGTGAATCCAAGGAAGGGGTGAAATATAAGCTGGTTTAAGGTGTGTGGGGGGGGGGTGGGGGGGTGGGGGGGGGTTGGTTGGGTGGCGGGGGGTGAGAAGTGGAGGGGGTTGGTGTGGTTGTAGGGACAAACAAGCAGTGATAGAAGCAGATCATCAAAAGATGTCACAGACAACAGAACTAAAGAACACGTAGGTGTTGATATTATCTAAACGAATGTGCTAATTAAGAACGGATGGTAGGGCACTCAAGGTATAGCTCTAGTGGGGGTGGGGGAGCATAAAAGATTTTAAAATATTTAAAAATAATGGAAATAGGTGGGAAAAAGAAAAATCTATATAATTTATTGGAAAAAAACAAAAGGAAGGGGGAAGAAACAGAAAGGGGTGGGGATGGAGGAGGGAGCTCAAGACCTAAAGTTGTTGAGTTCAATATTCAGTCCGGAAGGCTGTAAAATGCCTAGTTGGAAGATGAAGTGTTGTTCCTCCAGTTTGCGTTGGGCTTCACTGGAACAATGCAGCAAGCCAAGGACAGACATGTGGGCAAGAGAGCAGGGTGGAGTGTTGAAATGGCAAGCGACAGGGAGGTTTGGGTCATTCTTGCGGACAGACTGCAGGTGTTCTGCAAAGCGGTCGCCCAGTTTATGTTTGGTCTCTCCAATGTAGAGGAGACCGCTTTGGGAGCAACGAATGCAGTAGACTAAGTTGGGGGAAATGCAAGTGAAATGTTGCTTCACTTGAAAGGAGTGTTTGGGCCCTTGGACGGTGAGGAGAGAGGAAGTGAAGGGGCAGGTGTTACATTTTTTGCGGGGCATGGGGTGGTGCCATAGGTGGGGGTTGAGGAGTAGGGGATGATGGAGGAGTGGACCAGGGTGTCCCGGAGGGAACGATCCCTAAGGAATGCCGACAGGGGGGGTGAAGGGAAGATGTGTTTGGTAGTGGCATCATGCTGGAGTTGGCGGAAATGGTGAAGGATGATCCTTTGAATGCGGAGGCTGGTGGGGTGATAAGTGAAGACAAGGGGGACCCTATCATGTTTCTGGGAGGGAGGAGAAGGCGTGAGGGCGGATGCGCGGGAGATGGGCCGGACATGGTTGAGGGCCCTGTCAACGACCGTGGGTGGAAAACCTTGGTTAAGGAAGAAGGAGGACATGTCAGAGGAACTGTTTTTGAAGGTAGCATCATCGGAACAGATGCGACGGAGGCGAAGGAACTGAGAGAATGGAATGGAGTCCTTACAGGAAGCGGGGTGTGAGGAGCTGTAGTCGAGGTAGCTGTGGGAGTCAGTAGGCTTGTAATGGATATTGGTGTACAGTCTATCACCAGAGATTGAGACAGAGAGGTCAAGGAAGGGAAGGGAAGTGTCAGAGATGGACCACGTGAAAATGATGGAGGGATGGAGATTGGAAGCAAAATTAATAAATTTTTCCAAGTCCTGACGAGAGCATGAAGCAGCACCGAAGTCATCGTCGATGTACCGGAGAAAAAGTTGTGGAAGGGGGCCGGAGTAGGACTGGAACAAGGAATGTTCCACATACCCCATAAAGAGACAGGCATAGCTGGGGCCCATGCGGGTACCCATAGCCACAACTGGCGGCCAGCGTGAAATGCAGGCTGAGGGAGGCTCAGCACTGCCAGGTGGGGAGGGGTGGGGGGAAGTGAACACTGAGACAAGTGAGGGTTCAGGTGTGGGGTTTACAATGAGCTCCCTGAAAGCTGACAGCTGCTGTGGAGCTGCCTCGGGGAGCTACAGTATTGTTCAAAGGATGTTCGCACACCGAAAATGCCACAAATTATCTCTAATGCAACTACAAATGACTGACAGCAATACTCCTAACTCCTCAACCTTCAGGCACCTTCTTGGCATTTTATCTCGCCCTGGATTGAGAATGATGCAAAAACGTGGAGGCCTGTGGACCAATCGTAAAAGCACGTGGGCCACTAAAAATCTTGGTCAATAGGGGCTTTAATTAGCTTAATTGGAACTTTAGTTGTCGGTGGGGCACTTCCGACTCCCGCGCTGCCCACCAGCCATGATATGGCGTGATGTCGTTATGACATCGGGATGCCCGACTTATCTCGTGCTACTTTGGGTCGTCCTCATATCCAATCGTGGCACGTAAAATTCCAGCCTATGTTTTCTCCCCCGTTGATTTTCGAGACTCCCCAACAATCTATTAGTGGTGGCAACCTTTTCTGTTATTCTCACGCTCTCTAGGTCTCTCTCTGTTTCTCTCGATCTTTGAGATGTGCTGGTAAACTAAGACCCCAATCTGCTCTCTTGGGTAGGCATTAAATATCCCACTGGTACTATTTCAAAGAGCAGAGAAGTTCTCCCTGATGTCCTGGCCAATATTCATGCCTCAACTAACATCACTTTTTTAAAAAAAAGCAGGTGGATCTGTTATTTATTACATTTATATCTTTGGGACTTTGCTGTGAGGCTGAACCAAGCCGGACTCTTCAAGAGTGATAAGATGGAGTATAAATGTGACTGTGGTAGGAAATTAAGCTCCAAGTAGTGCTGCCCATGTGTACAGTATATAATAAGAAATATATTGCCCCTTTTACCTTGGCTGACATTAATCTGTGTAAATTGTAGTATTAGCATAATATAACCTTTGGTCCCTGTTAGCTCATCTTAGTTGGCCATTAGTTGGGGTGCTGTAGTTGGCCTCAGTGCCCTGGGCTCAGTTGGGGAAAACAGCAGAAGTTACTGTTCCTGTTCCTGATCCTCAGGCAGGGTCCCACCTGGAAATTCTGAACATGTGGGTGTCCTAAGAATTTAAGAAATAGGACCATGAGTGGGCCATTCTGCCCTTCAAGCCTGCTCTGCCATTCATTAAGTTCATGTCTGACCTTCCACCTCAACTCTACCATCTACAAGATGCACTGTAGCAACTCACCAAGGTTCCTTCAACTGCACCTTCTAAACCCGTAACCTAGATGGACAAGGGCAGCAGATGCATGGGTACACCACCACCTGCAAGCTCCCCGCCAAGCCACACACCATCCTGACTTGGAACTGTACCACAGTTCCTTTCCTGTCACTGGATCAAAAACCTGGAACTCCCTTCCTAACAGTACTATGGCTATACCTACACAACATGGACTGCAGTGATTCAAGAAGATGGCTCATCACCACCTTCTCAAGGGCAATTAGAGATGGGTAATAAATGCTGGCCTAGCCAGCAACACCACATCCCGTGAAAGAATTTTTTTTTTTTAAATCTACTTTACTTTCCTGCCCTATACCAATATCCCTTTATTATCTTACTGTCCAAAAGTCTATCGATCTTAGTCTTAAGTATACTCAACGACTGAGCATCCACAGCCACCTGGGGTAGAGAACGCTAAAGATTCACAGCCCTCTGAGTGCAGAACTTTCTCCTTATCTTAATGCTAAATGGCCAAGTCCTTATCCTGAGCTGATGACCCCCAGTTCTAGATTCCCCAGCCAGGGTAAACAGCCTCTCAGTGTCTAAAATGTTGGCTGGAACACTGGAGAGACCCCCCTGCTCCTCTTCAAATAGTGCAACAGATGGGTGAGCATTGTTACCCCCATTGGCGCACACACAATTACCTGATCCCTCAAAAACTACATGAAGAATTCCGGATGTTTAGCACTCCCTGGTGCACTATTTCTTCAGTTTGTATCAGAAAAGGACATGCTCAGCCGGACTATACCCTACCATCAAACTCTCTGACGACCCAATCTATGTGAGCTCTCCCATGAATAGCCACTTGCGGGGACAGGCAGCACCCAATAGACGACAAGCTCAAGATATTCAGCACCTTTGGGAGAGGAGATATAAGGGGAAAAAGCGGAAAAAAATTGAGAATGTATCTCAGCTGCAGTTAGCTGAAAGTGTGATTTGTGTATAGTCGATTTTGTTATCACACATCCATTCGTTTAAAAGGATCGAAGACAAGACAACTCAATTGTTCTGCATTAACAAACGTGAACACTGTGTTCATCCCTATCAAAAATGTGCTGTTAAATCACGCTTCCTTAGAAGAAGATTTATCCCTTGATCTAGAATTCAGACACACAGGGGGTTATTTTGGTGTAAGGGTGAAACCAGACAAAATGCTGTACAACCTCCTTAATGAGTACTAGCAGGCAATTTAAGTGGCAATCAGCTGCTTAACAATCCTCTGGGCTGCTGTTTCTAGCTCAAGCTTCAATTGAGCTATCAAGGTGACGTCTTGCGCTAAATATGGGCTAAACCATTGCTTCAGCTCAAGACCCCATCTTGGCTACCTTGGCAGCTCTCTAGTGCCTAAAGTATCCGAGGACAATTGCCACCCCTGCGGTGAGATACAATGTGTGGAAGATAAAGGGAAAGAGAGAGAGAGAGAGAGAGAGGAAAAAATAACAGTGTCAGAGAAAGTGGCATCCAAAAGAATAGATATTGAGACAGGGTAAGACAGAAAGATAGGGAGACAAAAATAAGGAGTGACAGACAGAGAGGAGGAGGAGTACACTGAACAAATGATAGGGGAGGAGAGCATGAGAGAAAGAGGCAGGCAGGGAGGAGAGTCACTGATAGGTATTTCTTTTGGAGCTGTCTAACCACAAACACAGTTTCAGTGGTTCCTCGACCTTTTCTGAAACCACACAGACTCTCTGGCAGCAGATCATGGTCGAGATGTTGCACTAAGCAGTTCAGAAGGTTCCTGGTGAAGGTTTTGCCAGTAATAGAGAGGAGTGAGATAGCTCTTTGATTGTCACAGGATTGGCCAGTCCATTTTCACTTGCACCTATGGACAATGGAGGCATTTTTGTATTCTTGAGGGATGGTTGCTTGCTCCCACAGAATTCAGTGAGTGTCTTGATGAGGCATTGACCTCTTGACCTGTAGGTCTTCACTGGGATAGCATCAGCTTCTGGAGCTTTGCTAGACAGGGAAATAGATTACATTCATCACTTCTAACAGTGTGGGAGGATCATCAAGAAGCCAGCTGATGGCAACCTGTGGGAGCCTGTTGATTGCTTCTCAGTTGATGGATGAAGGGCATTTGAGGATGTGATTAAAGTGCTGTACCCATCTTTCTGGAATTTTCTGTGAGCAGTGTTGACCGATCGGCACCAGGATTGGTGATGAACCAGTAGACCCTTCAGGCAGATTTCAGAGCATCGTGGCATCTCTTTCAGTCTTTATAAAGGTTGTCTGCTTTCTGATTCAGCCAAGTATCTTGCATCTCTCTGAGCTTGCATTACACAGTCCTGTGGATATTTTGGTAGGCATTGTGCTTGGATAGTGATTACTTGTTATTGAGGTAAACCCGGTAGAGGGGATGTCTCTTCTGCAGTAGTTTCTAGATTACTTCATTGTTTCATCAAACCAATCTTGATGCCTATGAAAGGTAGAGCAGTGGCTTTACACTATGTCCCTGAAAGTCACCCAGTCATCCTCAATGCAGTGAGTGTTCATTTTCGCTATACATGGGCGACTCTAGGGCTTCCCTGAAAGAGATTCCTCATGACTGCCTGTTTGTGCCTTGAGACACCGAGACACTTCTGGACATTCATTCCCTGGAGATGTCTAGAGGGATAGATCTTGTTGTTTTAGCTTTGAAATGATAAGAGGGTGATCAGTCCAGTGGCTTTCATTACATGCACATCCTGCCTCTCCCTCTTCCTGGTGATGACATAGTCAAATAGATGCCAATGCATGGGATGGGGGTGCATCCAAGATGTCATATTGCAATTAGGGAGGCAGAAAACTTGATTTAAGAGCTCATGCTCAGCACACATCTTCAGCAAGAGGCAACCATTGCTGTTCCAACTGTCAACCCCATTTCTTCCAATGACCCCTTCCCACACCTGGTGATCTGCAGCAACTCTTGCATTGAAGTCACCAAGAATGTGTAGCTTGTCTGACTTTGGCACAGCAACAGTCAAGGAGTGAATTTATCCTTGACTTCATCAGAGTTGGTTATGGTAAGGGCATACACGCTGATGAGAGTTGCACCCGGTGCTGATCGGGGAGGTTTAAGCACCATCAGATGATCATTAACACCTTTGGCGATGCAAGCCAGCTTACTGATGAGATGGCAGAAAAGCCTATGCCAGCTTTGCACCATTCTTCCTTTCTACTGCCAATCCAAAAGAATGTGTAACATGCACCAATTTCCTTGAGCTAACTCTCCTCAGCTAGATGTCTTGCTGAGGGCAGTGACCTAGACATTGTATCTAGGCAGATGTCTACCAACAAGAACAGTTCTCTCAAGCCTGTCGGCTGTGGTGTTGTCCATGTAGGTGTGCATGTTCCATGTGCCAATGGTCACCGGTAACACCTTCACTTTCTTTTTTGAGATTGACCTACAGCCGCATCCCTGGGATGGGATCCCTGCCAGCTGTGGCCTGCTGGCCAGGGAGGTGAAGCAGACAATGTTTGGGTCACCTTTTCTAACCCCTTCCTCATTCCAGGGAGGTGAGCAGCGTGGTCCTGAAAAGCTCTGCTCAATCACTCAGGGGACTGCCAAGTTCCACTTCTGCTTCCGTTCAGCAAAAAATGCCCCTCTGGCCTGAGCTACGTTTGTGCAGGTTCGTGGCTGCAGCTCCTAGTGAATCCACACCTGTTACATTGTTCACCTATTGCCACAGGACTTGTGACAGACAATGGATGACAGATGATAAAAAGATGTGTTTGAATTGGATTATAGTGAGGGAGAGCTGTGCATTGTCAGCCTCACTGTCTCATCCTGACCAATCTTGGTCCAGTGGCAAGACGAGTCTAGACAGCTGGAAATAGATCTGGATGCATTGGGTGACCAGGATGCCTTCTGTGTATTTTCGAGCTCTACACATTCCACAGCACTATGCTGACCTGCCTGAAATGTCATTGGACCTTAGGTTTGTCTCATCCGCCTAGTCCCTGAAATCAATCTTCACATGCCAGGGTCAACAAATCCCTAATTCACCGAGGATAGGAGACCTGATCACTGTCCTCACCTGGTTTGGCCCATCCGTCGAAGTGGCTTTCCCTGGTGTGAATGCTGTCACATGATAAAAACTACTTGGAGTCACAGGTGAGAGCTGGGTGAAGGTGGAGATTAATACAGGGTGAGACACCCCAAAGAATGCAGGGAACCCACCTGTGGGAGGCGCTACCCCTCCCTTACACCCCATACAGAACGTGGACCTCTACACAACATTTTTGACCTGACCGAGGCCTTTGACACAGTCAGCCGCGAGGTTCTTTGGAAGGTAATGGAGAAATTCGGCTGTCCTAAGAAATTCATCACAATGGTTTGACAGTTCCATGATGACATGTTCAC
Source organism: Carcharodon carcharias (assembly GCF_017639515.1). Lineage (NCBI taxonomy): Eukaryota > Metazoa > Chordata > Chondrichthyes > Lamniformes > Lamnidae > Carcharodon > Carcharodon carcharias. The sequence goes on from NC_054479.1 coordinate 124,511,429, forward strand.
ATGCATCCTGGATGATGGTGAGTCTTCTGACCCATTCCCAGTCACTAATGGACAGTCATTAATTAAACAGAGCTACATGCTAGCACCAACCCTCTTCATGTTTTTCTCTGCTCTGCTCTCCAATGCCTTCCATGACGGTGATCCTGGCATCGAAATCAGATACCGCATGGATGGGAAGCTGCTCAGTCTGAGACAAGTCCAGGCAAAGAGCAAGGTCTCCAAGGGCGTGCTTTGTGATTTCCTGTTTGCCGATTACAGTTGCCAGTTTAGAGCTGGACAAATAATGTCGTATGGACTTGTTCTCTAATGTATGCGATAACTTTGGCCTTACGACCAGCACAAGTGTACCAGCCTGCTTCAGGAAGACCTGATCTCGAGCCCAAAGTTTCAGCCCATGACCAAAACCTGTCAGCAGTGGACAAGTTCACTTATCTCTGCAGCACACTGACACAAGCTGCTTATATTGACAACGAAACACATGCAAGAATTGCCAAAGCAAGTGTAACCTTTGGCAAACTTCGAACATCAGCCTGGGAATGAAGAGGAAGTCTGCATACCAAACTGAAAGTCTCACAGCAATATTGCTGCCCACTCTTTTCTCTGCATGCGAGACTTGGACTGTGTACCAGCATCTTGCCAAGAAGCTCAACCATTTTCACCTGAGCTGCCTTCAGAAGCTTCTGAAGATCAGATGGCATGACAAAATATCAGACACTGAGGTGCTCACCTGAGCTGGCATGAGAAGCATCCACACCATATTGAGACAGTCACAACTGTGTTGGTCTAGTCATGTAGCCTGAATGCCTGACACCCGCTTACCAAAGTGAATCTGCTATGGAAAGCCTGAGTGTGTGGAGCACTCTCATGACAGTCAAAGGAAATGCTACAAGGACACTCTGAAAGATTCATTTCGGAGTTTAGATATTGATTTTGAGTCCTGGGAGAAGCTCACTCAGAACTGCTGCACCTGGTGCAACCAAATAAAAATGGTACATTCCCCTTCAAAAGCGACCATATACCCGAAGCAGAGAGAAAACGCAAGCGGAAGAAATCCCAAGCCAGCAACTTACCAAATCTTAATCATCTGCAGTATCCTGCCCTATTTGCAGTGGAATGTTCCAGGCGCAGTTCAGCCTTAGCAGTCACCTATGTACCCACTGGAACCCTGTTAAACCCTACAGTTGACTGACACGGTTATCTTTGCCTTAAAGAACAAACAAGACAACATGAAGACAGACAGTGAGCCGAAAAGAGTGAGCGGGACAAAGAGAGATAGAACGAGGTACAGAGCAAGAGGTAAAGGGTGAGAGAAACAGGTGAAAAATGAAAGAGGGACTGACGATGAGTAAAAGACAAAAATACAGAAAGTGAGAAAAACAGAGGTATAGAAAGGCTGGCAGAAAAAAGGAGTGGTAGACAGAGTGGAAGAGAAATTAATATAGAGAGAGAGCAAGATAAGTTTTGGAGAGAAAACTGGGGAGCAAGAGAGAGAAACAGAAAGAGGAAGAAGAATTCCAGTATGAGCTAGAAGTAGAGTGAACAGTAAGGGGCATAGTGGTAATGTCATTCGACTAATAATCCAGAGGTCCAGGCTAAGGCTTGGTGGTGGTGGGGTGGGGGGGGGGGGGGGGGGGGGGGGGTGGGTGGAGGTTGGCGGCGGTGGGTGGATTGGGGGGGGGTAGGGAGGGAGGGGGGTGGTGGGGGGGGGGGGGGGGAGGTTGGCGGCGGTGGGTGGATTGGGGGGGGTAGGGAGGGAGGGGGGTGGTGGGGGGAGGGAGGGGGGGGGTTGGCGGTGGGTGGAGTGGGTGGGGGGAACAGGTTCAAATCCTACCACAGCAGATGGTGGAATTTAAACTCAATTAATGAAATCTGGGATTGAAAGCTTGTCTCAGTATTGGTGACTGTGAAACTATCATTGATTGTCGTGAAAACCCAACTGGTTCACTAATGTAGGGAAGGAAATCTACTGTCCTCACCTGGTCTGGCCTACGTGTGACTCCAGACCCACAGTAATGTGGTTGATTCTTAACTGTCCTCTGCAATGCTCTAGCTAGTCACTCAGTTCAAGGGCAATTAGGGATGGGCAATGTTGGTGATGCCCACATCCCATGAAAGAATAAAGAAATAAAGTCCACAGAGGAGAAACACAATTACAGTAACTTTTAATTTTTAAAATACTTTTTCTAATTTTTTTAAAGTGAGAATTTGAAATGTCTGTGTGCTCCTCTGTCTCTCCACTATCCTACATTGTGTGAAGCCTGTACATGCCAATGAGCTCTAATGGGACTGACTTGATTGCGCTCCTATTAACTGAGAGTTTGATTAATTAGATAACCAAATTCTTTCAACAGCTTCTTAATTAAAGGGCCAGGGGAAGTGACCAGGATGACTGAATCATCAGATATGGGGCAGGCACTGTCATGTTTTGCTTCCACATGTCAAGGTTAAGAGTGTGGATGGCAGGATGTCTTGATTGTATTGAATTCTCGCCCTAGGGCCTGGCTCATTAGATAGCAATGGTGAGCTACAGGCACCAGTTGCAGGGATGGGAGGGGCAATAAGTTTGGCCACAAAAGTTACTTCAACAGGCCTTCCTCTTGTTATGCTCTCTACCAGTGAGTGGGACCAGAGTAGCAATACTTTGCGAATACCATCCAATGCAAGCTCATCTTCAACCATACACCATCAGGTTTGGACTTATATTGCCATTTCTAGATCCTTGCTGTGTCAATATGCTGGAATTCCCTACTTAACACCAGTATGGGAGCACCTTCACCACAACCCCTGTAGTAGCTCAATCAGAGGACCCACCATCCCCTTCCCAAGGGTAGTTGAGGATGGGTAATAAGAGCCAGGTTTGCCAGCAACACTCATACCCTGAGAAAAGTGTTGAGGGAGCTTTGCTCTGTATCTAAACTGTGCTGTACCTGTCCTGGGAATGTTTGAGGCTGAAAGTATTTATCTGAGATCAAAAAACTTCCATTGTGCAGCACCCAGATAAATGCTAAATTCATGGGGTGGTTGTGAAAGAGAGGGTCTCTCCTGACGCGGCTTTTCTTCTGGGGGCTGAAGACTCCAGCAATCCAACTTCCTGCCAGGTCATTGAGCATTGAACAGAACTCTGCTCCTGTGATCAAATGCGATGCATCTCACACGTTAGTTTCATTCAACTCAATTATCTGTCCTCAGACTAACGGGAATCTAAAGAAAGCACGACTTCCTTTCTCTCTGTAAATTGGCGACAGCATAAGGCATCACAGAGTGGAGCAGCTGTGGCACTCAGCATTTACCATCTGCAGCAGTAAGCAGAACCCACTCAAGGCCATGGCACTTTACTGAAAAAAAACACAAGTGCCATTGTTGTGAGCATCTTGAGGTATATTGCGAGGGGGTGAGGAGGGTGCTGAGTCAGTGGATGTGAGCGTTTCCTTGTTGTTCATTCATCCTGAATCAAAGACTTGTTTAAGGAGCAGAAAACTGATTTTAGTTTCTCAAAGTTGCTGTAGTGTTTGGCCACCTACAGCTTATGGGGACTGATGGAAACTAAATGCTTGCAGCGATTGTTGCTGGTATGCCAAGCAGTTGGTTGTATTACATTATAAATAGTGGTTGTTTGCATCAAGCTTGAGTCTCATATGTGATGTGTACTTTGCAGTTGCTGTTGTCATGATTGGAATTGATAATGAAATTGGAACTGAGACTGGGTTTGGGATTGGTAATACGGCTGGGATTGTGGCCAAGGTTATAATCTGAGATCGGGATTGATGTTTAGATTGGGATTGGGTTTGAACTGGGACTGAGATAAAAACTAATCGCTCAGTGAAAGAGCCCAGGGTTTATATACTGTAAGTGGGAGTGGTAGTTGTCTCTCTCACTTAACAGAATTGGATTAAAGTGAAAAATTGTGACACAGCTCAGCATTGTTAATCTCATCATGCCCCAGTGGGGACGGTGTGTCAGGGCTCTCAGTGGAAAGAAAATTCATCGTAAGTTGCCATTACTTCATCCCCTTTGGATGACAGAAGATCGTGAATTGAGGAAAGGCAAGAAGGGGCATGAGAGAGTAAAATTCAAACATACACATCGTGTAAATCGACCATATGGGCAATCTTCTTCTCCGCAAGCCATGCATCCTGTTGGTATTTTTGTCAAATGCTTTTATCACTGTTAACATTGGAAATCATGAAACAAGCATTTATAATTAGCCTTTACTATGTATATAGCTGTGGAAGCAACAGTTGGATGCCTTTCAGGATAGAGGTTGGATTGAGAGAAGTGGGAAGCTGGGGTTGTGGGATATGATGAGGATGTCACTAGGTGGTGTTGAGAGATAGAGAGACAGAGGGTGTTAGGTGGAGCTGAGGTTATGGGGAAAAAGTGGATAGGTGGGGTTGAGAGCTAGAGGGAGGAGTTTGGTAGGTGACATTGAGGGACGTGGCTGGAATTGAGAGATGAGAATGTGTGTGTGTGTGGGTGGAATTTCGGGATAAGAGAGAAGGTGGTTGGGTGGTGTTGGGGATATGGGGAGTTTGAGGGAATTGACATCAGTAGAAAAGAAAATCCCTTTGCTGCTTCGTTGTCCGTATACAAGGAGCTCCTTGTTTGAGATAAAGCAGTTTGGTTTGGTCAGGCTGAGCCCACCTTGCATACAATGTTAAACTCACAAGGGCAAACATGAGTTCTTCTTTACACCATGTATGGCAGAGCCAAGAATCTCACACATCACCTCTGCCCCGCCCTTATTCTTCTTTTCCTGGAATCTATTTGCTTTTTAAAGCCTGAAGATCTCCTAATCAGCAGCTTAACCTCACCTTCCCTTCCACTTTTTCCAGTCCTTGATGCCTGTTCCCCGTTTATAAAACCGTTTATCACTACCCTGCTGTGTAAGTAATCTCTGGGAAGGGGTGAAGTTCCACACAGTATTCTTGCGGAATGTCCTCCTAAGTTAAATTGCTTTCAGATTTAGCCCCCCTGTAGAAACAGTGACCCATCTCCCCCCTAACAACCCACCCCCCCACCCTCCGCCATATCCCACTTTGTTTCAGTTGTTTGTTTCCCAGAAGTTCAACAGTTTTTGTCCCTGTCCCAAGCAAAAATACGAAAATGCTTTCTTCACGTTACCTGCGTGTGTGTGCAGCTATCAATCAATGTGTCTCTCAGTGTACCATTCTGTGTTTCTATCACCCTGTGTGTGTCTATATCTATTTGTGTCTTCTCGCCTCTTGAAGAGCCTTGGAACATTCTATTACAGCAAAGGCACTTTCCAAATATAAGCTGGTTTTGTTGTTGTGTACGAGTGTCAATCTCTCTCTTTCTCTCACACACTCACTCTTCCTCTCTCATGCTCTCTCCCTCTCTATGACCCCAATTTTAACTTTGTTTGAATGGATGGATTTTGAATGGGTTAAAATTGGGTCCTATGTCATTCTGTCTATCCACCTCCCTCATGACCTCTTTCTTTCTCTGTCTCTCTTCGTTTTCTCTCCATCTTTTTTATTTGTTCTTAGAATTGCCAAAGTCCCTTGACAGCCTGAGAATTAAGAGTTAGCCATGTGGTGCAGGACTGGAGTCCCGTCTAGGCTGGACTAACCAGGGATCCTCTTCCCCAAAGGACTTTGGAAAACCAGCTGAGTTTTTTCAACAACCTGGAAGTTTTATTGGCCATTTTTCAGGCACCAGTACATAAGTTACAATCAATTGAGCTCCTGACCTCTGGGTTACTCATCCACTTACATAATCATTTGGTATCTGTACCATACCATACCTTGTTTGTCTCTTTCTATTTGTGTCTCTGTCTGTTTCTCTGTCAGCATATCTCTCTACCTCTTACTGTGCATATGTCTGTGTGTCGGTGTTGGTGTGGGGGTCTCTTCCTATCTGTCTCTGTCTTTATGTTTATCCATATATCTTTGACCCTTTCTGCATATTTACCTGTTTCCAGCTCTGTCTCTATATCTCTGTCTTTGTCTCTCTATGTCTGTTTATGTCTCTCTCTGCGTGTCTCATTGTCCTAGTTCTCTTCCTGTCACTTTGTCTTTGTGTCTCCCTCTGATACTTTACCTTTTTATCTCACTCTGTATAAATTTCTCTGTGAGAGAAGTGGGTCAGGCTTCATATGATACAGTGAATATTAGCAAATGATCCAATCTTGATGGACATCTCTGCTAGCCCCAGCTCTGCTAGCCCCAGCTCTGCTGACCCCATCTCTGCTGACCCCATCTCTGCTGACCCCATCTCTGCTGACCCCATCTCTGCTGACCCCATCTCTGCTGACCCCATCTCTGCTGACCCCATCTCTGCTGACCCCAACTCTGCTGACCCCAACTCTGCTGACCCCAACTCTGCTGACCCCAACTCTGCTGACCCCAACTCTGCTGACCCCAACTCTGCTGACCCCAACTCTGCTGACCCCAACTCTGCTGACCCCAACTCTGCTGACCCCAACTCTGCTGACCCCAACTCTGCTGACCCCAACTCTGCTGACCCCAACTCTGCTGACCCCAACTCTGCTGACCCCAACTCTGCTGACCCCAACTCTGCTAGCCCCCACCTGCTGTCCAGACCCTTGTACTTCCAACAGGGTTCACTGGATGGTGATCAGTAGGGAGATTGAACTGAAGCGACTACTCTATGTGGCTCATTTCATATTGGAGTGCATCCATCCACTGATCTATTGGTACAATGTAGGATCTCAGTATTTTTCATTAAAATACGCCATAATTGCCAAACGTTACTGCTTCAGGTTCTTTAAGAGGTCATGGGCCAAGTGGATTGAAACAGACTGAACTGGTTTTCAGTCATATTCTCTCTGTAAATCACTAGTTGGCATGTTCTCTTTCCATTAAGAGTCTGACTGGAACAGATGTCACATCTGGCACAGTATGGCTGGTCAGCAAAGGCTTCATGTCACTGCAGTTCAGATTGAATTCTCTCTGGTGGCTGAAAATGTAAGCAATGCTGCCCTCCGCTGTCCAACTGCATAATTGTTCTTTTCCCCCCCAAAAGATATATTCCTTAGGCTGAGACCTGATGTTACTAAGGGCAGAATTGTCCCAGGTTTGCACAAAGTGCGGTAGCAGGCAGGAAAAAGGTTTTTTTTACCCGATGGCTACAATAACAGCTTTTTGCGCCATATTGTCCCGTTCCTGGTGTGTCCCACCTCGTTAATAATTTCCGGGAAATATGCTGGATCACTGACAGTGAAGCCTCTGATTCACCCACTCCACCATCACCTCAGGTCTTCAGTAATCCGGGTGCCCCTACACAGAGCTAGCATTCTCTAAGGCATCGGAAGCTGCTGGAAAGTCCTGGCTGCCCCCAAATTTAGCGACCCCCTCCCTCAGGCGCCTACTGGACGCGTTGGAGGCCCACCTAAAAGTCCTTTACCCCTGCCAGCAAGCAAGGTCTCCAATGCAGCGTGGGAGGCGGTGACAGTGGTGGTCAGCGCCAATACTCTGCAAAAGAGGACAGGCAGCCAGTGCCGAAAGAAGATGAATGATCTCCTCCCAGAGAGAGCCAGTCTTCTCACTACTCTCAACTCACACACTCACAAACCCATCACACATCCACACGGATCTCACTCACCGCCAATTCAAGGGACATCACCATTCACTCTCTCACACACACTTTCACCTACCCTGCAGATTGTGTCCTCATCCGGTCCATGACACCTCTCACCACCCACACATGCCAGACATCCTTATCATCTGGCCTGGCCTCGTCCAGATCACACTCTCTCATGAATCTGTATTCATGCAGGACCAGCTGGCACACAGCTAAAGGGGGAGGTCACAGACTGGTGGAGGGATACCTGACATCAAGTTCCTCACAGACTTTGAAAATAGCGTCATCCAGCTGGCCAGTGATGATCCGGACCGTTGCTGTGGTGACGGTAGGGTCAGCAGTGCTGAGCCAAGTGAGGATCCAGCAGTGCAACATGCATCAGAAACCCATGCTGTGAGTCAGTTCCTCTGTTTCACAGTCCCCTGCTATGCACAAATTATCTCTCCAGGCGCATCTGGGAAATAGCCGAGGGTGTCCAGGACCCAGGTCCTCGACTCGAACCCCGAAAGCATCTCGGAAGAAGAATCTGATGACACCTTAATTGAAAACCCAGATGTGCTCACCCACACCATCCACCAGCACAGAGACACACACCTCATTGGGACCTAGCTCTAGAGGAGCTTTGAGGTCACACTCTGGTGAGCACATCGCACTGCCTGGTCCACAGCAGCTGGAGGCAGGGACTTCCCAGGTTTCCAGCACTCAGGAGATCGCTGAAGGTCAGAAATCTGCTGAGTTCGAGTCGGAAGAGGAGTCTCTGGACTCAGTCATACCTCAGTTGCTGGAGCTGCAAAGGCAAGCTCAGGAACATCAGGAAGGAATGTCTGCTGCACCCCTAAGATTGCAAGGCATGATGGAGGAATCTGTCTGCCGTCAGGCTGAGGTGATAGCGCTGGCATGGCAATGCACTGAGGTCAACACCAGCAGGATGGCGGCTGCCATGAAGATCTTGGTCCAGGACATTGGTCTTGCACTGCTATGTAGGCTGAACTCCATCACTGATGCTATAGCTAACCTCCAACAGTGTCAAAGTGAGGGGGGGTGTGGGGCAGCTCGATCTCACTCCAGCTTCCCCCTCTCCTCAAGGAGTCAGCCAGGGGCCCTCGGGCACCCATAGGGAGGAGGATCAGCAGGTGCACACCCTGGGGCCATCCATCCAGGTGACTTAGGGTATGTCCAGCCCATCCAAACCCCCTCTTCCTGTGACCCCAGCAGCTCCAGCTCCACAGGCCAAGGAGGGTGTCACTGCCGCACAGCAGGACCCCGAAAGCAGGCCGGGACCCTCCAGAGGACGCCCGTCAAGGTCATCACAGACAGGACGTAGCTGTCAGCAGGCTGCCTCCACCTCCTCTGTGGATGTTGGGGGAGCAACAAGACATAGCGGCAGGGTTAGGAAAGTTGAGAAGATTTGCTATGCACAGCCTGGGCACGGGTGTTACTCACCTTTCCTTAATGTTCACTATTGTAATAAACTCCCAAGAATGAAAGAAAAGTCACCATAGTCCCAGAGGACCATAGCTGTTCTCTCGTTACAGAGAGATGACTGATGGTGAGTTTAACCTGAGGGTCACCACACCTCAGGCAAGGAGTGAGATTCAGAAGGAGGGACCTTCATGGATGACCTCAGCTGGTACAGGAATTGAACCCGGGCTGTTGGCGTCAGTCTGCATCACAAACCAGCCGCCCAGCTGACTGAGCTAACCAACATCCCACCCCCTGCAAGAACCTGCCTATGGCTACTTGCTTTGATGAGCAGTGTTTGAGTCACTCAGATGTGAAATCTTGGTTCCTACACACGCTAAAGGCAAGTGTCTCAGCCCAGGACCTCTTCCCTGTGCAATGTGTAACCTTCAGATCAAAGTGATGTTCCGGCTTCACACTCACTGGACACATTAGTGACGCCTGCACCTCGATGGTGCTGGTCATTGCTGCCAGAATGTCCTGGGCAGGTGTCACAGAGTTCAGTCATTCTCTCTCTGTGCTCTCAGCATCTTTGAGGTGGGGCTTCCCCCCCCTTCCCCCCTCCATCTCTTCAGCATCTGTGTCCAGTGATGCTATGCTCCTGAAGGGCTCAGGTGCTGAAGACTGACAAAGGATCTGGAGCATTTAAAGTTTCTCAGCTGCATTTCTATGATATGACCCTGGTCACAAAGCGCAAGTGAGCTGCCCTCAGCCAGACAGGAGTCAGACATTCACAGAGGCAATGTGAAGATCTATGGAGTGTCCTCACTGCACTTTGTCATCATCCTCCACGAATTTTGCAACTATGAGAGCCTCCTCAGCGGGCCTGCCTCATCGGGCCAGTGCGATGACCTCATTGCTGGTATCCTCGCCTTTGAGTACCTCATCATCGTCACCTCCTTCGATGACCTCCTCATCGGACCATATGTGCAGTTCCTCCATCTCCTCCTCAGCCAAGTCCTCCCCCTGTTGCAGCACCAGGTTGTGGAGCAACCTGAGATCTGTGCAAATCCCTGCGCTCTTACTTCCTGGCTCTCCTGATCCTGGCAAAATGCACAAAGTTCTGTGCCTTCTCAACGATGTCACTTGTGACCACCTGGATGCACTTGTACATGGAGGCTTGCGAGATCCCACACAGATCACCTGTGGAGCCTTGGAAGGAGCCACTGGCATAAAGATTGAGCGCCGCAGTCACTTTCACAGCCACTGGCAGTGGCTGCCCTCCCTGTTCCCATGGTGGAAAGTCCTGCAGCAGGTGGCTGATGTGACCAACCAGTTCCCTGGACATGCAAAGTCTTCAACGACATTGGTTCTCAGTCATCTGCAGGAATGACAGGCACCGTCTATAGACCCCGGGTCTAGTGAGGTGCCTGCGAGTGACAGCTCACCGTGGATCTTCAGCTGTGTGCGCAGCAGGTCCTGCAGCCTCTTCGTACTGAGGGAGGTGTTCCTCCCTTTGCCGAGACTGGTGCCTCCTCCACTTCTCTGGTCTCTGTACGCCAAGAGGCATACTGCTAAATCACCAGGCTCCATGAGCCTGATGTTCTCCTCTTGCAGAGTCAGAGAGACGGATGGGTTAGCCTGGGTATACTAAGAACCTCCGTTGGTTAAGTCTGAAGGCCCCTTCACGCATGCTGGAGAGTGCTGGCCACCACTTGGATGGCCCGTGTGTAGTGCACTCATTGGCTGTCCGAAAGCCACCCCCCTCTGCCCCACTGCACTTGACCGATGGCAGCTGCTTCGCCCTTGGACTCAGCTCAGGCTCAGGCATTCTCCTAACCCGCACTGCAAGGCTGCAGCTTTAGCTTGAAGCATAACAGATACTAGTCCACATCTTAATAAAGACATTGCAAGGGGCTGTGAGCACCTCCACCAGGGCAGGAGGGTGAAGCAGTAATAAAGATGTTTGGATAAATCACAGGTGAAACACAGGCAGCAGTAATCCCTTTGCATCTGGTGCCTCAGATTGAGCCCCTGCGCAAGAAGAATGAGCCTCTTCCTTTAGACAGATCAGAAAGTGTGAGACAGACAATTCATTAGCCCATAGGCTAATTGTCCATCTCCACGAAAGGAACTGAAATAGGCCTGCTTCGAAATTCTTCATGTAGTCCTTGGGTCCCGACCCATTGTGCGGAGTCTGGGTGGTGACCCGTTGCGCGGAGTCTGGGCGCGGAGCCGTTGCGCGGAGTCTGGGCGCGGAGCCGTTGCGCGGAGTCTGGGCGCGGAGCCGTTGCGCGGAGTCTGGGCGCGGAGCCGTTGCGCGGAGTCTGGGCGCGGAGCCTGGGTGGTGACCCATTGCGCGGAGTCTGGGCGCGGAGTCTGGGTGGTGACCCGTTGCGCGGAGTCTGGGCGGTGACCCATTGCGCGGAGTCTGGGCGCGGAGTCTGGGTGGTGACCCATTGCGCAGAGTCTGGGCGCGGAGTCTGGGTGGTGACCCATTGCGCAGAGTCTGGGCGCGGAGTCTGGGTGGTGACCCATTGCGCAGAGTCTGGGCGCGGAGTCTGGGTGGTGACCCATTGCGCAGAGTCTGGGCGCGGAGTCTGGGTGGTGACCCATTGCGCAGAGTCTGGGCGCGGAGTCTGTGTGGTGACCCGTTGCGCGGAGTCTGGGCGCGGAGCCGTTGCGCGGAGTCTGGGCGCGGAGTCTGGGTGCGGACTCGCTACACGGAGTCTGGGTGCTGATTCATTGAAAAGGCAGTGGTAAAGTACAAGTAAACCTGTGCGGCTTCATTCCATTTCGATACCTTGTTAGGTGGTTGCTGGTTTACATAATAAGCCCATTGTGTTACCGTAGGGCATTTTAGCCAACTATTTAACCATGAGGACACAATAACCGGGTGTGATTCAATCCTCATTTGATGAATGCAGTAAGTGTGCACGTGCAAACTCACATATTTACAGAAATGCACATATACAAACATACACACATATACTCTCATGCTCATCTAACATGCACGCAGGTGGTGGCATAGTGGTATTGTCACTGGACTAGTATCCCAGAGACCCAGGGTGATGCTCTGGGAACCTGGGTTCGAATCCCACCACAGCAGATGGTGAAATTTGAGTTCAATAAAAACGTTTGGAATTAAAAGTCTAATGAAATGATTGTCGTAAAATCCCAACTGATTTACTAATGGCCTTTGGGGAAGGAAAATCTGCTGGTCTCCATGTGACTCCAGACCCGCAGCAATATGGCTGAGGCTTAGCAGTTCTCAAACACAGACAGACAAACATAAATATACACAAAAATATATGCATATATGCTTACACAAACATATATAGGTGCATATATACACCGATATATATGAACAGATGTGCACACAATAATGTGCATAAATTAACACACACAACTCATGGCAGGACAAGGTCACCAACTCAGAGGTCCTAGAGTGTGCTAATTCTATCAGTGTACACTCATTGCCAAGCCAACAATGTCAGCCACGTGCGTCGGATGGAAAATAATTGTATATCCAAAGACTTTCTATACGGTGAACTGGCCATTGGGTCACAACCTTCAGGGCGTCCGTACCTCCGCTGCAAGCCAGATATGAGAATGGAGGGCATTGACATTGACAACTGGGAGACAGTCACTGTCAGCCATGATCACTAGACGTTGCCACATTGGAAGAGGCCAGCGGAACAAAACACTCAGCTAGCCGGGAAGAGGGCCTAGTGAAAGCACCTTCTCAGCCCACTGTCTTCTGCTGCAGAAAATGTGGCAGAGAATACCATGCCAGAGTGGGGTTCCTGAGCCACACCTGATGATGCTTAGCACAGAGTTGACCACCACAGCGCAAACCATTGTCTTACAAGACAGAAGAATGCCACCAGTATAACACACACACACAAACCAGCCTACAGATGCCAACACGTACATAAACACACATCAATACAAATACTTAAGTATACATACCAGCACACGCAATATGTTTCCTTTATATGTTCTATTCCTGGCTGACATTCTGTTAAATCTGTGAGTCAGACACCTTCTTTGTGGCAGAGACTGTATGACTCACTCCATGAATTGAGTTGAGAGAATAAAGCAACATTGAACTTGCTCTGAACCCACTGCTTTTAATATTCATCAACCTGTCCCTTAGAAATAGTTACTCAGTGACCTGATAAAGTGAATCTCTTGGTGCATCTAAGGGGTGAAAATACCTCCAGTAACTGTGGGACAGCCACTTTGAGAGTTCCTCTGTTATTTAGGCCTTTTTGTTACTAGGGTGTCCTACTTTTCAATCATAGTCAAATCAGAGCATGTACACAGTTCACTAAAAATACCGAGCAGCAAAAATCACAAACACATTCACGAAGCATAAATCAACCAGCTTAACAAGTTTCCTCATTGAAATTCCAAATATCATGGAGTTCCTGACGTACGCTCCTGATATAGTGAAACTCTGATAGTGCACCTCCTGAAACAGTAAAACTGGTAGGATAACTTCCTGACACAGTGAAACTCAGACAGGATAACCTTCTGACACACCGAAACTCCAACAGGATCATGGATGATCGTGCCATGCTCAGCTAATGAAGGAAACTATCTTGTATGCCCTCTTAACAATCCATCCATCTGCCCTGCTACCTTCAGAGATCTATGGATGTGCACTTCAAGGTCCCCCTGTTCCTCTCAACCTCCCAGTATCCTACACCACATGGACTGCAGCGGTTCAAGAATGCCGCTCACCACCACCTACTGCAGGGCAATTAGGGATGGACAATGGCCCAGCCAGCGACCTCCACATCCCATGAACAAATATATTTAAAACAATCTGTGTTGATTGTCTTTGCTTAATCAATACCTTTCTAAATAATGATTTATACTGTCCCTCAGAATTTTTCCAATAATTTTGCCCATATGGAGGATCTTTTCCTCCCTTTGTAAACAATGGTGCAATGTTAGCAGTTCCCTGGTATCGGTCCTGTACCCAGAGAGGATTGGAAAATGATGGTCGGCGCCTCCATTATTTCCTCCCTCGCTCAGCAGCCTGAGATATATTTCATTCAAGCCTGGCAATATATCTACTTTCAAAGATGCTAAACCCCTTAATACTTCTTTTCTCACTATTTATCCCATTCAATATTTCACACTCCTCCTTAACCACAATGTCTGCATCATCTTTTGTGAAGACAGACATAAAGCATTCATTGAAAATCATGCCCACACTTTCCATCTCAACACACAGGTTACCTTTTTTGCCCCTTATCAGCTCTCTTCTTTCCTTATTTATCCTCTTTGTCTTTATGTATTTATAAAACGTCTTTAAAGTTTTCTTGATCTTGCCAATATTTTTCCATGCACCCTCTTTTTGCTTTCCTAACTTCCTTTTTAATTTCACAGCTACACATTCTACACATTCACTTCTCTTGAAACAGAGAAACTCCGATATGATAACCTTCTGATATGGAGAAACTCTGATGGGTTAACAACTCGGACGAGGGGGCAGAGTATCCAAATTTGCTGACGATACAAAAATAGGTGGGAGGGCATGTTGTGATGAGGGCATAAGGACTCTGTAAGAGGATATAGATAGGTTGAGTGAGTAGGCAAAAACTTGGCAGATGGAGTTTAATGTTGGCAAGTGTGAGGTTATGTACTCTGGTAGGAAGAATCAAAAGGCAGACTATTATTTAAATGGAGGGAGACTCCAAAAAAGTGCAGCACAGAGGGATCTGAGTGTTCTTGTGCATGAAACACAAACTGTTAGCGTGCAAGTGCAGCAAATAATTAAGGTGGCAAATTGAATTCTGGCCTGTACTGCTAGGGGGTTTGAGTTTAAAAATAGGGAAGTCTTGTTACAACTGTACAGGGTGTTGGTGAGGCTGCACCTGGAGTACTGTGTACAGTTTTGGTCCCTGCACTGAAGCAGTTCAAAAGAGATCCACTAGGCTGATTCCTGGGATGAAGAGGTTGACTTACCAAGAACAGGTTAGGCCTTTATTCATTTGCGTTTAGAGAAATGAGGGGTGACCTTATTGAAACGTACAAGATTCTGAGGGGGATTGACAGGGTAGATGTTGAGAAGATGTTTCCACTAGTAGGGGAATCTTGAACTAAGGGATATAGTTACAGAATAAGGGGACACTCATTTAAAACTGAGACGCGAAGGAATTTATTCTCTCAGAGGGTAGTGAATGTCTGGAATTCTCTACCCCAGAGTCGTGGAGGCTAAATCACTGAAAGTATTTAAAGAGGAGGTAGATAGATTTTTGAAATATCGGGGAGTTGAAGACTATGGAGGAGCTGGCACGAAAGAGGAGTTGAGGCCTGGGGCAGATCAGCCATGATCTTATTGAATGGCAGGAGAATTTGAGGGGCCGAATGGTCTACTCCTGCTCCTGTTTCTTATGTTCTTAATCTCTCAATTCGATGAAACTGCAATAGCGTAAGCTCCTGACACAATGAAACTCCAATAAGATAACTTCTTTTGCAGAATCATTCTCCAGAATTCGGATTGCATGCTGTACTCAGTGCAAATACAGAATGATTATCTTTTTATCTCAGTACCTGTTTTCTGTGCCTGTGTTACTCTTTAGTCCACTTTGTCTGGTTTTCTGTTCGTGTCTGCCTTTGTGTTGTCTCTTCAGTTTCTCTGTGCTATCTTTGTTTCACAATGTTGTCTCCTCAGCCTCTCTGTGTCATTGTGCTGTCTCCACTTTCTCTGTTCACAACATTTTGTTTCTCTTTTTGACTGTAACCTATTTTTTTTATTGTTTCCCTTTGTTTCATTGTGTGCCTCTTTTCTCTATGCTTCATTGTGCTGTTTATGATCTGTATTCATTGTGATGTAGCTTTTACTTTCCATTTGATTCTGTTTCCACAGTGTCCGTGTTTCACTGTGCTCTGTTTCCACAGTCTCCATGTTTCACTGTGCTCTGTTTCCACAGTCTCCGTGTTTCACTGTGCTCTGTTTCCACAGTCTCCGTGTTTCACTGTGCTCTGTTTCCACAGTCTCCGTGTTTCACTGTGCTCTGTTTCCACAGTCTCCGTGTTTCACTGTGCCGTCTGTTTCCACAGTGTCCATGGGCTGAATCTTAAGGCTTCCAGGGTGAGCCATTCAAAAGTCCATTGACTTCAGCGGGACCTGAAAATCCGGCCAGTGGGAGGGGCCATAAAATTCCACCCCCTACGTAGAATTTTACCAATCAGTTGGAGGCCGGATTGGTATCAGGTGGGCTTGGAATATAATGGAAATGGATATCCGGCTGGTAACCCGACATCTTTCTGCCTCTCTCCAGTTTTCCCAGGGGTTGGTTGACAGTGCAGTGGGAAACCCCTGTGGGTAAAATGCATAGCCAATTAAAGCAACTGAAAAGACAGTAAGGAACCACTTAATGGGCCCAATGAGTCTTTCCCAGTGGCACATGAGTTACACGCGTTTGTAACCCAGTTAGATAAGGAAGGTGAGTGCACAGCAGGAGGGCATTGGCATATCAAGCCATCATTGCAGCAGCTCAAAGGGGAAACCTGTAAATGGAG
This sequence comes from Carcharodon carcharias, assembly GCF_017639515.1. Taxonomy (NCBI): domain Eukaryota; kingdom Metazoa; phylum Chordata; class Chondrichthyes; order Lamniformes; family Lamnidae; genus Carcharodon; species Carcharodon carcharias. The sequence goes on from NC_054479.1 coordinate 124,527,935, forward strand.
CAGCCATATGATTAGCAATGTTAGGCCAGCACTATTGGGAGCTAATCACTGAAGCAAGTACTTTGGCTAAGTCGCAGTAAGAGGACTTGGTGTCTTTGCACTGAGGACAGTTGGAGAGATTAAGGGTAGCACCAACCTTTAAAGGTTTGCCCTTACCGAGCATCCATAGCGGAACGGGCATCAAATGCCACAGGACAAGTAGCTGCAGCATAAAACACAGGGAACAGAATCAGGAAGCAGCAGAGGGAGTGGCCTAAGGGCTGCTTGCAGAAAAAGGTGCAACTCTGTGCACAGGATCTATAGGCCAAGGACCAGCTTCCTTGAGCTGTCAGAGCAGCAGTGCCTCTGAAGGCTGCAGCTATCACATCAAGTCGTCGCTGACCCGTGCACCCTGATGGAGGACAGCCAAACGCCATTCCGGTAGGAAGCCACCCAGCTACTGTGACGGTGACCATCGCATTGGGTTTTTATACATCCAGCTCATTTCAGGGCCCTGCTGCAGACAACTGTCAAGTTTCACAATCAACAGATGCAGGTCACAGATATCTTGTATCACAGAGCATCCCAGTACATCAAATGCGAAACATATGCAACCAGTCAAGCTCAGAAAGTTATAGGATTTGCTTCGATGGCCGGCTTTCCTCTGATTGGGGAGTCATCGACTGCACCCACGTGGTGATCAAGGCCCAGGTGTATTTGTTAATCGTAAGGGCTTTCACTCATTCAAAATGCAGCTGGTATTTGAACAACACAAAAGGACCCAAGAGGAGCCTGCGAGGTTTCCAGGGAGCTGTGACGATGCCTTTTTCCTCCAGCAGTTTCCAGTGCCTCTGCTCTTCAGACCTCCAAACAGCCTCAGTGGATAGCTTCTGAGTGACCAGGAATACCCGCTGAAGACCTAGCTGCTGACATCAGTGCATCACCCCAACATAGTGGCACACGAGGTTCAATAGATGCCTTCTATCTATCACAGCCTCAATACAGCAAGCAATTGGCTTGCTTTAAATGCAACCAGGTGTTTGCCTGCTCTGAGAGAACTCTGCAATTCAGGTCATAAGGGTTTCACGCTTAGTGATGGTGTACAGCAATACTATACTCTGTACAATCTAGCATTTCAAAGAGGAATGGAGCTTGTGATAGAGGATGTTGGGGGCTTCCTCAAACAAGGTGGGCGAGGAGGAGGAGGATGGTCGGGCAGAGCATGAACATCCAGAGGCACCTATTATGCACCCTGGCATTGACCATGCCAGAGAGGCCATGATGCTCTCATCCAGGCCCACTTCAACTGAGGGCAGTGCACCCATCATTGCCCTCTGCCAACCATTGCTACCCCTGTGCTTGCAGCACAGCTGGAGGCAGTCTGCTCATTCAGGCCCTGACACTCTAGATGCTAGAGGCAGGTGTCCTCTGGTTGGCCTGAGGGCTCCTCTCAAAGACTTAGCCCATCTGCAAATGTGCAAGGGCAGCTTCAGTAATGAGGGTTGGGAGTCAATTACTATGTCTTTGTCAGAGGGAGGGGTGCATGATCTAGGGGTGCCTTGAGGGGAGGTGCCCTCCTGTCCCTGTCAGCCTGTTCTCTCCCTGTTAACAAAATGTGGCTGATCACTTGGGTGTTTTTTTTAATTCGCCCATGGGTTGTGAGCATCATTGGCTAGGCCTGCATTTGTTGTTCATCCCTATTTATTCTTGAGAAGGTGGCAGTGAGCCATCTTCTTGAATTGCTATAGTCCATTTAGTGTAAATGCTCCCATAGTGCTGTTAGGTAGGGAAGTTACAGGCACTTGACCGGTGAGAGTAAATGAACAGCGATATAGTTCCAAGTCAGGATGGTGTGTGGCTTGGAGGGGAACTTGCCAGTGGTGGAGTTCCCAAGCATCTGCCGCCCTTGTTCTTCTAGTGATAGGTGCTGTCAAAAGGAGCCTTGGAAAGCTACTGCGGTGCCTCTGTACATGGTACACATTGCTCCCACTGGCCACAGTGATGGAGGGAGTAATTATTTAAGATGGTGGACGGGGTGTCGATCAAGTGGGCTCCTTTGTCCTGGATGGTGTTGAGCTCCTTGAGTGTTGAATGTAGTGTCCAGCCATCAAAGCAACTGTTAACTCAATGCTTTTCAATGTATCCGTCATTTTATGGACCCCATTGCCATGTGTTTACATCTACTCAACTCGTTGACCTGTCACATCTGATGCTCAATGAGGTTGGCTACTCTTTCAATGGAGTGTTCCTAGCTGACAGTAAAATAAAGCTTTGCATTTCACTGATGATCATATTTCTCCTATCAGTGAGCAGGTCTCCCCATAATTCACATGCTGGAGCCAGCTGTAAGTCTCATATGTAATGCTTTCACTCACTTACTGCAGCACCTCCATCTCTCCATCAGCAACAGAATAAACTTATTTCCTACCAATTTCCATTGCATCATTCTCCATTGGCATCAATATGGTCAAGGATGCCACTCCACCCCAATTCTGTACATCTCCCAGGAACTATACTCACCCTCCTCCTGCAATGCGAAAACAAAGTGAGTAAGGACTACTGTTAAATCAGTTTTTGCTTAGGCTGTAAGTGCAACATTTGAGGGAGCTCACTATGGGATGGGGAACACTAGGTCAAGGAACTGAGGGATAGTGTCAGTTCTATCTGTGGAGATGTAGAGTTAAGATGCAGCCTGGGCAGACATCCTTAAGTGTGGCTGCAGAGAGAGAGAGTTTCAGAGAGTGTGCTAGAGAGGAATACAGAGGTGAGAAAGTTATGGTTGCCATCTGACACTTTCATGCCATTCACTTTGCTGGACTTCAAGAGGTCGATGAAGCATTTTCTGCACTGGATCCACATCCCCTGCATCACAATCTGGCTGCTCAACACCTCTATGGTCTTTAACCAAGCCTGTCTCGTTAGGCTAGCTGGCCTCCGCCTGTTGTCCTCTGAAAAGAACATGCCTCCCTGCCCTCACAGCTTCCAGTGTCACCCCAAGTACAGCATCCTTATGGCGTGGGTTTGGTCTTCCCCTTCTGGCACCCATTTACCTCTCCCTTTTTCTTCTGCACCATTGCTGTTCAAAACGCATTGTTGTGCCACTGTGCGTGCTGCTGGTGTTGCTTTAAATACTGTGCCCTCAATCGAATTTCTGACTGCTCCTCCCACCAGCTTTTCCTAGTTGAAAGACAAACCCAGGGGCATCCTCTCAATTGGCTGGTCATTAGTAACTTCACCCGGAAGGGCCACTATTTGCAGGTTTGGGCTGCCAACCCAGATGTGGCCCAGATGCTGCATCAGAATCCAGGTTCATAAGATTCCACCCTGTGTTTCACTGTGTTATCTGCTTTCTTGGTGTTTCTCTGTGTTTCACTGTGTTATCTGCTTTCTCTCTGTTTCTCTGTGTTTCACTGTGTTATCTGCTTTCTCTCTGTTTCTCTGTGTTTCACTGTGTTATCTGCTTTCTCTCTGTTTCCCTGTGTTTCACTGTGTTATCTGCTTTCTCTCTGTTTCCCTGTGTTTCACTGTGTTATCTGCTTTCTCTGTTTCTCTGTGTTTCACTGTGTTATCTGCTTTCTCTCTGTTTCCCTGTGTTTCACTGTGTTATCTGCTTTCTTGGTGTTTCTCTGTGTTATCTGCTTTCTCTCTGTTTCTCTGTGTTTCTCTGTGTTATCTGCTTTCTCTCTGTTTCTCTGTGTTTCACTGTGTTATCTGCTTTCTCTCTGTTTCTCTGTGTTTCACTGTGTTATCTGCTTTCTCTCTGTTTCTCTGTGTTTCACTGTGTTATCTGCTTTCTCTCTGTTTCCCTGTGTTTCACTGTGTTATCTGCTTTCTCTCTGTTTCCCTGTGTTTCACTGTGTTATCTGCTTTCTCTGTTTCTCTGTGTTTCACTGTGTTATCTGCTTTCTCTCTGTTTCCCTGTGTTTCACTGTGTTATCTGCTTTCTTGGTGTTTCTCTGTGTTATCTGCTTTCTCTCTGTTTCTCTGTGTTTCTCTGTGTTATCTGCTTTCTCTCTGTTTCTCTGTGTTTCACTGTGTTATCTGCTTTCTCTCTGTTTCTCTGTGTTTCACTGTGTTATCTGCTTTCTCTCTGTTTCTCTGTGTTTCACTGTGTTATCTGCTTTCTCTGTTTCTCTGTGTTTCACTGTGTTATCTGCTTTCTCTGTTTCTCTGTGTTTCACTGTGTTATCTGCTTTCTCTCTGTTATCTGCTTTCTCTCTGTTTCTCCGTGTTTCACTGTGTTATCTGCTTTCTCTCTGTTTCCCTGTGTTTCACTGTGTTATCTGCTTTCTCTCTGTTTCTCTGTGTTTCACTGTGTTATCTGCTTTCTCTCTGTTTCTCTGTGCTTTACTGTTATCTGCTTTCTCTCTGTTTCTCTGTGCTTTACTGTTATCTGCTTTCTCTCTGTTTCCCTGTGTTTCACTGTGTTATCTGCTTTCTCTCTGTTTCTCTGTGTTTCACTGTGTTATCTGCTTTCTCTCTGTATCTCTGTGTTTCACTGTGTTATCTGCTTTCTCTCTGTATTTCACTGTGTTATCTGCTTTCTCTCTGTTTCTCCGCGTTTCACTGTGTTATCTGCTTTCTCTCTGTTTCCCTGTGTTTCACTGTGTTATCTGCTTTCTCTCTGTTTCTCTGTGTTTCACTGTGTTATCTGCTTTCTCTCTGTTTCTCTGTGCTTTACTGTTATCTGCTTTCTCTCTGTTTCTCTGTGCTTTACTGTTATCTGCTTTCTCTCTGTTTCCCTGTGTTTCACTGTGTTATCTGCTTTCTCTCTGTTTCTCTGTGTTTCACTGTGTTATCTGCTTTCTCTCTGTATCTCTGTGTTTCACTGTGTTATCTGCTTTCTCTCTGTATTTCACTGTGTTATCTGCTTTCTCTCTGTTTCTCTGTGCTTCACTGTGTTATCTGCTTTCTCTCTGTTTCCCTGTGTTTCACTGTGTTATCTGCTTTCTCTCTGTATTTCACTGTGTTATCTGCTTTCTCTCTGTTTCTCTGTGCTTCACTGTGTTATCTGCTTTCTCTCTGTTTCCCTGTGTTTCACTGTGTTATCTGCTTTCTCTCTGTTTCTCTGTGTTTCACTGTGTTATCTGCTTTCTCTCTGTATCTCTGTGTTTCACTGTGTTATCTGCTTTCTCTCTGTATCTCTGTGTTTCACTGTGTTATCTGCTTTCTCTCTGTTTCTCTGTGCTTCACTGTGTTATCTGCTTTCTCTCTGTTTCCCTGTGTTTCACTGTGTTATCTGCTTTCTCTCTCTTTCCCTGTGCTTCACTGTGTTATCTTTTCCTAACTCTGTATTTCAGTGTCTTGTGTGCTTTCTCTGTCAGTGTTGTGTGTGCTTTCTCTGTTGTTTTACTCTTGTTGTCTCTTTGTTTACTGTCTCTTTTCCAGTTTAAGTCTTCAACATTTTTTTCAGAAACACGTGAAGACCGGACAAAGCGACTCTTCAGGCATTACACAGTTGGATCCTATGATAACTTTTCATCTCACAGGTAGGAGACTTCATTTACTTTATCAGGAGTTATTTTGTACTGGGCGTGTTAAAAACATGATATTGTTGGCTTTCAGTGCAGGACAGACTCATACAATTAATGTAGGCTCCCACAGCTGAATATATGTGTCCTATAGGACATGGGCACATACAACCCATTAAGTACAGAACATGGCGGTGAGATTGGTCTTCGTCAGTAACACCAAACAGACTCATAGCAAATTTTCATTTTGTTTTACATTGCAACCGATTTTCTTTTTGTTGGTGAGGCATACTGCCAATTTATGATGTGTTGTACCAAATTATTGGCAAAGTCTGATTACAGTCCCTACTAGCCTTGTCTCTGTCAAAGCAAGCTCACAAGAATGGATGGTGTAGGATATTGAATTGGTCCAATGGTGAATTAGGTTCATACGATTCTGAGTTCAAACTGTGTAAAATGTTGACATAGGCTACAGGTGTAGATGGAGCATTACTCTATATCTAACCCACACTGTACCTGCCCTGTGAGTGTTTGATGGGCAGTGTACAGGCAGCTTTACTCTGTATCTTACCAATGCTACACCTGACCTGGAAGAGTTAGCGGCGAAAGTGTGGCAGAAGCTTTACTCTGTTTCTGACCCTTGTTGTATTGGGAAGTAGGTTGGTAGGTGGGGTTAAGGGCCTGAAGACAAGGTGGTAGTTTCAGTTGAAGGGATATGGGTAGAAGATAGTTATGTGAGTTTGAGGGATAAGGGGAGAAGGTGGGTAGTCAAAGAAGTTGAGTATGTGGGGTTGAAGGAAATGCAGTGGAAGGTGGGCGGTGTTGAAAGAGAAGGGGAGAAGATGGTTATGGTGGAGTTGGAGAATATGGGGAGCAGATTGGTATCCGGCGTTCAAAGCTATGGGGAGAAGATGGGTTGACGAGATTGAATGATATGGACGAAAGGTGGGGTTAAAAGATGGGCAGAAGATGGTAGATGGGATTGAAGGATATGGGGACTAGATTGGTAAGCACCTGTGTCACTAAGGTAATGTGAATAAATGCATTAAGCTTTCAGGTGAGGCTTTCAGTTCCTTGTAATGGATTTGCCTCCGTGGTAGAGAGCAACATCCTATGTAACTGTTACTAGTACAACACGATATATAAGCTTCTCATCAAATTACTTGAATTTCATTGCGTCTCTCCAGTGAGGTGGACATAGAACTGTTTGCCATGATGGAGGACAAGCACTCCCTATGGCACTGAATTTCAAAGCATCAGGATCATTTCAGGGATCCACTGGAGATGTGGGTGGGATCTCCCAAACTGCGGTTCGTCACTGCATCAGGATGGTCACCAATGCCATCTTCAAGAGGGCTAGCCAATTCATAAGCTTTCGTACCGATCCAGATAGTCAAGCTGAGAAGGCTATAGGTTTCAGGACCATCGTAGGGTTCCCCGGGTGCAGGGCGTCATCGCCTGCACATATGTGACCTACAAGACTGCCACAGGCCAGGCTGCAGCCCTTCATCAACAGGAAGGATTTCCACTTGCTAAATATATAACTGGTCTGTGACCATTGCAAACAGTTCCTGCAGGTGTGTGCTTCCCGGGAAGCAGTCACGTTGCCCATACAATAGTGCCGGGTGATAAACCTTTTCAGGCTCCCTTGCAGCCTTCAAGGATGGATACCGGGTGACATGGACTACTCATAGAAGACATCGCTACTGACACCTGTGAGGATCCCACAACTTGCCGCTACAGGGGGGTGAGGTTTTGAACAAATTGTGCAGCATACACCTCCTCTGACAATGATGATCTGGAAGAAGCGTTAACCAAGCACACTGTTATGACGACCCTCAGGCACCACAGGAAAGGCAATACATGGAAGGGAGACTCGCAACGAGCTAATACAGGAACATTTCAAGTGATCCTTAGTAACAGATCCATGAAATCAAATAAAGCTACAGCGTTCTGCAGTCCCATTGCCACTTAAATAAATACTGGCCTTGTCAGCAATGCTCTTATCCCATGATCAAATAATAAAAATCACACTATGGCACCTTGCTGATTACTCCAGAGGAATGTCATCTGCCTGAGGCTCAGCCTTCCCCTGCCTTCCCACAGTCCTCCAAGTCTTAATGTCCTTGGCTATCACAGCCTCCATCAGCTGCTTTGGTATTTGTGCTGTGCTCACCAGATTGAGACACCAAATCTGCACAAAAATGGATATCCACCGACATGAGATTATATGCACTGATGGAGGATGTGGGAAGATTATGTGGTGGTGCAACCTCAGAGGGCACTTCTTCCTGCTCTGATGTGGACGGCTGTCTCCCGGTTACTGGAGCTGTATGCTCTTGTCTTTGAGCTGCGTGAGAGAGAAGATTAATTAGAGAGTAATGTACATTCTATCTCATCCTTCAAACTACAAGTGTGGAGCTCCATGTGACCTGTGATGGACACATGAACACTATGATAAAAGCAAAAATATGAATACTATAGATCGTGCTCCCCAGAGACTCTCATGTCCCTATCCATTCGGCTGCTTACTCTCTTTTGTCTCCACTTCTGTTTCACTATTTGCTATGGAATGGCCCCCACACTGGCCTCCAAGCTCCAGTGCCTCCTCCATCAGCTTCAGGATGGCAAGGTAAGGGACACTGCCACTGGTTTTTGCCCTTTCTCTTGCATTGTGCCCATGCATTTCCTGAAAGTGCATTAAAGATCATTGTTAGTCAACTGACAAAGACTAACACAATGCCTCTGTTGGGTGGCAGCCTTACTGTCCGTGATGGTGCCACAGGAATGTGTCCTCCTTGAGGCCACTCAGAAGTGTCAGTGTTGGAGTTAACTCTGACTGATCGGGGCCCTCCACAGAGAGACTGCCAATCCACTGACAGGCCAAGCTGCTGCTTTCCCTCTGCCAGTGATTGGGTGGGCATGCCCTTTCCTGTAAGAAAAGCAATGGATGGTGCCCTCACTTTGGCAGAAAGCATGAGGTCATTAACGCACTTGGGGCACTGGAGCCAGGTTCTAAGAACAACCCCAAGGCTGCTGACTTCCTCTGTGACCTGTGTCCAGGCTTACTTTGTCTGGCAGGCCAGATTTCTCTTCTCATTTTGGAAAGAGGACCTACCCCTTGCCTCAGAAGCCTGGAGAAGAGCCTGCAGTGAGGCATCACTGAACTGTGGGGCCCATGTAGGATTTTCCTTCTGCCATTCCTCAAAGAACCTTTTTACTTCAGGGCTTCAGCAGGTGCTGCCTTAGTGGGAGGAACAAATTCACAGAGTGGTCTGGCAGTCCTTTAATAAGGGGCCAGCATTTCCAATGCATGACCTCGGCCGCCGGTGTTGCCTGAATGGATGGCTCTTCTCCCTTCCGGCAATTAATAGGCTGGCTGCCACTGGATCATGTCCTCCAGCACGCCCCACCCCCATCTAGACATCAGCTGCTCCCACTTCCACTCCCTGCTGTTGGACCTTGGGCCTTGCCGCAGAGTTCAGCCCGTTAAACTGAGGTCCCGTTGTTCTTTCAGGTGAACATAAAAGATCCCATGGCACTATTTTGAAGAAGAACAGGGGAATTATTCTTAGTGTCCCAGTCAATATTTATTCCTCAGTCAGCATCACAAAAACAGATTATGTGGCCATTATGACATTGCTAATTGTAGGACTTTGCTGTGCACAAATTAGCTGTTTTGTTTCCTACATTGCTTCAGTGACTACACTTCAAAAGTGCGTCATTGACGTAAAAGTGCTATATAAATCCAAGCCTTTCTCTTTTCTCTTCAGCCCCTTCCTCAACGATTGCACTTCCTCCCGACATTCTCAATTCTTTAATTGTACAAGAGATGTGTAGATGATTGGCAGAGAGTGTTCTTAATGGCACAGTAAATTGAGCCTATTTTGATTCATACTAAATTGAAGATGACAAGACAGGGATTGGGCTGTGAGTAGGCCACTTTGTATCTGTGCAAACTTCCTGTCTACCTCCCCCACCCCACTTGGACTATTTCAGAATTAATTACATTTCCATGGCAACATTCGCTGGCCCATTTGTGACTAAATACCTGAAAGCATGAGTCACAGCTGCAATAGTGCAAAACGACTGAGAACAGAGGGAAGAATTGGAGGATAGAAGTCCTACTGAAATTAGTTGGACATTCAAATTGGAATTTAACTGAAGTGTGTTACCCTGACACAGTTGGGGCCTGGGATTCAACAAGCCTCAATTCTTTTAAAGCTGCGACCACCATTGCTCCTTGTTCTACTTCAACCTTATTCTCAGCTATTTCAGCCCCTTTCATGGAGTACAAGATCCTTGCAACACTTTACACTTGTGTACATTAAATTCCATCCACGAGGTGTTAGCTGTGGTTCAGTGGGTGGCACTCTAACTACCGAGTTGGAAGGTTAGAAGTCCCAATGCAGAGACTTGAGCCCAAAAACCTGTCCCGAGGGAATGCTGCATGGTCAGAAGTGCTGGTTTTCAGATGAGAATTAAACTGAGGTCCTGTCTGCTGTCTCAAGTGGGTGTAAAACAGGCTTGTCCAACCTTTGCGTGTGGGAAATGGAGTGGGACGGGGGGTGGAGGGGGGCACATTTCAATTTCTTTCTCACTCAAGGTGCCGCTGAAGAAATTTCGGCAGGATAAGGTTTGGCACAACATTAAACATGAATTTTGAAAAAAAAAATTGATGTCAACACAATAAATTGATAAATCAAAAAAAAGGACTAATTAATAAAAATGACCATTAAAAAGTGCTAACCAGCAGAGTTAAGTAATAAAACTTATTTTGCGATTTTAGTTAAGAAGCAGAGTTAGAGAGAGAGACAGACTAGGCTCCAAGTCCAGGTCACCAGGGAAGGGAGCAAGGACCAGGGCTGACCTAAGGAGTTGAATTTAACTAACACTGACCTTGTGTTCGCACCTGGTGGTACACAGATACCGAGCTGACCTCAGTGGAATTCATATGAAAGTGGGAGTCAGAAGCTGGGTTTCTCTCCTCTCTTGGTCTGCTTTGTGGATAGGTTTCTGGGAAGGGAGGAGGAAGTGTTCAGCTCACTTCCAGCCTTCCAGGGTCCTCGCTCTCACTCACTCGCTCACTCACTCACTCTGCGCACAGACTCACTCAATCACATAGACTCACTCGCTTCGCACCAGGCCCTGGGAGGTTTGGACATCCTACCACCGAGGAGGTGTTCGGGATATTGGCCTTCCTCACTCCGCCATCTGGGACTCCAGCTGCCTCGAGTGGGTGGTGCTCCCAGCAGGCATTGCTGCTTTGGCTCTGCTGTTCCTCATGGCTTCCCTGGCCTGCTCTGCTAATCATGAGTCCTGCTCCTTTAAGGGCTGCCGCCTGAGCAGGAAGGAGAGAGAGAGAGAGAGACATTGTGGCCAAAGGTAGAGGGAGCGCCTGCTGTGAAAGCAGGAGAAGCCGCTCACCTTCATACTGCCATCAAAATAAAAACAAAAAAACTGCGGATGCTGGAAATCCAAAACAAAAACAGAATTACCTGGAAAAACTCAGCAGGTCTGGCAGCATCGGCGGAGAAGAAAAGAGTTGACGTTTCGAGTCCTCATGACCCTTCGACAGAACTTGAGTTCGAGTCCAGGAAAGAGCTGAAATATAAGCTGGTTTAAGGTGTGTGTGTGGCCAACCCCCTCCACCTCTCTGTCTCTCTATCTCTCCGTCCCCCACACACACACCTTAAACCAGCTTATATTTCAGCTCTTTCCTGGACTCGAACTCAAGTTCTGTCGAAGGGTCATGAGGACTCGAAACGTCAACTCTTTTCTTCTCCGCCGATGCTGCCAGACCTGCTGAGTTTTTCCAGGTAATTCTGTTTTTGTTTCATACTGCCATCTACTGACTGTTTCCCTTGCAAATTTGCTGCTATTAATAGACTCAGTGGTGAGCTATCAGCAGCAAATGCAGGAGAGAAAAAGCCTGTGATTGGAGAAGCAGCTCTTATAGAATCTTTCATTGAACTTACCCATAGTTTGAACAGTGAGTCCACGGATCGGATACAGAGGCTCAGGGTGATGATACTGGTCTGTGGGCCATGGGTTGGACAAGCCTGATGTAAAAGATCCCATCATTCAATTTTGAAAAAAGACATGGGAGTTATCCCTGGTGTCCTGGGCACCATGTATCTATCCCTCAATCACTAAAAACAGATTACCTAGTCACCATCATATTCTTGTTGCAAGTTAAGAAACATGAAACAGAGTTTTGGATGATCTCAATTTTCTGTAGAGTGCAAGATGGGGTCCAGCCAGTCAAGCATTATACACAGCCCTATAGATATCCTCATGCATAATTACATTCACGCCCTCGCCAATGTTTCCTGTAAGCTACATGCATGTGCAGCTGCACAGCTATTGTGAAGGTACTGCACAGGTCGCTCATAAGCTTGTCACCTTGGGCCACACAAGAAAATTTAAGAATACCACACATTGAAATAAATGGAATGCACATAACAAATAAAATTTAAAGGTATCATTGACTCTCACAAATTCATATTAACAACCTCATGCACAATGCCACACATACCCTCATACAATCACATACACACCCATACACAAACCCTGACACGTAGGGCTGAATTTTCCTGGACACTAATGATGGGCTGTGAGGTAGGAGCGCTGGCAAAATGGTGGTGGTGGGGGGGGGTGCCTGCCAGTGGTGGGAGACCTGGTGGCTTGACTGTCCTTTGGATGGCCAATTGAGCTTCTTAAGTGGCCGATTAAGGGCACTTTCCACCCCCTCAAGCATTCTTCCACCTCAGGAGGAGCCGTCACTCCATAGTTCAGGGGCTGTCCTTAATAGGAATTCCATGGCCCAACGAAGGCCCCCCCACCCAGGTGGCAATGACACTGCTGGTGCTCCACAACCCCACCGCACTCACCAGGGTCTGGCTGTCAGGGTCCAACTTCCCTCAACCACACCTGGCTTAGAGGGCGCCCAGCATTGAGCCACCCTCTCCCTGGTCATGCTGCCCCTGTAGTGGCCACCATTAAAGGCAGCACTGCTGAGCTGCCAGTCCTCTGATTGGGTGGCTCCAATGGCAGCCTCTTAATTGGCTGCTGCCAGCAATACATCGCTCTAGGTCCTGCCGCCCACCGAAGCAAGTTGGCCTCCAAATAAGCAGCAAATTCAGCCTACAGTCACGTACACATCCCCTACACATAGTCACATAACTCTGTCCACATGCACACCTTAACACAGTCACATACACACCCTCACACACACAGTCACATATACACACAAGCATACTCTCACACACAGTCACAGACATACTCTCACACTAAGTCACAAATACACCCATACAGGCACACTGTCACACACATTTCACATACACTCACTCATACGCAGTCACACACACACACCCTCACACATGATCACCTATACAGGCAAACAACACACTCCTACATAAACACTCTTACACAGAGTTACAACTACAGCCATACGTGGACTCCCTCACACATAAGTTACTAATACACAATCATACAAAGTCGCAAATGCATGTACACATACACACTCTCATACAGAGGGCGGAATAATACTGGGGGTATGGAGTGGGATGCAGATGGCATGCCCCACACTCCAACCCGCCCCACAGCATTAGAGCCCTGCAGGGCTCTTTAACAAAGACCAAGTGGGACTTCTGCCCCTCACTGGAGGGGAAGTCCCACCCTCTGGATCTGCTGGCCAATTGGATTCGCCGGCAGCTCTCTCCATCCAGGCAGCACCAGGAAGGTGTCGGTGGCAATTACCTGGACTGCAGATGAGGAGTGAAGCCCAAGGCCCAGGAATCCCGGAGCCACTAAATCCAGGGTCTTGGCCTGGGAGGGCTAAGGGAGGTTAGAGAGAGGGACAGTGCGAGGGAAGGGTGGGTTTAAGGTAAGGAGTGGGTAGGAAGGAAGGGGGTGTTCAGCCTAAGGGGTGCTGCCCCACGATCAGCAAAGGGCAGCCCCTGAACAGCGACACTCCCACCCCCTCTTTACTGCCCTTTAACCATTTTAGGTCAAAAATCGGGTTTGATGCTCCCACCCTGCAGCCCACACCAAATGTATTATGGCGTGGACAGCATATTATCAGGATCAATGGGCTAGATAACAAGTCTATTTGACCATTAATTGTTGATTTAAACATGTGGCAGGGGGCTGCCAATTTCAGCACCTGCCCGCCCCTCCACATTATGGGGTTGAGCTTGGGGATGGGCTGGAAGGTGGTGGCCCACCCCATTTTATATCCCCTTCCCCCAAGGGAAACACGCCTGCGGGACACATAAAATTAAGCCCATAGTCACATTTAGACCAACACAGGTATGCCCTTCATTGACAATCAAGTACATACCCTCACACACAACCTGACACACGTACACATACCTTCACAGTCACATAAACTCCCTCATAGACATTCAAATACACACACACACAGAGTCATGTATTTGCACTCAGACACAGTTGCATAAATATCCTCACATACAGCCGCACTGAGTCACATGCACATCCTCCACAGTCACATATATATTTTCACTCATAGTCAGATACTCACCCTCATAACATTCTCATATACTTCACACAGCTTATAACACTCTGATATATTCCACACTCCTCACTTTACACACAATTATATCCCACGCACCTCACCGTGACTCTCTGATATACCTCACACCTTGCATTGTAACCCTCCTATATAACCAGCACCCCTCACTGCAGCAGCCTGTGCTCCTCACTGAAACATTCTTTGATATAGTGAACACCATTCACTTTAGCCTAACAGACAGAATCTTTCAGGTTTATGTTTATAATATCAACACCTATTTGTTTTATAAAAGGATTTGCATTTATATAGTGGCTTTCTCAAGCTAGCCTTTTACAATTATCCTTTTACGGACAATATGTATTTTTGAAGGGTAGACGTTGTTATAAGTTAGGAGCCATGGCAGCCAATTTGTTCACAAGATGGTCCCATAAGCAGTAATGAAATAATTACCAGATAATCTGTTTTAAGTAATAAAAATAGAAAATGCTGGAAATACTTAGTAAGTCTGGTAGCATATGTGGAAAGGGAAACAGAGTTAATATTTCAGGTCCTCAAATGAAGGGTCACTGACCTGAAATGTTAACAGTTTCTCTCTCACTGATGCTGTCAGACCTGCTGAGTATTTCCAGAATTTCCTGTTTTTATTTCAGGTTTCCAGCATCTGCAGTTCTTAGCTCTTGTAATCTGTTTTAGGTCAAGGGATGAAAGTTAGCTAGGACAATGGGAGTATTCACTCTTCAAAAGTGCCGTGGGATCCTTTATGTCAACCTGAGAAGACAGACAGGGCCTCAGTTGAATGTCTCATCCAATTGGCGACATCTCCAACAGTGCAGTGCTCCCTCAGTGCTGCTTTGGAATGTCAACCTATATTATGTGCTCAAATTTTTGGAGTGGGTTTTGAACCAACAACTTCCTGACTCTGAGATGAGAGTGCTACCAACAGAAGCAAGGCTGGCATTTGTTCATAATTTTTAAGATAAAACTAATGCTCAAAATATTGACAATTATATGCTATTCAGTAATTCATCAGGAATCAGTGAAGTATTTTTTTGTCTGTCACATTCTTGCTTGTAAAGTAAGCAAAAGGAATTAATTGATCATTTTATTGGCAGTATTCTTGATGAATGATATTTACTTGGTAGGCCGCTTGCCTATTTGTTGTGCGGTGTTGTAAAGGAATATATTTATCTTTTTGAAATGCATGATTGATTTGTTTTCTGCCTGTATTCTGAATCACCAATTACTGGGTCGCAACAGCTTATGAAGTAAATCTCTGTAGGCTGGCTTATGGGTAGATTGTGTTTGTGATGTCTATCGAATTTTTTTCTGCTGGCTTGCTAATTGTTCACACTCGCACTGGTGCTTGCCGCAGACGAGAACCAGCTTTTTTTTCTCTCTCTAACAGCGTGTGGATGTGAGTGACTCCTGGAGCCTGTAGGAAGTTCCCTTGCATGTAATTAACACTCAGCAGCTGGCTTGTGTTACAGACGTCAGACTAGAACGTTAGATCAGCACTCACTTGATTTTTTTTTCCCTCTGTGCATTATGCAACAGGCTATGTGGAGGGGGGAGGAAAGAGGCTGTTGGGGTGGGGTTTGAATGGAGGAGGGGGAATGAGGAATGCATGCTGCTAGAGTGACTGAGGTGTGTATGTGTGTGAATGTGTGTGTGTGCATGTGTGTGTTTGTGTATGTATGCGAGTGTCTTAGACAGCAAGCAACCCAGCTTTATTTTGTTAACTCCAACCTCTGTGCAGGAGAGAAAAAACACACACGCACACATACACACACATACATACATACGCACACATACACATACATACAATCAAGACTTTGCTGCTGCTGCTGAATGCTGGTGATCACCTTTTGAAGATGGTTGTGAAAAGTAACCCAGCGCCCCTCTTGTCTTTCTCTCACAGTGATTATGTCATCGAGGAGAAGACAGCAGTGCTTCAGAAGAAGGAGAACGAGGGATATGGCTTTGTCCTCCGAGGAGCTAAAGGTGGGATTTGCTGCATTCCTGATTCCCTTATTTTTCCTTTGTGAAACACCCAGCCACATACTGAGCTGGAGTTATAATGGTACACAGCTGATCGGGAATTTGTTTTTTGCCTTGAGAATTTTTCACACTGCTTCTGCGTCCCTTGTGAATCCGTCCAGTTTAACAGCTTGTTTCAATGTTGCTAGCTTAGTCTCAGCATCTTCAATCTTTGTCATACTTGCAACATGATGAGGAACCATTGTTATAGCTGTGTTGTACAGATGGGCAGGGTGAATTTATGCTTCACCATGGACAACGTTCTATTCATCGTGCTCCTCATTATTGCAGGCAGCAGGACTGCAGCTAGAAAAGGACAACAGAATGGTCAATTGCATCTTTCTTAAAAACTGACTGTTATATCAATCACTGGTGTAAAAATATGGTTGACACACTTCCCTGTTGAAAATATTTCAGCGCGAACCATGAAACTGCTCTGGAAAGGGAGGTTTATTAGATAGAGGACAGAATTCCTGTTAAAAGCAGCTACAAGCCTGAGGCATCGGAGCCTTTCTCCCTAGTGCAGTTTTCCCCAGAGGCTGGAAGGATAATGTATTAAAAATATAGTCAGAATGTGCCTGTATAAATACTTGGCAGAAAACACTGCTTCACTTTGAGTGTGTGTACTTGTATCTGTGTCAGCGCCTACGGCACATGGTGTGTGTATGTGTGTGTGTGCGTGTGTGCGTGTGCGTGTCTGTGTGTGTGTGTGCGTGCGCGTGTATGTGTGTGCACACAAATGAATGACCACACATCTCGGCACGTGTATGTTGATCTACTTCCACAAATTCACACGTCCAGTTATCAATGCAAAAGAAAACTATCCCCATCACAGTATGTACAATACTGATATTCTAAGACACAGGAACAACATGAATCCTATACTATATAACGATATCACCATTCATAATGCATACATACAACAGAACTGTGTGCCCATCCCTCTATTGTATATAACAAGATTCATTTTCTGTCAATTGTATATAAAATGATTCACTAACTGTCTCTCTATTGTGCACAACATGATTCACTGTCTTGTCCTCTTTCCTTTATAATGAAATTTATAATGTCTGTCCCTCTATGTAATGAGGTTAACCATTCACCTTCTATTGGACATAATGGTATTCACTGACCATTCCTCTATTGTATAGAACAGGATTCACTGTTCGTTCCTCTATTGTGAATAACAGGATTCACTGACCGTTCTTCTATTGTATAGAACAGGATTCACTGTCCGTTCCTATATTGTATATAACAGGATTCAAAGTCCATTCCACTATTGCATATAACAGTACTCGCCACCCATTTCTCTATTGTATAGAAGAGGATTCACTGTATGTTCAGCTATTATATGTAACAATATTCAATGCCCATCCCTCTATTGCATATAACAGGAGCCACTAACCATTCTTCTATTATACAGAGCAGGATTCTCTGTCCATTCCATTTTTATGCGTGTGTTCATTGCTATTTCTCTATTATTTATAACAGGATTCACTGTCTATTTCAATTATATTGAACAGGATTTACTGCCCATTCCTCTATTTTGTATAACAGGATTCACTATCTGTTCCCCTATTGTATAAAACAGTATTCACTGCTCATTCTTCGATTTTATAAACAACAGGATCCACTGTCTATTTCTCTGTTATACAGAACAGGATTCACTGTCCATTCCTCTTTTATATATAGCAAGATTCACTGTCTGCTTCTCGATTATGTAGAACAGGATTCACTGTCTATTCCTCTATTGCATACAGCAGGATTCACTGTCTATTTCTCCGTTATATAGGACAGGTTTCACTGTCCATTCCTCTATTGTATACAGCAGGATTCACTACCATTTCGCTATTTTACAGACCAGAATTCACTACCTGTTCCTCTATTGTATATAACAGCATTCATTGTTCGTTTCTCTATTATATATAACTGGGTTCCCTGTCCATTCCGCTATTGTATAGAGCAGGATTAACTGTGCCTTCCTCTGTTGTGTGGAACAGTACTTACTGCCTGTTCCTCTATTGTATATACAGGGTTCACTATTCAGCCCTCTGTTGTTTAATAGGATTAACTATTTGTCCCTCCATTGCATAAAATGGGATTCACAGTTCACCCCTTTGTTAAAAATAGGATTCGCTCTGTTCCTTCATTGTACATAACGGGATTCATTACCTATTTCTCTATATTATAAGGACATCTACATCCTGTCCCTCTACTGTATATTTTTTTATTCATGGGGTGTGACTGTCACTGACAAGGCCGGCATTTATTGCCCATCCCTAATTGCCTCTGAGAAGGTGGTGATGAGCCACCTTCTTGAACAGCTGCAGTCCACTTGGTGCAGGTACACTCACAGTGCTGTTCGTGAGAGAGTTCCAGGAGTTTGACTAGTTAAGGAGCAGCGATATAATTCCAAGTCAGAATGCTGTGTGAATTGGCAGTGTACTTGCAAGTGGTGGTGAACCCATGTATCCGCTTTCCTTGTTCTTCTAGGTGTTAGAGGTCACAGGTTTAGAAGATGCTGTCAAAGGAGTCTTAGCTGGTTGCTGTAGTGCCTCTCATAGATGGTACACTTTGCAGCCACTGTGCACGGATGATGAAGGAAGTGAATGTTTAAGGTGCTGGTTGGGATGCCAATCAAGCAGACTGCTTTGTCCTTGGTGGTGTTGAGATTCTTGAGTGTTGTTGGAGCTGTATTCATCCAGGCAAGTGGGCCATATTCCATTACACTCCCGAGTTGTGCTTTGTAGATGGCTTCGGTGAGACAGGAGATCAGTTATTTGCCACAGAATTCCCAGCCTTGACTTGCTCTTGTAGTCACTGTATTTATAAGGCTGGTCCAGTAAATTTGCTGGTCAGTGGTAACTTCCAGGATGTTAATGGCGAGAGATTCAACAATGATAATGCTGTTGAATGTCAAGGGGTGATGGCTAGACTCTCTCTTGTTGGAGACGATCATTGCCTGGCATTTGTGAGGCAAGAATGCTATTTGCCACTTATCAAGTCAAGCTGTTTGCAGCGATGGACTGCTTTGTTAAGTGAGGAGTTATGAATAGCACTGAACGCTGGGCAATTATCAATGAATATCCCCACTTCTGACCTTATAGGCCTGGAGCTGAGTGGCTCTGGCGGAATCCAAGCTGAGCATCGATAAGCAGGCTGTTGCTGTGTAAGTGTCACTTGACAGCTCAGTCAAAGAACCCTTCCATCACTTTGCTGATGATTAGCAATAGACTGAGGAGTGGTAATGGGCCAAATTGGATTTGTCCTGCTTTTTTGTGTGCAGGAACTATCTGGGCAATTTTCCACATTGTCAGGCAAATGCCATGTTGTAGCTGTACTGGAACAACGTGCACTGTAACCGTGCAGCTAGTCCTGAGCACGTCTTCAGTACTACAGCTGGGATATTGTCAGGGCCCGTAAGTTTTGCTGTATCCAGTTCCATCGACTGTTCCTTCATATCACACGGATTGAATCAAATTGGCTGAAGACTGGTGTTAGTGATGCTGGGGACCTCAAGAGAAGGCTAAGATGGACTATCCGCTGTGCACTTCTGGCTGAAAATGGTTACAAATGCTTCAACCTTGTCCAACATGCTGGGTTCAGCCATCATTGAAATGGGGATGTCTGTGGAACTGCCTTTTCCGCTTAGTTGTTTGATTGTCCATTACCATTTACAACTGGATGCGACAGGTCTGCAGAGCTTTGATTTGATCCGTTGGTTGTGGAACCTTTTAGCTCTGTCTATAACATGCTGCTTCAGCTGTCTAGCCTGAATGTTGTCCTGTGTTACAGCTTCACAGGTTGGCACCTCGTTTTTAGGTAAACCAGATGCTGCTCCTGGTATGTTCTCCTGCACTCCTCATTGAACCAGGGTTGGTCCCCTGACTTCATGGTAATGGCAGAGTGAAGGATATATCAGGCCATGAGGTTAAAGATTGCGATTGAATACAATTCTGCTGCTGATGATGACCCACAAGGCCTCTTGGATGCCTGTTTTTGAGCTGCTAGATTTGTTCTGAATCGATCCCATTTAGAATGATGGCGGTGCCAAACAACATGATGGAGGGTGCCCTCAGCCTGATGAAGGAACTTTACCTCCACAAGGACATTTGGTGGTTACTCCTACCAGTACTGTCATGGATAGATACATCTGTGACTAGTAGATTGATGAGAATGAGGTCAAGTAGATTTTTGGTTCTCTCAGTGCCTGCTGCAGGCTCAGGTTGGCCGTTATGTCCTTGGTTACTAATGTAGTTCAGCCAGTAGTGGTGCTACCGAGCCACTCTTGGTGATGGGTATGGAAGCCCTGCATGCAGAATATATTTTGCCCCCTTGCTATCCTCAGTGCTCCTTCCAAGTGGTTTTCAACATGGAAAAATACTGATTCATCAGCTGAGGGACAGGGTCACTCTTCCCAACTGTATACCACTGTGCTGCCACCTCTGATGGCTCTCTTCTGTCAGTGGCATGGTACATACACAGGGCTGGTGATGGAGGAGCCTGGGACATTGGCTATAAGGTAAATTTTGTGAAGTATGACTCTGTAAGGCTTTCGCTTGACTGTTCTGTGGGACAGCTCTCCCAATTTATAAAGGGGCTCACTGTCCATCCTTTTATTGCCTATTGCATACAACAGGATTACTGTCTGTCCCTCTATCCTATGTAACTGGATTCGCTCTCCATTCTTCAACTGCATATAACGGGAGCTATTATCTGCCCCTTTATTCTATATAATGGGATTTACTGCCTCTCCCTCTATTGCATATATCCAGATTTTCTTTCTGTACATCCAGTGCATTTAACAAGATTAGATATCTCTTCCACTATTGTATATAATGAGATTAACCATCTTCCCTCCAATGTATATAACGATTCATCATCAGTGGCTTGTTTTGTTACAACAGGATTCATGGCCAGTCACTTTATTATATGTAATTGGATTCGCTGTCTGCCCCTTTATTGTTTCTAATGGGATTCCGTGTCCACTGCTTCATTGTACATAAAGGGATTCTCTCTCCATCGCTCATCGTATATAATGGTGTTTAATAATTGTCACTTAATTGTGCATAATGGATTCATTGTCCATAGCTTCAACATGTACAACAAGATTCACTGTCCATACCACTATTGTATGTAACAGGATTAACCATGCATCCTTCTATTGTATGTAACTACGCAATTCACCACCCAACTCTCTATTGCATCTAACAGGATTTACTGTGTCCTTCTATTGTCTGTAACAACATTAAACAAACATCTGCCTTTCTAATGTATATATTGTAATTTATTGTCTGTCCCCCTATTGTATATACAGGATTTACTGTCTGTCCCTCTATAGTATAAAACAGAATTCACCAGCCAACCCACTTTTGTACTGAACAGGATTCACTAAGCATTGTATAGAGAGGGCTTTAAACTAAATAGTCACAGGAGGGTTCATGTGAGGGGAGATCTGGAAAGTTAAAGAGAAAGGACAAGGCAGCATGCAGGGTAGCAATAGGAATAATGATAACCAGAATGTGACAGGAAGGGACAGAACATACAAACATAAAAATGCACCAACAAATAAGGTCAGACTGGGGAAAAATGGTAAAAAGACAGAATTAAAGGCTCTTTAACTGAATGTATGCAGCATTCATAACAAGATGCATGAATTGATAGCATAAATATAAATAAATGTGTATGACCTGGTAGCTATTACGGAGATATGGTTGCAAGATGACCGGGCCTGAGAACTGAATATTCAAAGGTATTTGACATCTTGGAAGAACAGGAACAAAGGAAGAGAATGTGGGGTATTTCATTCTGTTAATAAAAGATGAATTCAGTACCATAGTGAGAAATGATCTTGGCTCGGAAGATCAAGATGTAGAATCAGTTTGGGTGGAAATAAAACAATTACAAAGGAAATAAGCCACTGGGAGTAGTTTATAGGCTGTCCATAGTAGATACATTGTAGGACAGAGTATAAATTGAGAAATAATGGGGACTTCTAAGAAAAGTACTATAATAATCATTGTCAGTTTTAATCTTCATATAGATTGGATGAATCAGATTGGCAAAGGTATTTTGGAGGATGAGTTCATAAAATGTATTCAGAACAGTTTCTTAGAACAATATGTTCTGAGACCAACCAGGGAGCAGGCTATTACAGACCTGGGAATATGTAATGAGACAGGTTTAATTAATGACTTCATAATAAAGGATCTTCTAGGTGAACACTGATCAAAACATGATAGAATTTACATTCAGTTTGAAGGTGAGAAATTTGGGCTTGAAACCAGTGTCTTAAACTTAAATAAAGGCAATTACAAAGGTATGAAGACAGAGATGGCTAAAGTGGAATGGGAAAATAGGTTAAAAGGCAAGACAGTAGAGAAGCAGTGGCAGACAATTAAGGAGATGTTTCATAATCTCAAGAAAGATATATTCTATTAAGGAACAAAGACTCCATGAGAAGAATGCCCCATCCGTGGCTAAATAAAGAAGCTCAGGATGGTATCAAGTTGAAAGAAAAGACGTACAATGCTGCGAAGATTAGTGGCAGGTCAGAAGATTAGGAAAATTTTAGAAGTCACAAAGGATGATTTAAAAAAGAGAGATATTAGAACATGAGAGCAAACCAGCAGGAAATATAAAAACAGACAGTAAAAGCTTCTACAAGCATATAAAAAGGAAAAGAAAAGCTAAAGTTAGCATTGCTCTCTTAAAGAATGGGACTGAGAAATTAATAATGGGAAAAAAGGAAAAAGCAGAGACTTTGAACAAGTATATGTTTCACAGTAGAAGACACAGAAAGCAGCTCAAGAATAGTATAAAGTCAAGGGGAGAGAGGAACTTAAAGTAATCATAATCGTAAGAGAAAAAGTACTAGGAAAACTAATGGGACAAAAGGCTGACAAGACCTGATGACCTGCAACCTAGGGTCTTAAAAGAAATGACTGCAGAGAGAGTGGGTGCCCTGTTTTCTTCCAAAGTTCTCTAGATCCTGGAAAGGTCCCAATGGTTTTGAAAACCGTAAATGTAGCTCTTCCATTCAAGAGACAGAAAGCAGGAAACTATAAGCCAGTTAGCCTAACATCTGTCATTGGGAAAATGCTATAGCCCATTATTAAGGAAGTAGTATCATGACATTTAGAAAATCACAATACTATCAAGCATAATCAACATGGTTCTGTGAAAGGGAAATTGCATTTGACAAATTTATTAGGATGTAACAAGCAGGGTGGATAAAGGGAAACCAGCAGATGTAGTGTATTTCGATTACCAGAAGGCACTTAATAAGGTGCCACATAAAAGGTTACCACACAAGTTAAGAGCTCATGGTGTTGGGGCTAATGTGTTAGTATGGATAGAGGATTGGCTAACTAACAGGAAGCAGAGAACCGGAATAAATGGATCATTTTCAGGTTGGCAAAGTGTAACTAGTGGAGTGCTACAGGGATCAGTGCTGCGACCTCAATGATTTACAATTCATATTAATGACTTGGATGGAGGGACAGATTGTATTGTAGCCAAATTTACTGACAATATCAAGATAGATAGGAAAGCAAGCTGTGAGGAGAGAACAGTCTACAAAGGAATATAGATAGGTTAAGTGAGGGGGCAAAAATTTGGAAGATCATGTATAATGTAGGAAAATGTGAGTTTGTCCATATTGGCAGGAAGAACAGAAAAGCGGAATATTATTTAAATGGAGATAAACTGCAGAATGTTGCAGTCCAGAGAGATCTGGACATCCTTGTACTTGAATCATAAAATGTTAGCATGCAGGTACAGCAAGTAATTAGGAAAGCGAATGCAAAGTTGATCTTTATTGCAAGCAGGGTTGATGTAAAAATAGGTAAGTCTTACTATAACTGTACAGGGCATTGGTGAGACCACACCTAGAATACAGTCTTCATCTCCTTACTTAAGGATGGATACACTTGCAATGCAAGCAGTTCAGCGAAAGTTTGTTAGGCTGATTCCTTGGATGAGGGGGTTGTCTTATGAGGAAAAGTTGAGCAGCTTGGGCTTAAACTCATTGGAGTTTAGAAGAATGAGAGGTGTTCTTATTGAAACATATAGGCCAGAACGTTGCTGCCAGGACGGGGCCCTAAAATGTGGCCAGCCATTCTTATCTCCATTGACTTCAGCGGGAACCTAAAATCCCGCTGCCATAAAATTCCACCCATAATGTTCTGAGGGAGCTTGGCAGGGTAGATGCTGCAATGATGTTTCCCCTCGCAGGAGAATGCAGAACTAGGGGATACAGTTTAAAAATAAGGGTTTCCCATTTAAAACCGAGATGAGAAGGATTTTTTTCTCTCAGAGGGTCATTTAGTCTTTGGAGAGCAGCGGAGGCTGGGTCATTGAGTATATTGAAGGCTGTGTTAGACAGATTTTTGACCTGCAAGAGAATCAAAGGTGATGAGGTGCAGGCAGGAAAGTGGAGTTAATGCCACAGTCAGGTCAGCCCTGATCTTACTGAATGGTGGTAACAGCACAAGCTGAATGACCTACTCATGCTCCTATTTCTTGTGATCTCATAATCCTCTATTGTGTATAATGGAATTCACGGTCCATCCCTTTGTTGTACACAACAGGATTCACTGACTATTCCCCTATTGTATATAGAGGGATTCATTGTCCTGTATTGTACAAAGTGGGATTCACTTTCCAACCCTCACCGGTCTCTCTACTGTTTATAGTGCAATTCACCATCTGTCCCTCTATTGTATATAACAGGATTCAATGTCCATCCCAATATTGTATTTAAACAGATTCACTGTTCATCTTTCTGTTTTATGTAACAGGATTCACCATCCCTTGTTCTATTATATATGATGGGATTCGCTGTTCATTCCTCTGTTATATATACTAAGAGGATTCACTATTCATCCTTGTTGTATTTAAACAGATTCCCATTATATACAATAGAATTTGCTGTCCATCTCTCTATTGTATATAATGGGATTAGAGTGTCAGCCACGGCTCAGTTGGTAGTACTTTTACCTCATTGTCACAAGGTTCTCAAGGTTCCAGGTTTAAGTCCCACCCCTGGACCTGAGCGCAAAAGTCTACACTGACACTCCAGTGCAGTACTAAGGAGGTGCTGTTTTTCGGATGAGATATTAAATGCAAGGTCCTATCTGCCTGCTCTGGTGGATGTAAAAGATCCCATGGCACTTTTTCGAAGAAGATCAGAGGAGCTATCCCCAGTATCCTGGACAATATTTATCCCTTAATCAATGTCACAAAAAAAACTACCTGGTCATTATCACATTGCTGTTTGTGGGAGTTGGCTGTGAACAAATTGACTGCCATGTTCCCAATATTGCAACAGTGACTACATTTCAAAAAGTACTTCATTTCGTGTAAAGCTCATTGAGATGTCCAGTGGCTATGAAAGGCACTCTATAAATGCAAACCTTCCTTCCCCCCTTCCCTCCCTTCACCACTCACCCCTCTTCCTTCTTTCATCCCTCCGTCCTTTCCTTCCACCCTCCCTCTCTTCCTTCCACACCTCCCTCCCTTCCT
Organism: Carcharodon carcharias; assembly: GCF_017639515.1. Lineage (NCBI taxonomy): Eukaryota > Metazoa > Chordata > Chondrichthyes > Lamniformes > Lamnidae > Carcharodon > Carcharodon carcharias. The sequence continues at coordinate 124,553,483 of NC_054479.1, forward strand.
TCCTCCCCTTCCCCATTCCCTTTCCCTTTCTTTTTCCTTTCATTATGTTTAAGGAAATTGACCGAAGAACCTCTATTGTATGTAGCAATATTTCCGTGCCCATCCCTCTATTGCTTGCAATGTGACTCACTGCTCCTCCCTCTATCGTGTAGAAGAAAATTGGCCGATGTCCTACTGTTGTATATAACAGGTGTCACTATCCATCTTTCTTGTATTAAATAAGATTCAATGCTCGTCACCCTTTGTCTCTTTATTGTATGTAGTGGGATTTGTTTTCCTTTCATTATATATCTCTGTCCTTTTATTGTATATTAGATTAACTTTCCGTCTATTGTATATAATGGGATTTACTATCGGTTCATCTACTTTAAATAGCCGGATTTCGAGTAGGCTCTCAATCGAATATAACAGGTTTCATCATCCATCCTCCTATTGCATATTATGGAGGTTACTGTTTGTCCCTCTATTGTATTTATCAGATTCAAATTCCACATCTCTACTGTATATAACAAGATTACTTCTCTGTTCCTGTATTGTATGTAACAGGATTCGCCGTCCATCTTTCCATTGTGTATAAGGAAATTGTTTGAGGTCCCTCCATTGTATAGAACAGGATTCACTGTCTATCAATTAATTGTATAAAATGAGATTAAACGTCTGGTCCTTTATTGTATGTAACTGGATTCACTGTCCATCTTTCCATTGTGTATAGGGAAATTGACTGAAGTTCGTCTATTGTATTTAACAGGATTCATTATCCATCATAAACTATAGAAATGAGATACAGTGTCCATACCCCTGTTAAATATAGGTTTTCACCATGCTTCTGTCTATTTTCTCTACTGGAATTCATTATAGTTATTATAGAACTCAGTGTCTATTAACGCGATTCACCACCCACCATTCTGCATAAAAAGGAATTCACCGTCCATCTCTATACTCGATTTAAAAAGAGATTCATTGTCTGGCCCTCAATGGTATATAACAGGATTCAAATTCTGTTTACTGCATTTAACCAGATTCACTGACTATCTCGCTATTGTATATAACAGGTTTTGCTTCCCACCCATTTATTGTATATAGTGGAATTATTTTTCCAACTAAAGTAAACAATGTAAGTACTAATATGTCTGGTGGGATTCATCATAGATCCATCTATTATTAGAACAAGTTTCACCATCTGTCCCTAAATTGTACATAATGCTTCACTGTATTTCCCACAAATTTACAAAATATAGTTTTCTGCCCAACTCAAGATTGTATGTAATAACGTTCACTGTCCACTCCTTTATTATACAATGGAATTCATGATCTGTCTGTGGGTTGTAAAAAAAAGGAATGGGGCTGATTAAGGATCAAAAATGGGAATTTACATATGGCGGCAGCACTACCAAGAAAGATGAAATAATTGAAACATTGGATGGGCTAAAAATTGATGAAGAGGCGATATTGGAAAGGCTTGGTCTACTTAAAGCTGATGTCACTAGGTATGGATCAGATGCATCTGAGGATACTGAGGGAAGTAAGGGTGGAAATTGCAGAGGCACTGGCCATGGTCTTCCAATCCTCCTTGGATGCATGGTGCCGGAGCACTGAATGTTACATCCTTGTTCAGAAAAGGGTGTAAGGATTAATCCAGCAACTACGGGCTAATCAGTTTAACCCCGTGGTGGGATAGCTTTTAGAAGTGATAATCCAGGACAAAATTACGTTACTTTGACAAATGTGGATTCATTAAGGAAAACCAGCATGGATTTGCTCAAGGCAAATAATTTTTAGCTAAGTTGAGTGAGTTTTCTAATGAAGTAACAGAGACGGTTGATGAGGGTTCAGACAGCTGATATGGTGTATGTGAAATTCCAAAAGGTTTGTGATAAAGTGTCACGTAATAGACTTGTCAGCAAAGTTGAAGCACATGGAATAAAAGGAACAGTGGCAGCTTGAATGTGAAATTGGCTGAGCGAGAGGTAATGGATAACAATGGTGAACAATTGTTTTTCAGAATGGAGGAAGGTATACAGTGGGGGTTCTGCAGGGTTCAGTATTAGAACCACTGCTTTTGTTGATATGTTTTAACGACCAAGATTTGAGTATGCTGGGCACAATGTCAAATTTGCAGATGCAACAAAACTTGGAAGTATTGTGAACTGTGAGGAGGATAGTGATAAACATCAAAAGACCATAGACAGACTGATCAAATGGATAGACATATGGCAGATGAAATTTAATGCAGAGAAATAAGAGGTGATACATGTTACAACCCTGATAGAGGCCGATAACATTTAGTAAGATATTCAAATTTCCAGTGGCTGACTGAAAGGATGACACAATAAGATTTCAAGTTTTAGACTTTTACTGTAATAAACAAACTAAAAGCAACATTGTCTAAATACAATTCATTACAGTTGGCAACTTGTACTCTAAACAACAGAAAAGATCCCCAATTTAACTTTTAAAACAACAGAAACCCCCCCTCCACGGTTATACTTTACTCTGTTCCTTAATTGGATACTTCATTCTTCAGGAACCAGTCCAAAGCTGTTCTCAGCTGCCAACGGCTTGCTGGCTTTTTCCTTTCCTATCCAGATAACATGTAATCCCCAAACTGATTCTCACAGTGAGATCCCTGGAGATCCCTCCTTCTAAATGAAGCTACGTGAAACTTCCAGCCTCCTTTAAATCCTCCCACCAGCATTCTGCATGGTGAGCAATAGAGACTGGCTGCCACTATCACTCTGCTCTCTTTCTCAGATTTTTCTCAGAGACTGATTTGTCTGTGAGGTTCAGGGATATCGTTATGAACTCCCAGTTATTAACTGAAAGGATTACACCACAAGATTTCATGTTTTAAACAAAGGCCGGGATTTTCCAGCCCTGTTGCAGGTGGGACCCACCATGGATGAGGCGGCACCCCAGCCAGTTGTCCATTGACTTGCTGGCAGGCGGGCATGGAAAATCCCACCCAAAATCTTTTACTGTACAAGAGTTAAACAAAGCAAGTACTACTAATTTAACACACTACATATTTCATAAATGCAGATTTTAATCCCAATAATTTCAACAGATCACTTACTGTTCTGTGTTTAATTCCACTCAAGCGTTCCCCTTTATGTTACAGGATCTTGAAGGTTCCTTCACTTCTCCTGGGACCAAAGCAAGGTGTGCCACAGCTCTTATGAATTCACTGACTCTCTTCAGTTTTCCTGCTATTTTCCAAGACATGCAATTTCTTGGGTTCCTTACACAAGCAACCCTTCTTTAAGTACCTCAGATTGTGGACACTCTAACTCAAGCATGGGCTTCACTGCTTTCTTGCTCAGCAACTCCAAAATCAGAAACTATCTTTGTTTCTCATTGCCCTTTGCCACTGGTCTCAACTGCTTCCAAGCACCCACTGATGACAGCTTTCTCCCTGAGCCTGTATCTACGAGAAAACACACAGGTAAACCCAACATAAAAGGGTACCTCCCCTGCAACCTATCCCCAAGACAACATGGCGCCTCAGATTGAGATTCTAACTAACTAACTTTACCTTCCTGAACCTGCCCTTTGATCCGAAAAGGAAATGGATGCTTTAAGATCTCCCCTTGTTTAGCAGTTGCTTTTCAACCTTTCTTTGATCTGAGCAATTATAAGATTAATTCACATCTGCAATGAAGACAGGGCAATAATATAAAAGCAGAATACTGCAGATGCTCAAGATCTGAAGTAAAAACAGAAAGTGTTGGAAAAACTCTGGGCCTGGCAGCATCGTGTCCAATATGACTCTTCTTAGGAACTGGACAAGACAGGGCAATTCTGCTCAAACTTACCGTCCTCTGTTCCCCAGTTAAACGGGCCCACCTGCCATTTTATATCACTCACCCTTCTAACTTGTAAGTACATATGGAAGGACCTTTGATGTGTAAATACCTTGGGTGACCTGGCAACTTCTGAATTCCAGAGTTTCAATTAACTAACATTTACAAGTTTAATTTCCCCAAAACCAAAAGTTATATTCCTATAACAATATGAATCATGAAATTGGACATTTTCACAACAATATCTTAAGGAAAAACCCCTATAACCCGACATTACAATGGTTTGCTATGGACTCTTGCCCCCTCTCAAATCCCATCTAAATGTGAACAGCATGGACCTTGTTTTCAAGTACTTATGCTAACTGAAATGGAGGTGGAGTTCCAGAGAATAATCTTAGAATTAAAGAGACAGTCCCAAAACATAACAATCTTAAAAACTTCACATTTGTAATATACATTTTGGTAGGAAGAACGAGGAAGGGCAATAGAAAACAAAAGACGCAATTCTAAAATGAGTGAGGAGCAGAGGACCTGTGCACATTTGAGAAAATGGTTAATAAGGCATACGGGATCCGGGGCATTATAAACAGAAGCATGGAATGCAAAAGCAAAGAAGTTATGGTGAACCTTCACAAAACATTGGTTCGGCCTCAACTGGAAAATTGTGTCCAATTCAGAGCACCACACTTCGTGAACAATTTGAAGACATTGGAGAGAGTGCAGAAAGGTTTTACGAGAATGGTTGCAGGAATGAAAGACTTCAGTTACGTGAATGGGTCTCTTCAAGAAGGTTAGGAGGAGATTTGATAGAAATGTTCAAAATCATTAATGGGTCAGGACAGAATAAATAGGGAGAAACTGTTCTCATTGGCAGACTGGTCAAGAACAAGAGGACACTGATTTATGGTGATTGGCAAAAGAATAAGAGGTGAGATGAGGAAAAATCTTTTTATGTAGTGAGTACTTAGGGTCTGGAATGCACTGGCTAAGTGTGTGGTGGACACAGATACAACCATGGCTTTCAAGAGGGAATTGAATGGTTATCTGAAGAAAAAAATTGCAGGTTGAAATGAGGCAGTGGGGCTAGTTGAGTAGCTCTTTCATGGCAGAACCTTCCCAGTTCCATGGGGACCAGATTGAAGGCAGGACCCAGATGAATTTCAGGGAAATAATTGGCAGGTCAGTTGAGTCAATGCATTCCCACCTCCTGGCATTCTTCCTGGAGACAGTTCATCCAAAGTCATGGCCATCAGCCTGGCAGTGACAAATAGCCAATAATTTGCAATTAAAGGTTAATTAGTCAGCAGTCTAAGACACATATCAGATTTTCCCAACATCGCATGGGCTCCAAGCTGTGTCGACACCTCAATAGTGAGTGACTGTTGTTCAATGATTACATATGGTTTGGGTTAAAAATGGTAAGGCAGAAGGGAAGTGCCTCTGCATCGTCAAACATGTGCAATAAAGTAGTGGGCTTTTTGATGGTGCCTCAGTAAAAGGAGTTAGTGAATTAAAGTTTGTGTCAACTGGGCCAGCAAAGCTTTAAGAAAATCAGTGCTGCCCTCTGCACAGCAGTGATGTATGGTCCCAGTTATGAGGTCCATTTACTCAGCGGTTGGCTGAACTAGAGAAGAGGAGCTGACCAGCACAGGCAGATGCAAGTAAAGGAGCTCAGCATACAGATTGGAGGCAGGGTAGAACGCAGAAGAGGGTGGGTCCAACAAAACAGAATTTATAGGCAACATCTCAGTTTCAAAAAACCTTTCAGAGCAGGAGTGCATAGAAGGCTGCACTTCTTGTGGCAGGTGGTCGCTGACACCTGCATTCTTTTGAATAGTGAACTCAGGCCCCAGGGTGCAAGCAGTCACCCAGTGCCCCTGACTGTTAAGGTGACAGTCACCTTTAACTTGTATGCCACTGGATCATTTCAGACCTCGGTTTGGAACGTATGTAGAATTTCTGATTCGGCCTCACATGCCTGCATCACTTAAGTGACTGACGTCCTGTATGATAGGGCCTCTGAATGCATGGTGAGCCCAGTCAAGATAAGAGGGCTTTTGGTTTTGCTTCAATGTTAGGTTTCTCTCAGTTGCAGGGGGTGGTAGACTGCACCAAGGTAGCCATGAAGACACCGTCTGAGCATGTGGACCTTTCATGAATAGGAAGGGCTCCCACTTCCTGTACAGTCAGCTTGTCTGTGACCATGTAAATGCTTCATGCAAGTCTGGGCAAGGTTTCTGGGTGGCTGTCATGACTCCATCATTTTTAGGCAGTTTCAGGTGTCTCAGCTGTTCCACCCATCACATAGTCTCCGAGGGTGGCTCCTGGCTGACAAGGGATATTCTTTGAAGGCCTGGGTCATGATGCCAGTGCAGAATCCTTACACTGAGACAGAGGAATGGTACAACTGTTGCTTTGTTCCACCAAAGCAACTATTGAACAGGCCATAGAACTTCTCAAGATGCATTTTAGATACCTTAATCACTGGGGCCCTCCAGTACATACCTACAAGGGTTTTGCACATTGTAGTCATGTTCTGTGCCTTGCATCAGATAGTAATGCAGTGAGGAGAGGAGCAGAAGAGAAATGATTGGCGTAAGCTCAGGCTGTCTGCTGATGAGAACATGGAGGGTGAAGAAGAGCTGCACTCAGTGCATCCTGCCCATGCTGAGGCCTCGGTGAGGCAGCAGCAGATAGACATCCATGACAGGGACAGAGAGGTTGCCCTTATCCATGCAAGGTTTTCCTAACAACAGCCTCCAGTTTCAGAATTGCCCCCTTTGATTCATCTCTCGATCAATGCCTGCTCTATCTCATCTAAACCAACACCTCCCAACCTATTGCCTTCCCCGTCCCATTGCCACCCTTCATGCCAGCCCTACATATAACCTGTAGCCTAGGCCGTTCCTGAGTAGGTCTTTTATGTGAGCCTGCAGGAAAGAGATGACAGCTACGAGGACATAAGCAAACAAATATTAATTCAAGAAAAGCAATAAGTTTTATAATGAAAGATACACACACATGTGGCCCTTGGTGAAACTACTGTGTCTTTTGAGACTGACAGATGCTTCTACGTGGGCGTGAGGCCTATTCCCTGACATGCCAAAGGAGATGCCCATGGCCACCCTCTTCTGAGTGGCCATTTCCTTGAGGGCTCAGCCACAAACTCCCCACTTGCGTATGTGCAGAGGCATCCTCGGTCATGCAGAGGAGCCAGGGGACCAGTTGTTCAACTTGGGGTGCCCTGAGGAGGAGCCCCATTGCCATCAAACCTGCCTGTCTCAGCTCTTCCAGGGCACCATTGCATTTGGATGCTGTGGAGGAGAGGGAGTGCCCCTGCTAGTACTTTTGTGCATCTGCCTGCCATCTCTGCTATAGCACTCTCAAGGGTTCTGATCATTGCAACCACATTGTTAAAGCTGCTCTCACATCCAGTCTGGCATATATAAGTTTCCATCAGCGTGGCCAGTATTTCAATGGAGTGACTCAAATGCTTGTTTGACTGAGTCATGGTGAGACTCATTGCGTGGATGGACTCTTCCATCTTCTGCCCAAGCGCTTGCACAACCTCAGGGAACTCTGCCCAATGTCCACACATTTCCTTTTGCTACTCCATGAGTGCCGTCTTTGCGAATGGCCCAGAGGCTCAGCATCTCTAGTGACCTGGGCAAGGTTTGCGCCATCCTCTGCCTTCCAATGGGAACCCCCACCAGCTTCAGCTGCCTCTGTCACCTGCTCACATGTGCTGTTCTCCTCGCCCTGTGATACATGTTCATGTACAGTGGATTTATCACAAAAGTTGATGGTTGGCCCACTTTAGTCATGTAACTGTTTCCTCATAACGTCTATCACCTTTGCTTGTTTGTCTGCTGCACCTGTGGCAATGGCTCTATGGCGATAAGAAAACACGTTAATAAATTGGCATCTCTGCATCACTTCCACTTTCAAGTTCCATAATCGTCTCAATTGCCAAAGCCTGAAAATAAGATCAAAGATGCTTTATTGGTTACACAGGTGTCCTAGTTCTCATGCATATAACTTTTACCCCCTCTCTGCCAGCCCCCATTTTGCCCTCAGCCAAGGCATGCCCTGTTGTACAATCACCAAGGCTTCCTCTTCCATCAGTGTCAGAACTACAATATGGGCCATTGTCCAGCCCCCCCTCCCCACCCCCACTTAACCCCCACTCCCTGCCATTATGTTGTCTCTTTTTCTGCAAGGTGAATGAGTACTTTTGTGAAGGATAAGGTTAACCTTATAGCTGAGATATTATCGCGGCAAAGAACACCTCACATACTTCCGTGCCATGCTGCAATCCTCACGGATTCCATGGGTGGCCATGCTGCCAATGCCTCCTTTGCCCACTCCATGGCCCAGGGTGCACAAGGCTGAGCATTGCTGAAACTTTTGTGACAGCTGGACTTTCACAGTGCACAGGCCAGCTCCGCCCCAAAGATCCTTACTTCTGTCACAAGCAGGTTTGATAACGCTCACCTTTCCAGACCTCAAGAGGTCATTGACGTGCTCATGGCATTGAATTCAAGTCCTTCTGATTACACTGTGGCTGGAGACCTCCTTTGGCATCTCCAGCCAAGTATTGTTTGTCACTGAAGCTGGGCGTCTCGTCCTACTCTCTGAAAAAAGCATATGGCTGTGTGCCTGCACCACCTCCAACATAATTTCAAGGACCTCCTTCTCTCCATAGTGCTCACCCCTCCAATTCAACTTACTGCAACCACCCAGCAGAATGGCTGGCCAGCTTTAAATCTGCTTCCTGCATTCAATGCCCAACCAGCCAATACCATTCGCTGTCCTTAATTGGACAGCAAATGCGGAGGCAGCAATGTAATTGGCTGTCTCCCGGAAGATCCACCCTCCTGATGTACTTTAGTACCCTGTGGGCTGGTGACCTGGAAATGGTCTCGACTCATGCTGAAGTTCTATTAATCATAAGATACCACCCACAGTGTGTGGGCATGGACAAGACATGGCCTCCATGGAATGGCCTCCCTTCTGTGCTGTTATCATTCTATGATTAAGTGATTTTATTGAATATAATGAAATTAACCATCTGACTCTTCATTGCATATAACAAGATTTACCATCTATCCCTCTATTTCATACAATGGGATTCACCATCCATCCCTAGCAACCTAGCAAAACTCAGGAGTATTTGAGTAAGCTGGAACTTGAAAACAAATAGAAACATCTCCCCAACTTCTCACCAAATCCCTCAACCCTATTTAGCCATCTTTTCACCATATCTCCAAACATAACTAATGACTGTCTAACACCCTCCAATACCTGCACGTGTGAGCAGAGGCATTAATACCAAATCCAATCTTTTCCTTGTCCATCGCCTATACTTGCATGTATTATTTCAAGGAGCAGGTTTTGTATTGTAACCAGGACCCTGGACCTTCTATCTCAGTAAATTATCTCCTTATCTGATTTCAGTTAACCCTGTACAGACTGGTTGGTGGTCAAACCTGGGAACATGTCCAATGTAAGTTTTGGTTCAGTGGCAACACCCACCCCTCTCAGTCAGAAGGTCATGGGTTCAAGACCTTTTCCAGAGAATTCAGATCATAATCTAGTCTGACACTTCTGTGCAGTAGTAAGAGAGAGCTGCACTATCACAGAGACATAAAAACATAGAAAATAGAAGCAGGAATAGGCTATTCGGCACTTCGAGCCTGTTCCGCCATTCAATATGATCATGGCCAATCCTCTATCTCAACGCCGTACTCCCACTCTCTCCCCATACCCCTCGACGCCTTTAGAGTCCAGATATCTATCTATTTCCTTCTTAAATATATTCAGTGACTTGACCTCCACAGCCCTCTGTGGTAGAGAATTCCACAGGTTCACCATCCTCCGAGTGCAGAAGTTTCTCCTCATCTCAGTCCTAAATGGCCCACCCTGTACCCTGAGATTGTTCTACGGCCCCCAGCCAGAGGAAACATCATCCTGTATCCAGTCTGTCCAGCCCGGTCAAAATCTTATACGTTTCAATGAGATCCCCTCTCATTCTTCTAAACTCCAGTGAATACAGGCCTAGTTGACCCAATCTCTCCACATAGGACAATCCTGCCATCCCAGGAACCAGTCGCAGACATCGTCTTTCAGATGAGACATTAAACTGAGGCCCTGTCTACCTTTTCAGGTGGATGCAAAAGATTCCGTGACCTTATTCAAAGAAGAGCAGGTGAGTTCTTTGGGTGTCCTGGCCAATATTTACCCTTCAGGAGCATCATTAGAACAGATGTTCTGGTTATTGTCACATTGCTCCTTGTGGGATCTTGCTGTGTGCAAATTGGCTGCTGTGTTTCAAACATCACAATAGTGACTACAAGTTAAAAGTATTTTGTTGGCTGCACAGTGCTTTGAGACATCCTGAAGCCAGGAAAGGCACTACATAAATGCCAATCCTTTTCTAATTTTAAGAATTCAGCTACTTGCTGACTTAACCAGTTAAACTATCGGGAAAGCTAATGTGCTGTTCTGTGGGCCTGCAGCCACAGACCAGCAACATGAGCAGAGGAATCAACACCAAAAAAGGTAAAAAGCTGCAAAACTTCATACAGACACTGAGCTCACAGCAAAATTCAGGCATTAGTCAGACTGCCAGGCCCTCAGCCTGACACTTGATTGGCACTGACCTAAGATTACTCAGCTCTTTAAGCTGAGAAAACCTCTTAGGAATAAATACAAAGCTTGCCAACTACTCCTCGATTAGAGACACAGACTTACTGGGAAAACTAACACCCTTATCCAGTGATAGGCAAGAGGTTCCTTTTTCTTTCTGATGGCTGATATTGGATTGAAAATCATGTGACTGAAGCACAGGCTAACTGTCTCCAGCTTGGTGAGAATGTTATTAGAGAGCTTTTCTGTGTTTTTATCGACAAAGGATGAAATGGAACGAGGAAAGAGAGTGTTGAAAAGGGCCGTGGGATTGACACTAGACTCAACACAGGCAATGTTCGGGCAATATGAAGGTGCAATAAACAAGTGAACAGAATGCTGGATTTCATGACAATAACAGTGGAATATAAGTCGTTTGGAGTTATACTGAAGCTATTGACAACTTGCATTTATATAGCACCTTTAATATAATCAAACATTCCAAGGTGCTTTACAGGAGTGATATCTTACAAAATCTGAGACTGAGCCACCTAAGGAGGTAATAGGACAGCTGACCAAAACCTTGGACAAAGAGGTAGGTTTAAAGGAGCAACTTAAAGGAGAAAAGAGAGGTAGAGAGGTTTAAGGAATTTCAGAGCTTAGGTAGCTGAAAGCACGGTCGCCAGTGGTGAAGGGGTTAAAATTGGGATGCCTAAGAGATCAGTATTGGAGAAGCGCAGAGATTTCAATGACTTGTAAGCCTGGAGAAGGTTACCGAGATAGGGAATTGCGAAGCCTTAGAGGAATTTGAAAACAATAGTGAGAGTTTTAAAATCGAGGAATTGTTTGAGGAGCCAATGCACTTCAAATGCAGAAGTGATGGGTGAATGGAACTTGGTGCGAGTTAGGATACAGGCAGCAGAGTTTTGGATGGGCTGGAGTTTATATTAGATGGATGATGGGAGGCTGCGAGGACAGCATTAGAATGTCTGTAGGTAACAAAGTCATGAATGATGGTATCAGCAACAAATGAGTTGAGGTAGGTGCAGAGTTAGGCACCATTACAGAGGTGGAAGTAGTCGTGATGGAGAAAAATGTGGTCGGGAGCTTATCTTGGAGATAAATCTGGCACCAGGGTTGCGAGGTGTGGTTGGAACAACACTGGCCCAAGGTGCATAAGGACAAGCTGAGAGCAAAAGTTACAGAAGATCAAATTCTACAGTGGAAAGTTGGGGGAGGAGAGGGCACCAGATAGTGGGATATACAGGGGTGAGAAATTCCCTCTTTTGGCTGAATTCTGACTTCTCAAGTATGCAATTTCATCCTTGGAAATGATTTTCTGACCTCCGCCTGTCCGTGGTAGTTGGTGTACTCGACCTCAATCAAGTGCTTTCAACCAATCCCCAAAGAATGGGCTGTCCAGGTGCAATCCGTGAACTCCAGTGTGGGAAGTCCCATCGCAGCTCGCACCTGGACCCGAACTCAGACCCCCAATTGCTGCCACTCAGCCAGATGCTAGCCGGACCCGTCTGCCAATACTCATTCCACCAGGAGGGCATGCCCTGCTGCTGGCCGCTTGGTGGCATTGCAGGGTTCAGCAGGAGGCCTGGTTGGGGGGTGGGGGGTGGGGGTTGGTGGGGGGGTTGCAGGCGGGGGTGAAAACAGCGATGTCCAAGTCTCAGCTGGTTGTAGTGAATCAGTGCCAATTTTTAGTCAAGGGAGCCTGGCCATGAAGGGGTGCCGGGGCAGATTGATGTTATTGTAGGGGTGCTGAGTGAATGAGAGGGGGGAAGGAGGGGGTTGGATAGAGGGCTGCCAAGTGAATCAGTGAGCGAGGCGGGGCAGGGGAGTTAGGAAGAGGGGCTGCCGAGTGAGTGAATGGAAGGGCAATGTGGTTTGGGAAGAGGGGCTTCTGAATGAGTGAGTTGGGGAAGGGGCTTTGGGAAGATGGGCTGCTGAAAGAGAGTGAGTTATGGGGGAGAGGGGGTGGGAAAAAGGGCTACTGACTGCGTGTGTGAGGAGAGGAGGGTTTTGAAGAGGTTCGCTTGTGTGTGGATGGGGGAGAGAGGGGCTTGATTGAATTTTCTGTCACCAGGGAACATGGAGAGCTTGGCTGAAACCTGCATGAACACATAAAGTATTGACATTTTTGCAAAGTACTTTAAAACACAGATTGTCATATTTATACAATGAATTATTTATTAAATGTTGATCTATAATACACAAACTTCAATAATTATATACTGAATGCTACAGTGCTACTTTATTGCTGTATTTTGCTGGCATCCGGGGTCATGCTAATTTTCAAGAGCTTATTCTATATATTCGTTCATGGGGTGCTGGCGTTGCTAGCAAGGCCAGGATTTGTTGCCCAATCCTAATTGACCTTGAGGAGGTGATGGTGACTTAAAATGGGGTGACATTAAAAAAAATTGTTTGTGAAGCACTGTCATAGTTCTTTGCTTCACTTCGCATTTACATAATCCAGTGAGATAACGTCCTGTTATTGGTATGGATTTCATCCTATATTAAATGTATTAACTACAGTGAATGCTGTAATGCTGAGGTGATTTTATACAAATGCATTGGCCCACAGCCTTGACAGTAATAGAAGGTAAACAAAGAGAAAACTAATGTTTCTACCCAGTTGAAGTCTAATAATAACGCCCATTTGAAGTGCCCTAGAAGTATTTGCATTTCCCTATAGGTCATAAAACGTGCTATAATTATATAATTCCTTATCAGAAAAAAATTTCAGACCTTTTTGTCTTTGGCCACTAATTTTCAGGCCATTTTCTCTTTGGTCACTCTCATCCCTGGTTATAAGAAGTCAATTTCAATTGATAAAGAGAAGCCATAATATAACAGAGAAGTCAGGTCAGTGCAGCTAATACACTGATGTTAGTGAAAATTAAGTTCAAAACAGATATTTCAGTAAAAGGGTTGGACACTGGAGGGGCCAGTTGAAGACGCAATCAAAGGTGAGCCTGTGAGAGTGAGATATTGGGCGGAGGAAGTTGGATATTGGGCTGGGTAAGTTGAACGTTGGGCTACCTCAGCTGAATTTTAGGCTGGGTGAGTTGGATGTTGGGCTGGTTGAGTTGGATGTTGGGCTGGGTGAGTTGGACGTTGGGCTGGGTGAGTTGGATGTTGGGCTTGGTGCGTTGGATGTTGGGCTTGGTACGTTGGATGTTGGGCTGGGTGAGTTGGATGTTGGGCTGTGTGAGTTGGATGTTGGGCTGGGTGAGTTGAATTTTAGGCTGGGTGAGTTGGATGTTGGGCTGGGTGAGTTGATGTTGGTCTGGTTGAGTTGATGTTGGGCTGGGTGCGTTGATGATAGGCTGGATGAGTTGATGTTTGCCTGGAGGAGTTGATGTTGGGCTGGGTGATTAAGCTGTTGCGCTGGGTGAGTTGCTGTTGGCTGGGTAAGCGTGGTACAAGGCTGAGTGAATTGGATGTTGAGCTGGGTGAGTAAAATGTTGGGCAGGGTGACTAAGATGTTGGGCTGGGTGAGTTAGATGTTGGGCTGGGTGAGTTGATGTTGGGCTGGGTGAGTTGGATGTTGGGCTGGGTGAGTTGATGTTTGGCCGGGTAAGTTGATGTTGGGCTGGCTGAGTTGATGTGGAGCTGGGTGAGTTGTATGTTGGGCTGGGTGAGTTGTATGTTGGGCTGGGTGAGTTGATGTTGGGCTGGGTGAGTTGGATGTTGGACTGGGTGAGTTGGATGTTGGGCTGGGTGAATTTGATGTTGGGCCGGGTGAGTTGATGTTGGGCCGGGTGAGTTGATTTTGGGCTGAATCAGGGAGGCACTGGGCTCGGTGAGCTGCATGTTGGGCTGGATGAGTTGGATGTTGGACTGGGTGAGTTGGATGTTGGGCTGGGTGAGTTGATGTTGGGCCGGGTGAGTTGATGTTGGGCCGGGTGAGTTGATTTTGGGCTGAATCAGGGAGGCACTGGGCTCGGTGAGCTGCATGTTGGGCTGGATGAGTTGGATGTTGGACTGGGTGAGTTGGATGTTGGGCTGGGTGAGTTGGATGTTGGGCTGGGTGAGTTGGATGTTGGGCTGAGTGAGGTGAATGTTGGGCTGGGTGAGTTGGATGTTGGGCTGGGGGAGTTGAATGTTGGGCTGGGGGAGTTGAATGTTGGGCTGGGGGAGTTGAATGTTGGGCTGGGTGAGTTGATGTTGGGCTGGGTGAGTTGGATGTTGGGCTGAATGAGGGAGGTACTGGGCTGAGTGAATTGGATGTTGGGCTGGATGAGTTGATGTTTGGCTGGGTGAGTTAGATGTTGGGCTGGGTGAGTTGATGTTGGGCTGGTTGAGTTAAATGTTGGACTGGATGAGTTGATGTTAGGCTGGATGAGTTGATGTTAGGCTGGATGAGTTGATCTTGGGTTGGGTGAGTTGATGTTGGGCTGAGTGTGTTGATGTTGGCCTGAGTGAGTTGATGTTGGCCCGAGTGAGTTGATGTTGGCCCGAGTGAGTTGATGTTGGCCTGAGTGAGTTGATGTTGAGCTGAGTGAGTAGATGTTGGCCTGGATGAATTGATGTTGGGCTGGGTTAGTTGGATGTTGAGCTTGTGAATTGGCTGTTCGGCTGGATGAGTTGACGTTAGGCTGGATGAGTTAAATTTTGCGCTGGAAGAGTTGATGTTAGGCTGGATGAGTTTATGTTGGGTTGGGTGAGTTGCTATTGGGCAGGGTGAGTTGATGTTGGGCTGAGTGAGTTGATGTTGGGCTGAGTGAATTGATGTTGGGCTGGGTTAGTTGGATATTGAGCTGGTGAGTTGTATGTTAGGCTGGATGAGGGAGGCACTGGGCTTGGTGAGCTGCATGTTAGGCTGGGTGAGTTGGATGTTGGGCTGGGTGAGTTGGATGTTGGGCTGGGGGAGTTGGATGTTGGTCTGGGTGAGTTGGATGTTGGGCTGGGTGAGTTGGATGTTGGGCTGGGTGAGTTGGATGTTGGGCTGGGTGAGTTGGATGTTGGGCTGGGTGAGTTGGATGTTGGGCTGGGTGAGTTGGATGTTGGGCTGGGTGAGTTGGATGTTGGGCTGGGTGAGTTGGATGTTGGGCTGGGTGAGTTGGATGTTGGGCTGGGTGAGCTGAATGTTGGGCTGGGTGAGCTGCATGTTGGGCTGGGTGAGTTGGCTGTTGGGCTGGGTGAGTTGGATGTTGGGCTGGGTGAGTTGGATGTTGGGCTGGGTGAGTTGGATGTTGGGCTGGGTGAGTTGGCTGTTGGGCTGGGTGAGTTGGATGTTGGGTTGGGCGAGTTGGATGTTGGGCTGGATGAGGGAGTTACTGGGCTCAGTGAATTGGATGTTGGGCTGGGTGAGTGGGATGTTGGGCTGGATGAGGGAGTTGCTGGGATGAGTGAATTGGATGTTGGGCTGGGTGAATAAGATGTTGGGCTGTGTGAGTTAGATGTTGAGCTGGGTGAGTTGGATTTTGGGCTGGATGAGGTAGGTACTAGGCTGGGTGAATTGGATGTTTGTCTGAGTGAGTTGATGTTGAGCTGGGTGAATTGATGTTGGGCTGGGTGGGTTGATGTTGGGCTGGGTGGGTTGATGTTTGGCCGGGTGAGTTGATGTTTGGCCGGGTGAGTTGATGTTTGGCCGGGTGAGTTGATGTTTGGCCGGCTGAGTTGATGTTTTGCCGGCTGAGTTGATGTTGGGCCAAGTGAGTTGATGTTGGGCCGGGTGAGTAGATGTTGGGCTGGGTTAGTTGGATGTTGGGCTGGGTGAGTTGATATTTGGCCGGGTGAGTTGATATTTGGCCATGTGAGTTGATGTTGGGCCAGGTGAGTTGATGTTGGGCTGGGTGAGTTGATGTTGGGCTGGGCGAGTTGGATGTTGGACTGGGTGAGTTGATGTTGGGCTGGGTGAGTTGGATGTTGGACTGGGTGAGTTGATGTTGGCCTGCGTGAGTTGATGTTGGGCTGGGTGAGTTGGATGTTGGACTGGGTGAGTTGGATGTTGGGCTGGGTGAGTTGGATGTTGGGCTGAGTGAGTTGATGTTGGGCCGGGTGAGTAGATGTTGGGCTGGGTTAGTTGGATGTTGGGCTGGGTGAGTTGATATTTGGCCGGGTGAGTTGATATTTGGCCATGTGAGTTGATGTTGGGCCAGGTGAGTTGGATGTTGGGCTGAGTGAGTTGATGTTGGGCTGGGTGAGTTGGATGTTGGACTGGGTGAGTTGATGTTGGGCTGGGTGAGTTGGATGTTGGACTGGGTGAGTTGATGTTGGCCTGCGTGAGTTGATGTTGGGCTGGGTGAGTTGGATGTTGGACTGGGTGAGTTGGATGTTGGGCTGGGTGAGTTGGATGTTGGGCTGAGTGAGTTGATGTTGGGCTGGGTGAGTTGGATGTTGGACTGGGTGAGTTGGATGTTGGGCTGGGTGAGTTGGATGTTGGGCTGGGTGAGTTGATGTTGGACTGGGTGAGTTGGATCTTGGTCTGCATGAGTTGGATGTTGGGCTGTGTGAGCTTGGATGTTGGTCTGGGTGAGTTGGATTTTGGGCTGGGTGAGTTGGATGTTGGGCTGGGTGAGTTGGATGTTGGGCTGAGTGAGTTGATGTTGGGCTGGGTGAGTTGGATGTTGGGCTGAGTGAGTTGATGTTGGGCTGAGTGAGTTGATGTTGGCCTGCGTGAGTTGATGTTGGGCTGAGTGAGTTGATGTTGGCCTGCGTGAGTTGATGTTGGGCTGAGTGAGTTGGATGTTGGGCTGGGTGAGTTGATGTTGGCCTGCGTGAGTTGATGTTGGGCTGGGTGAGCTTGGATGTTGGGCTGAGTGAGTTGATGTTGGGCTGAGTGAGTTGATGTTGGCCTGCGTGAGTTGATGTTGGGCTGAGTGAGTTGATGTTGGCCTGCGTGAGTTGATGTTGGGCTGAGTGAGTTGGATGTTGGGCTGAGTGAGTTGATGTTGGGCTGGGTGAGTTGGATGTTGGGCTGAGTGAGTTGATGTTGGGCTGAGTGAGTTGATGTTGGCCTGCGTGAGTTGATGTTGGGCTGAGTGAGTTGATGTTGGCCTGCGTGAGTTGATGTTGGGCTGAGTGAGTTGGATGTTGGGCTGGGTGAGTTGATGTTGGCCTGCGTGAGTTGATGTTGGGCTGAGTGAGTTGATGTTGGCCTGCGTGAGTTGATGTTGGGCTGAGTGAGTTGGATGTTGGGCTGAGTGAGTTGATGTTGGGCTGGGTGAGTTGGATGTTGGGCTGAGTGAGTTGATGTTGGGCTGAGTGAGTTGATGTTGGCCTGCGTGAGTTGATGTTGGGCTGAGTGAGTTGATGTTGGCCTGCGTGAGTTGATGTTGGGCTGAGTGAGTTGGATGTTGGGCTGGGTGAGTTGATGTTGGCCTGCGTGAGTTGATGTTGGGCTGGGTGAGCTTGGATGTTGGGCTGAGTGAGTTGATGTTGGGCTGAGTGAGTTGATGTTGGCCTGCGTGAGTTGATGTTGGGCTGAGTGAGTTGATGTTGGCCTGCGTGAGTTGATGTTGGGCTGAGTGAGTTGGATGTTGGGCTGGGTGAGTTGATGTTGGCCTGCGTGAGTTGATGTTGGGCTGGGTGAGCTTGGATGTTGGGCTGAGTGAGTTGATGTTGGGCTGAGTGAGTTGATGTTGGCCTGCGTGAGTTGATGTTGGGCTGAGTGAGTTGATGTTGGGCTGAGTGAGTTGGATGTTGGGCTGGGTGAGTTGATGTTGGCCTGCGTGAGTTGATGTTGGGCTGGGTGAGCTTGGATGTTGGTCTGGGTGAGTTGGATTTTGCGCTAGGTAAGTTGGATCTTGGTCTGCGTGAGTTGGATGTTGGGCTGGGTGAGCTGAATGTTGGTCTGGCTGATTTAGGTACTTGGCTGTGTGTGTTGGATCTTGGACTGAATGAAGGAGGTATTGGACTGGGTGAGTGAGGTGTCAGGCTTGGTGAGTGGGTTTTTGAGGTAGGTAGTCGTATGTTGGGCATGGTGAGTGGGACGTTGAATTGGTGAGATTCAGCACAGGCTGAGAATCAGATATGAAAACCTGTGCCTCAGTCACATCAACGGAATTTTCGAGGACAGATAGCATCTCTGGAACAACCTCCTCAGTGAGCATTGGTACCTGACAGATACTGCTGGGAACTAATGATGCCATTTGCATTCCTGAACCAGTCTCCGGCCCAACAAAATCTGAGGTTTGAAACTTTTCAGTGGGTTACTAGACTCTGGTTAAATCAAACAAACAGAATCGTGCTTTGGCTGGGATAGCTTCGCCAAATGCAAATAGTGAGCAAATATCCAGCCAGCCAGCAGCCACTGAAGAAATCATGAGATATTAGTGGTTAGGCAGCATACTTTGTATACTTTTATTAAAATTACGTAATAATTTGGCAGCAATGTGTCAACCTGTAAACTAGAAATGCAGGATTGGACCGGCTCTAATGGAGTTTTCAAATGCCCCCACGTGCATTCTGTCTCTTTGCAAAATAAAATGTTGAAGAGTGATTTTGAGGGGAAACCAACTCACATCCCAGATATTGTATTGCTCTTAGCTGACGATTTCTGAGATCGTAGTTATCCCCATTTAACACTGTTGGGGAATTTTCTCCTCTTCTGCTGTGTCTGCCTTTGGCCTTCACTTGTAACCTCGAGCAAGGGCCGTTGTCAGGAGTTACTGGCTGGAGTCAGTGGAACACAGGCTTTCCAGGTAAAGGGATGACCACTCTGAAATAGTGTGACCTTTGCTACTCTGCCTTTTCTGTTCAAGGCGCCTGCTAGGGTTCAACTTTGTCTGCAAAACAGATGTAAATGAGAACTGAGCTTGAGAGTCATTGTTAATCACTGGCCACTATTTAGCCACACTGTCCATCTCTGTGTCATCGTTCCTGTGAGCCATGCACCAAAAATCAGAATTGAGATCAGGAAGGCACACTGATCTGCTCTGAATTGGAAGTGACCATAGGACTGTTCTTGGTAAAACTTAGATATCAGAATACTCCCCACCAATGGAAATCTATGACTCTTGGAACGGCTGGTGACATGGTGTAAGAGGAAGGGCTTTCGATTCCTTGTACATTGATATTGGTTTTGTGAGAGATCGGACCTATACAGGTCAGATGGATTGCACCTGAACAGAGCTGGGACTAATATTCTTGTGGGAAAGTTTGCTCATGCTATTGGGGAGGGTTTAAACTCACTTGGTAGGGAGTTGGGAACCAGAAGGTAACATTGGAGAGAAAAAACATGGTGCACAAAGAATTGGAAGAAACAGATAGCACTAGAGTAAGAAATAGTAAGGTATTCAGTGGGGTCAGTGAGAGGAAATGCAATAAGATCTAAATTACGTTCACTGTGCATGTATGTGAATGCACGAATGTTTTAAATAGGGTTGGTAAGATACAGGCACAGATAGCCACGTGGGAGTATGATGTGGTGATAAGAATGGAGACCTGGCCACAGGGCCATTCTGAGTTATCCTGCTGATATCAGAATAGTGACCATTCAATAGAAATCTCTGACTCTTGGAATGAAGTACAGTCACACACATTTAATGCTATGGACTTTTGCTGCCTAGGTGTAATTGCTTGCTTGCTTTTCCCATTTCCTGAGCTTGATGCTCTCTATAAAACTATTTAGAACCGGCCTGAGAGGATCATTGTACTCTTAAACCTTTGAATGGTAGTGTTCCCTGTAAAGGTCACAACATTTCAAGCACTTTTATTGCATTTATGCTCTGTCAAGCTATGATAAGCCTTGTGCTTTTTGTTATACTGTTAAATGCCAAGTGTGACATCAAAAAAGTAAGGACTTCTTTATTTTTATTTGTTCATTCATGGGATGTGAGTTTTGCTAACTAGCCCAGCATTTGTTACCCATCCCTAATTGCCCTTGAGAAGATAGCGTTGAACCACTACAGTCCATGTGGTTTCAGCACACTCACAGTGCTGTTAGGAAGGGAGTTCCAGCATTATGACCTAACGACAATGAAGGAACAGCGATATTGTTCTAAGTCAGAACAGTGTGTGGCTTGGAGGGGAACTTACAGGTGGTGAAGTTGCTATGCATCTGCTGCCTTTGTCTTTCTAGGTGGTAGAGGTCGCAGGTTTGGAAGGTGCTATCGAAGGAGGCTTAATGAATTGGTGCAGTGCATCTTGTAGATGGTGCACTGTGCTGCCACTGTGCATCGGTGGTGAAGGAAGTGAATGTTTATTGTGGTGGACTGGGTGCCAATCAAGCAGGCTGCTTCATCCTGAATGGTGCCGAGCTTCTTGAGTGTTGTTGAAGCTGCACTCATCCAGATAATCGGAAAGTATTCTATCACACTGCTAACTTATGCCTTGTAGATGGACAGGCTTTGGGGAGTCAGGAGGTGAGTTACTCACCACAGAGTTCCCAGCCTCTGACCTGCTGTTGTAGCCAAAGTATTTATATGGCTGGTCCAGTTAGATTTCTGGTCAATGGTAACCTCCCCCCAGCCACCCCAGGATGTTAATAGTGGGGGATTCAGCGATAGTGATGCCATTGAATGTCAAGGGGAGATGGTTAGATTCTCTCTTGTTGGAGATGCTCATTGCTTGGAACTTGTGTGGTGCAAATGTTACTTGCCGTTTACCAGCCCAAGCCTGAATATTGCCCAAGTCTTGCTGTATATGGACACGGACCATTTCAGTATCTGAGGAGTCACAAATGGTGCTGCATAATGTGCAATCATCAGTGAACATCCCCACTTCTGACCATATGATGGAGGGAAGGTCATTGATGAAGCAGCTGAAGATGGTTGGGCCTAGGATGTTGCCCTGAGGAACTCTTGCAGCAATGTCCTTGGACTGAGATAATTAACCTTAAACAATCACAACCATCTTCCTTTGTATTAGGTATGACTCCAACCAGAGAAGTGTTTTCCCCATTGACTTCAGTTTTGCTAGGACTCCTTGAAGCCACATTTGGTCAAATGCTGCCTTGATGTCAAGGGCAATCAATCACTCTTACATCACCTCTTGAATTTAGTTCTTTTGTCCATGTTTGAACCAAGGCTATAATGATTCCAAGAGCTGAGTGACCCTGGCAGAACCCAAACTGAGCGTCAGTGAGCAGGTTATGGCTACGTAAGTGTCATTTGATCACACTGTCAGTGGTACCTTCCATCACGTTGCTAATATCAGAAATAGACTGATGTGGCGGTAATTGACTGAGTTGGATTTGCCCTGCTTTTTATAGACAGGACATACCTCGGCAATTTTCCACATCATCAGGTAGATGCCAGGGTTGTAGCTGTACTGGAACTGGTTGGCAAGTTCTAGAGCACAAGTCTTCAGTGCTACTGCCGGAATGTTGTCAGGGCCCATGGTCTTTCCAGTATCCAGAGCCTTCAGCCATTTTTCAAATCATGTAGAGTGAATTAAATTGGCTGAAGACTGACATCTGTGATGCTGGGGACCTCTGGAGGAGGCCGAGATGAAGGATCATTTAGCCGACACTTCTGGCTGAGCATGGTTGCAAATGCTTCAGTCTTGTCATTTTCACTGGTGTGCTGGGCTCACCCATCATTGAGGATGTGGATATTTGTGGAGCCTCCTCCTCTGGTTAGTTTTTAATTGTCCATCAGCATTCACGACTGAATGTGGCAGTACTGAAGAACTTAGATCTGATCCATTGGTTGTTGGAACGCTTAGCTCTTTCTAGTGCATGCTGCTTTTGCTGTTTGGCATTCAAGTAGTCCGTGTCGTAGCATCACCAGGTTGACACCACATTTTTAGGCCTATTCTGCCCAGACCTCTCGTGATTTTGAACACGTGTGTTAAATCTGCTCTCAACTTTCTCATCTTTAAGGAGCACAACCCCAGCTTCTCCAGTTTACCCTCATAACTGAAGTCCCTCATCCTCGGAACAATTCTTTGGAATCTTTTCTGCACCTCTGCAATGCCTTCCCATCGTTCTTAAAGTGTGGTGTCCTGAATTTAATAAAATACTCCAGCTGAGCCTAAATCAGCATTTTATAAAGGTTCATCATAACTTCCTTAATTTTTGTATATTTTGCCTCTGCTTATGAAGCTCAGAATCCCGTATGCCTTATTAACCACTTTCTCAACCTGTCCTACCACCTTCAATGATCCATGCACATATACCACAAGCTCTCTCTGCTCCTGTACTCATTTTAGAATTGTATCTTTTATTTTATCTTATCCCTGAGGAACCCCACTGTATACCTTACTCCAACCTGAGAAACTACCATTCACTGCTACTCTCTGTTTGCTATCACTCATCCAACTTTGTATCCATGCTACTGTTGTCCCTTTTATTCCATGGGCTTCAACTTTGCTTACAAGCTTGTTATGTGTCACTTTATCAAATACCTTTTGGAGGTCCATGTACACCACATCAACTATATTACCCTCATCAGCCATTTCTGTCAACTCATCAAAAAACTCAAGCAAGTTAGTTAAATGTAATTTTCGCTTAACAAATCCATACTGGCTTCCCTTAATTAATCCACATTTGTCCAAATGACTTGTTAATTTTGTCTCAGTTTCTAATAATTTTCCTCCCGGAATGGTTAAACTGACTGGCTGTAGTTATTGGGCCTATCCTTACAACCTATTTTGAACAAGGGTTTAACATTTGCAATTCTCCAGTCCTCAGTACCACCCCTTTATCTAAGGAGGATTGGAAGATTATGGCTAGTGCCTCTGCAATTTCCAGCCTTACTCCCCACAACATCCACAGATTCATCTGATCCAATCCTGGTGGCTTATCAACTGTTAGTACAGCCAACCTTTCTAATACCTTTTCTATCAATTTTTAGCCCATCTAGTATCTCAACCACCTTCTCTTTCAGTACAACTTTGGCAGCATCTTCTTCCTTTGTAAAGTCAGATGTTAATTACTCACTTAGTATCTCAACCATGCCGTTTGCCTCCACCGTAAATTCCCATTTTGGGCTCTAATCCACCTTATTCTTCCTGTTAACTCCTTTTCACTATTTACATGTTTATAGAAAACTTTTAGATTCCCTTTTATGTTGGCTATCAATCCCTTCTCATACTCCTTCTCATTTCTTCTTTTCATTTTCCCACTTAACTTCCTATATTCAGTCTTGATCTCACTTGTATTATGAACCTGACCTTTGTTATGCATACCCTTTTCCTGCTTCACCATGCTTTCATCATTTTTAATCCAGGGACTGTGGCTTTGTTTGTCCTACCTTTCTTCCTCACCTGGGAATATGCTTCAATTGTACCTGAACTTGCTCCTCTTTAAAGACAGTCCATTGTTCAATTACAGTTTTGCCTGGAAATGTTTGATTCCAATTTACTTGGACCAGAATCCGTTCTCACCCCATTGAAATTGGCCCTCTCCCAATTCATTTTTTTACTCTGGATTTCTCCTAGTTCTTTTCCATAGTTAACATAAACTTTTTAATACTATGACCCCTGTCCCCTACTGACACTTGATCCTGTTGTCCCGCATCATTCCCAGATCCAGATCCAGATCCGGCAATCCCCCCTTTTTCATTGGACTGGAAACATACTAATCTACAAAATTCATCTGAATGTGCTTCAGGAAGTCTCCCCTATCTCTGCCCTTTACACCATAATCCATATTAATTGTCCAAGTTCCCCATTATAACTACTCTATGAACTTTGCACCTCTGTGTAATGTCTTTGCAAATTTGTTTCTTTATGGCCAGGATTTTATGGCCCCTCCTGCCCAGCAGGATATTACAGTCCTGCCAAACTGAATGGAGATTTAAATAGCTCTCCACATCCGCCGGGGCGGTGGGGGAGACACACTGTGGCAGGGCTGTAAAATCCTGGCCCATATCTTTCCCATTAGTTGGTGGCTGATATAATACATCCATTAGTGCAACGGTACTTCCATTGTTCCTTAGTTCTAATCAAATAGATTCTGTCCTTGACCCCTCTAGGACATCTCTCTCCAGTAATATTCTCCTTAATCAATATTGCCACCCTTCCTTCCTTTCTTCCCTATCTCTCCTGAACACCCAGGAATATTTAGCATCCTGTCCTTTCTTTGAGCCAGGTCTCTGTTATCCCCATGACATCATATTCCCACATGGCTATCTGTGCCTGCAACATACCAGCCTTATTTAGCACATTCTGTGCTTTCACAAACGTGCGCAGAAAACCTAATTTAGGCTCTATTGCACTTCCTCTTACCCCACATAGTGCCTTACTATTACTTACTCTAGCACTATCTGTCTTTCCCAATTCTTTGTGCACCCTGTTTTTCCTCTTGAATGTTATCTGCTAATACCCATGCCCCTGCCAAGTTAGTTTAAACCTTCTGCAATAGCACTAGCAAACCGTGCTGCAAGGGCATTGGTCCCAGCTCTGTTCAGGTGCAACCTGTCCAGCCTGTACAGGTCCCATCTTCCTCAGAACCAAATCCCAGGAATCTAAAGCCCTCCCTCCTGCACCAAATCTCTAGCCATACATTCATCTGCTCCAGCCTCCTATTTCTATACTCACTAATGCGTGGCACCAGGAATAATTCAGAGATTGTTACCTTTGAGCTCCTGCTTGCTAGTTTCGTTCCTAACTCCCTAAAACCACCTGCAGGACCTCATCCCTCATTCTGCCTATGTCATTGGCACCTATATGGACTATACCTGCTGGCTGTTCACCCTTCCCCCCCTCAGAGTGCTCTGTAGCTGCTCAATGACATCCCTGACCCTGGCACAAGGGAGACAACATACCACCCTGGATTCACGTCTGCAGCCACAGAAAAGCCCGTCAGTTCCTCTATAGAGTCCCCCAACTCAATTGCTCTCCAATCTTCCTCCGGGCCTGCTCCATAACTAAGCCTGCCTTGATGTCATGGACTTGGCTCTAGCTACAGTCCCAAAGGAACCGTTCCTCAGCTTTCTTGATGTCCGCAACTTGTCTTGTTTGGAAACACTGTTGCTTGTAATGTGTTCTCCAAATGTTCTGGCCAAATGTCATCCCTCAACAAACACTGCTACAATTTGGCATCCGCTGGATCAAGTGGAAATGCCCAAATATGCCATGTCTTCAAAAAGCAGGACAAATCCGTATTGCCCATGAACCACCTCAGCAATCTGCTTTCGATCATATCAGGTCAACAGTGTTTATCAAGTGGTACTCACTGATGCCCAGTTTGAGTTCTACCAGGATGACTCAGCTCCTCATTACAGCCTTGGTCAAAACAAGGAGGAAGCTGCATTCCAAAAGTGAAATGAAAGTGATGACTGCCCTTGATATCAAGGCAGTTTATGATTGAGTATGGCACCAAGGAGCCCCAGTAAAACTCAAGTCGTTTAGTGGGAATCAGGGTGAAAACTCTTCAGTGACTGGATTCATAACTAGCGCAAAGGGCAATTGTTGTGATTGTTAGAGGCCAATCATCTCAGCCCAGGATATTACTGTAGGAGTTCCTCAAGGTAGTGTCCTAGACCCAATCATCTTCAGCTGCTTCATCAATGACCTTCCCTCCATTATATGGTCAGAAGTAAGGACATTTCATTGATGACTGCACTATATTCAGTTCCATTCGCACCTCCATTGAAAATGAAGCAATCCACGTCCGAATGCAGCAAAATCTAGATAGTATTCAGGCTTGGGGCTGATAAGTGGAAAGTAACATTCCTATCCCATGAGTGCCAGGCAATGACCATCTCCAACAAGAGAGTCTAACCACTTCTCCTTGACATTCAACGGCATTACCATCAATGAATCTCCTACCATCACTATCCTGGGGATCACCATTGACCAGAAACTTAACTGGACCATCCACATAAATTCTGGGGTTACAAGAACAGGTCAGAGACTGGGTATTCTGCCTTGAGTAGCTCATCACCTGACTCCGCAAAGCCTTTCCACCATTCATAAGATATAAATCAGGAATGTGATGGAATACTCTGCACTTGCCTGGATGAGTGCCAGTACAGCAACAATCAAGAACCTCAACTCCACGCAAGAAAAGACAGCCCACTTGATTGGAACTCCATTGACTACCTTAAACTGTTACAATCCCCATAGAGACAATTAACTTTTAAAAATAAATTTTAAACTTAAAGGAATTGTACAACAAGACTTTTACTGTAACACACACACTAAAAACAACATTGAATGAAATACTATTTCAATTGGCGACTTATATTCTAAACTACAGAAAAGATCCCTATTTAACATTTAAAGCGACTGAAAATCTCCCTTCATGATTATTCATTACTTTGTCCCTTAAGTGGACACTTCATTATCCAGGAATCAGCCCAACGTGATTCTTGGTTCCTTTTCCCTTTTCCAGCCAGATAACTTCTACTCCTTGAACTGACTTTCAAATTGTAGGTTACCTGGAGATCCCCCCTTTTTGGCTCAAGCTAAGTGAATCTTACAGCTTTGTTTAAATCTTCATGACCGTGGGCTCTTCAATCCAAGCCTGAGCTACCACCCACATTCTTCTGTGACGAACCACAGAGTCTTGTTGCCTCTCTCTCTTGGGTCTCTCTATCTCTCTCTTTCTCTCTCTCTCTCTCCCTCTCTTCCTCCTCGTCACCCTCTCTCCCTCCCTCCTTCCCTCCATTCCTCCCCCCTTCCCTCTTCCTCTCTCTCCTTCCCTCCCCCTCCCTATCTCTCACTTTCTCTCCCTCTCCCTCTCAGATTCTTGCAGATTTAACCTGTCCCTGAAGCTCAGTGACATTTTTAGGGTAATATGTAACTTAATCCTTCAATGGCTTCCCATGTACTCTTCCTCTCTCAAATCCACCTCCATGACAAAGTGAATCACATGGGCTATGTAGGCAGGTAGAAATGCTAATTAGATATCATTTGGACTTCCAACTTTATTCTATATTTCTATCCATCTAAATTGACAGTTTAAAGTATAACCATTTACAAAACCTGATTTTCCTAACA